>NW_006408667.1:2699182-2703060 GCF_000296735.1 Chrysochloris asiatica | reverse complement strand
TGGAGAAGGACATCATGTTTGTTAAGGTGGAGGTTCAGAGAAAAAGAGGAAGACCCCCAATGAGATGGACTGGCTAAGTGGCAGCATCGATGTACTCAAATGTGGCAACAATTATGAGGTTTGCCCAGGACCAGGCAGTGTTTCATTCTGTTTTACATACAGTCGCTATGAGTCGGTACCGACTTGATGGCACCTAATTTCAACAGCAATACATCAAGGGAGACCTGCTGGGAGGTTTAGCAAACTAGCAAATCATCAATGAATTGCAGCAATGTATACTTACTTGTTGCTTATAAAGGCTGCTAATGTGTATGTAGAACCTGAGAAAAGTAGAGGAGTCAGTAAATCTTTAGAGCATTACAGTCCAGGTGTATTGTTGTTTTTTTCCTAGGGAAATGCAGGCAAACACTAACTTTCAGAATGCACAAGGATAATGAAATGGTGCTGTAAATATCTATAATCATAAAATTAATTGGATTTAAGACAGCCAATACTTTAGTAATTCAGGTTAAACAATATTAGGGTTAGTGCAGGCATTTCAGGCAAGGATTTACTTGCTGGTTTTTATTCCCCCAGTGGAAAAAAGGGAAATTCAGATAAAGTGTTAGAATATCAGGCAGACAAAGAGACAAAGGCAGCCAGCAGGGGAGCAGAAGGAGTAGAAGCTTAAATTTGACATTGTATGCTTTTAGTCTATTTATTTAATTTAGAAAGTGTCATGAAGGGAAGTAATTGTACTGTCTTGATGTTTCTTTGTTCTTAATTGCTTTACAGTCAATTCTGACTCATTGCAACCTTGTATAGAGTTTCCAAGGAGCAGCTGGTAGGTTTGAGCCCCTAACTTTGTGGCTCGCAGCCCAGAGCTTATCCTACTGTGCCACACCAGGAGTCATGATGTGTCTGTGTTGTTGTTAAGTGCTGTCAAGTCGGTTCCTACTCATAGCAACCCTGTATAGGGTTTCCTAGGAGCAGTTGGTGAGCTTGAACTGCAGATCTGTGATTCAACCGACTTTGCAGTCCAGCACATTAACCCGCAGTGTCACATCAGGACTCCTGTAGCTTCTTAGAGTCTTCAACAGACCAATTGAAATAGGCATCTCACTGGGGTTATTTAATCAGAGAGCCTAAATTCTCTAATTTATTGTGCATAAATGTTAACTTAGAGGATCCAATGAACCACACAACAGAGACAAACAAGGGCATGTATGATAAAGGGCCACAATGCTTGTTGGTGTACTGAGCAGGAGTCCCACAGTTAGCTCCAAATCTTTAGCTGTGATATTCTCATTTTATGATGATAGTCACAACAAACAAATGATTACTTGCAAGGACCAAAACAAATTTGGAATAAAACTCTCAAACAACTAGCAACACAAGGGAATGGGGCTTGGGTTTTAGAAGTTTATAACTTTAAATGATTGCTGAGAATTCCCAGAAGCAGAGAGCTCAAAGTGGCTCAACAGGTACCATGTCTGTTTCCAGATACCCTGGAGAATCATAAAAAGCAATGCACATTTGAAGTCCTCCTCTGACACCAGTAATGTCAAAGAAAATCTCACACTCTGTTGGGAGTGAAAAAAAAGGAATTTTATTGAGGAATAACACAGCTCGAACTGGAAAGCACTAAGAAAAAAACACAAAGTACTCTGTCACTCATGTGGAGGGAGGGGCCCATATACAAGAGAATAAGGAAAACTAGATTAATGACTGATTATATACACGAGAGGGTGGTGAATGTCCAGTCTGCCAAATCACTTGGTCTGACCCTGACAAGGCATCTACAGTTTCAGCCATCACATTAGGGGTGAGCTAAGGAGCTCTAGTAGTGCAGTGGTTACGAATCAGGCTGTGAGCCTCAGGGACAGAAGTTCGAAACTACCAGCTGTTCCGCGGGAGAAAGATGAGGCTTTCTGCTCCCGTAAAGATTTACAGCCTCAGAAACCCTGTACAGGGTTGCTATGAGTCGGAACCGACTCCACGGCACATAACAACAACAACAACAACAACAACAACAACAATTAATTGTTTTACCAAATATAGCAGGTTAATTCTTAAATTGATAATTTTGTATGACCCATGAATGATGTTAAAAATTTTGGCAGACAAAAGTTCCCTATCTCTGATACAGACTGTCCCTAAGTTATGAATGAGATTTGTTTCCAAATTTGTCTTTAAGAATGTCTAGTCAGTTGTAACAGGTGCATACAAGTTGGAATCAACTTGATGGCCTTGGGTTTGGTTGGAATTGAGTGCAATAAAAGACTTGAAACTTTTCAATAATTTAAAATATATATGTGTAGCACATGAAGGTGCTTGTGATGAAGAATTTGTTGTGAGTAGCGATTGGTTCAATAATTTCCCAGTAAGGGCAAATTTGCATAAATATAAAATGGATTTTGAGCTGACATAGTGCTGTCTGCTCAGTCCATGGCAGCTGACCATGCTGTTGTGAATGTGTGTGACTTCTCATGGTCCCACCAATAAGTTGATCTCACACATCAGTTTTCTGAAAGGGCTCACTGTGCTGAGTTTCCCATTGCTTTGACTTGCAATTTATCCCATTTCAGTTAACATAACTAATCACCTACATTGAAAAAATTCATGTCTGTTCCTGTTTCTCTTCATGGTCATGACAGAGCCAATTCCAAAGCTTTGCTTAAAAGGAAAGTTAGAGTTATTCATAAGTCTTATGCTTATAATGCAGGGACTGACTGTAAATAAGATCATCTTCAGCTTGAAGTCCGTTGAAATGTAAAGGTTTACCAGTTGGCTATGAGAGAGGTGAGTGACAGCTATATGATAGTGGTCATGAACATAGTTTTCATGGGAATAAATTGTTTACATCTTGATACATTTGTCCCAAGAACAAATGATTTCTATGTGGATCTTTTGCTTCCTGGGAATACATGTTGACCTCATCATTGGTACATCTGAATGAGTGCCTCTAGTTTGAAAGTTTTCCAATTACAGAGAATAGTTTTAGGGCATTCATGACCTTAGTTATGGCAGGAGCATCTTGCTCTTACTCTTGGTTATGAGTCAACTGTGCCCTCTGTTTCTTGGCTTTCCTAGATTTTCTTGAATCTTAGGCATTTTGAAAACTTTTTTTCCCCTAGCTACTGTTGAGTCTCAGATAAACTTCATTAAATCATCTTTTATTTGCATTACCTGAGTCAGTTTCTAATACTTGAAGCCAGGAATCATGAAACTATATCTTAATCTAAGTAGAAAGCTGAGGGGAGCTGCCTTAACCAGGCATCTTGGAGGAAGTAACCTCTGTGCTTAAGGACAAGAGGCATTTCCTAAGTAAGGAAGTAGAGCATTCCAGAAGAGGAATGTGGAAATTAGAGCAGTGGAGGTCACTCACAGGAGATGAATGTAGTTTTGGTGGCTGCTGTGTACTATGTGTGTACATGTGATAGTTTAAGATTTTATGTGAGCTTGACTTGGCCAGGATTCTTAGTGTTTTGGCAGTAAAGATGCAGTAATTTCCTATGATGAGATATACTATCAGCAGTGGATCAACTGAAAGGAAGCTTCCTTGGGGGTGTTGCCTGCTTCTAATATATTGGACACTCAGGCAAAGCTTACTTGCTCATTGTTGGGTCTGGATCTTACATCTGGCTTGTTCTCTGACCTCCAGTTATTTAAACTTAAGTCAGTGATCTGTTTTATTACCTGCCTATCCTGGGAGCTGTCAGGAGCCTGACTTCTTACCTGCTAGACCTGTCTGCCTGCCTTCTGTCTCACCTGTTGATGTTGGTTCAGGAGCCCTGCGACTACATGAGTTAGAAGCCTCCAGTCTGACATCTGACCCTCAAACTTAGGGCTTGCTCACCTCTACAACTGTGTAAAGCATTTCCTGATATGTTGTTGTT
>NW_006408667.1:2691225-2696867 GCF_000296735.1 Chrysochloris asiatica | reverse complement strand
CCTTTTGATATAGTGACTCTGTTTATTCCTTCCATCTTCTCTTGATGCTCTCTGCATCATTCAATAATCTGCCCAGTGCATCTTTCAATAATGAAAGTGAAGGTTTGAATTTTTTCTTCGGTTCCCCCAGTTTAAGAAATGCTGAGTGTGTTCTTCCTTTTTGTTTTTCTGATGCCAGGTATTTGCACATTTTGTTATAATATTTGCCTTTTTCTTCTCGAGCTGATCTCTGAAATTTTCTGTTTTGCTCTTGGACCTCCTCATTTCTTCCATTTGCTTTAGCATCTCTATGCTGGAGAGAAAATTTCAGTGTCTCTTCTGACATCCATTTTGACCTTTTCCTTTTTTCTTGTCTTCTCAATGACTTTTTGCTTTCTTAATGTATGATATTCTTGATGTCATTCCACAACTCTTCTGGTCTTTGGTCTTTAGTGTTTAATGTATCAAATTTGTTCTTCCGATGATCTCTAAATTCAGATGGGATATATTCAAGGTCATATTTTGGCTCATGTGGACTTGTTTTCATTTTCTTCTGCTTCGGTTTGAATTTGCATACGAGTAATTGATGTTCTGTTCCACAGTCTGCCCCTGGCCTTGTTTTCACTGATGATATGGAGCTTTTCCATCGTCTCTTTCTGCAGATGTAGTCAATTTGATTTCTGTGTATTCCATCTTGTGAGGTCCATGTGTATAGTTGTCTCTTATGCTGTCTAAAGAAGGTATTTGAAATGAACATATTTATTTTGCAGAATTCTATCATGCAATCTTTATCATCAGTTCTATCACCAAGGCCATATTTTCCAACTATTGATCCTTCCTCTTTGCTCCCAACCTTTACATTCCAATCACCAGTAATGATCAATACATCTTGATTGCATGTTTGATCAATTTCAGGTTGAAGAAGATGGTAGAATTCTCCTATTTCATCCTCACTGGCTTTAGTGGTTGGTTCGTAAATTTGAATAATAATGGTATTAACTGGACTTCCCTGTAGGTGCATGGATAGTATCCTACCACAGACAGCGTTGTACCTCATGATTGATCTGTATATGTTCTTCTTGACAATGAATGCAACACCATTCCTCTTCCATTTGTCATTTCTGGCATAGTAAACCATGTGGTTGTCAGATACAAAATGGCCAATACCAGTCCATTTTAACTCACTAATGCCTAAGATATTGATGTTTATTCATTCCATTTCAGTTTTGACAACTTCCAATTTTCCCAGATTCATACTTCATACATTCCATGTTTTGATTTTCAGTGGATGCTTACAGTTGTTTCTCTTCACTTTTGAGTTGTGGCCCATCAACAAATGAAGGTCCCGTGGTCTTTTCTACCACAGGCTTTACTCCATTCATGTCAACACGGTCAAGTCCACTTTTCTTCACAATATCATCCATAGATTGTTAAGATGCACACATTCCAAAGCCTTTGCATAGTCAAGAAAGGAGAAGTAAATATCTTGGCTTTCAGCCAAGATCCGTCCCTAGTTCTACATCCTCTTCTGAATCTGGCTTGAAATGTGGCAGTTCCCTGTCAATGTACTATTGGAGCCATTTTTTAATTATCTTCAGCAAAATTTTACATACATGTAATATGAAAGATATTGTTTGATGACTTCTGCATTTTGTTGGGTCACCTCTCTTTGGAGTTTGCCTTCCAAGATTTTTGGCATTGAAGAGTGAGTGTTTCCAATGCTTCATCAGATTCTTAAAATATATCAATTTGTTTTCTGTCAATACCTGGAGCCTTGTTTTTCTCTAATACCTTTAGTGCAGATTGAATTTCGTCCTTCAGTACCATTGGCTCTTGATTCTTGCAATGGTTGAGCAACAGCTACTTATTTTTGATACAGTGACTCTCTGTATACCTTCCATCTTATTTTGATGTTTTCTGCATAATTCAATATGTTGCCTGTAGAATTCTTCAGTATTAGACCTTGCCATAGTCCTAAACTTAACCCTCACTGCTTATTCCTACCCCCACAAATTAGGATAATTTTTGTTTTTTGAAAATGGGGATAGTATTTTGTCCATGTAATGCTTCAATATTGCAAGTTGAGGCTTGAGTTTTTCCTCAAGACTTTTTTTCTTCTTCAGTTCTTTCAGCTTCAGAAATGCTGAGCATGTTCTTTCTTTTTGTTTTCTAATTTTATGTCTTTGCGCATTTCATTATAATATTTGACTTTGCCTTTCTGACTGCCCTTTGAAATTCTGTTAATTTCTTTTACTTCCTTATTTCTTCCATTCTCTTTAGCATCTCTACATTGGAAAGTCAGTTTCAGAGTCTCTTCTGATAATCATATTTGCCTTTCTTTCTTTTGTATCTTTCAAAATGACCTTTTGGTTTCTTCCAGTATGATGTACTTGATGCCGTACAGTCATTGTAATGACACTTAATTCAAGGGCTGGCATAGGAAATGTTTACTGGAAAAATCTGACACTTATTCGTATCCTCTGAGACACTTTCCCCATAATTTTAGGGTTGGAAGGACTCTTTCAGATCCCACATGCCCAGGGTACTAACTATGTATGTTTTGTCTAGTGAGTGCCCTCAGTACCATAAAAATCTTAGTATTGGGTGTGGAACCTCCCCTATATATGTTAACTTTGGAAAAGCAGAGACCAAGACCTCCTTTCTCTTGTAGCCTTCAGTGTTTAGCAATGTTTTGACTGGGAAAGTTCTCCAGCTGCCCTAAGTTTCCCATGTTGCAGCTTGTCTCATTCGTATTGCTCTTCCCTTAGAGGGTATAGACATCATTGGCCTGTCACCCTCCTTGATAATCACAGTCTTTCATATGCTTGATGCCAATGACTAAATTGTGTTTATCCTTTTCTTCCAGTTCCAGTAATCTCTTTTCCAGCCTTTAATCACGTCTTTGAGTTGCTGTCCAAGTTCATAAAGTACCTCTTAAGGACCTTTTCAGTTTTAAGAAAAATACCAGAGTTTTCAGGCTTATTCAAATTGATAAAATGTCATGACTTTCTAAGAAAAAATATTTTCTAAAAAGAAATATTTCATGGGTTCCTGGAATATGAATTTATATTTTGACCAATTAATGTAGGAAAATAGCTTTCAATATTGGTCTTTTGAAACTGAGTATTTTCATCAAAAGACTCCCATGGGGAATTGGGAAAGGTCAATGCAGTAAATGTTTATAGAGCACCTACTATGTGCGAGGAGTCCATGTATGGCTCTGTAGATTAAGCACTAGATTCCTAACCACAGGTTGGCAGTTCAAACCCACCAGCTCCTCCTTGGAAATAACAAAGGATTACTATGAGTCAGAATGTTGGGAATAAGGATATAAGGTGTATGCTATAGGGTGTGGAATCCTGGTGTGATGCTGTAGGAGAAGAATTTGATTGCTAGGTAGGTGGTTCAAACTTACGAGCTGCACCTTAGAAACCCTATACAGGATCGCTATGAGTCAGAATTGACTCAATAGCACTTAACACCAATAGGATATAGTAAGATAGTTCTCAAATGTCTCTATTTCAGTTCCAGAGGCAAGTTCCACTACACTTCAGGACACAGACTTGAAGGTTACGATGCTGCTTCCAAAGCCAATGGGAAGACTGCTCCAGAATCAGTGTAAATTTCAGCATTATAGAATTACCTGAGGAGCTGAAAGGATAATCTAACTGTTCAGCGAAAGACCACCTCATCCAGAAGCCCACAAGGAGGGAAAATATAACATTTAGTAATCTGTGTGATTTAAGTACATAGGATGTATATCACTAAGAAACAGGACATAAGATATATCTTAGAAAGTATGTATTTCAAATATGAATAGACTGACGAGTTTATTTAATGAATGAAAAAAACTGAGTGACAGTTGAATAAAATTATGTTGTTGCTGTGGTTGCCAATTTTGTTGGCATTTTTGGCAGACTATGACTACTGTGGAAACCCCCCCGCCCCCAAAACAACCCTCCTTTTGCTCCGGTAGAGACTGATAGCTATGGGATATGATTGAGAGTGGGCGTGAGTACGAACTGAGGCTGCGTCAGGATGACTGAGTGTGTCTGAAGCGTGCACTCATGGGTATGCGTGCTTGTGGATGAGAAATGAGTGGATATAGCAGGAGAGCAGGAAAACTGCTAGGAAGAAGGGAAATCCTTGTTGGTGACAGTGACCTAGAGGTGTGGGAACCTCCATCATTAGTTAAGAGTCTTGAAGTTCAAAGGACAGGGAAAAACGAGGGCAAGCTAGTGAACTTATTGCTGAGGTAAATTCCAATAACTCATCTGAAAGTTTTTCATGCTGGTTTGGTTTTAGAATGCCTAGTATTGACGCTTGTTATTTTTCTTAGAAATCTGTCATTATCATACAAAGGGACAAAATGAGTTGTATTTGAAAGAATTAGTGACGATGAATTCCTAGGATTGTGTTAGGAATATGGGCTTAATCTCTGTGATTATCTCCTTTGATTTTTCTACTCTACTAATAGGAATGACACCACCAACAATAACTGTGCGCCTGGCACTTTACATAGATTATCATTAATTCTTACAACAATGCTGTAAGGAAGGTATTATTAGTCTTATTTTAGAGATTAGAAATCTGCAGCCTGGGAGGCTGGTAATATACTCACAGCATTACTGTTAGTCAAGAGTGGAATAAGGATTCAGATCAGGTCTGTCTGACTTTAAAGGTTTTGCTTTCCCCATTCCCTTTTTGTTCAAAGTCCACCGCAACGGAGAGTGAACAGACACAAGTTAAAGATTAGCCAGAGCTAGCAAAATGGGGTCTGCAGCCTGCTTATAGACCCTGACCAACTCAGCAATGTCTTTTTGTTCCTAACTGGGCCCATAATTCCTCACAGGGTTCTGACTAAAGCCAAGGGAGGCGATGACATTCAGTGCCTGAATCATACTGCTGGTTTACCTTGACTCCAGAGGCCAGCATTCCAGTGATTGTTCTCTTGGGTTTTAATTTATGCTTCTGCCAAATTGCAGGCCCATTGTCTACGTCAGACCAAGAGGCTAAGTGAAGGGTATCAGGCAGTTATGGAGAAGCGTGTTTGGGCAAGGGCATCTGAGGGCATGTGGACAAGGCTCCCTTTCTTTGGGTGCTCTCCTTGGGTGAACACCTGGTGCCTGTTTTCTGTCAGTGATGTAGGATATGATGTTCCCGCTTTGAGATGATGAGACTGTGCAGAGCTTGAATATTACTAATTGGCATGACCTTAAAATATGGATTATATGGTGTGTGTTTTTTTCTTGGCTCAAAGGAAAATTTGGAATTATAAAATAATTCATTAGATAGTTTTTGGGAACTCACTATATTTTAGGGAGGATGGTGGCTCCATAAAATAAGCACTGGACTGGGAACCACAAGGTCAGTGGGTTGAGCCTACCAGCTGCTCCAGGGGAGAAAGATGAGGCTTTCTGTTCCCTCAAAGTTTAAAGCCTCCAAACCCTATATAGGTCTCTATGAGTCAGAACTGACTCATTGGCATTAACCAAACTATATTTTAAGGAGCTCTGGTAGTGTAGTGGGTTTCACATTGACTACTAACCATAAGGTAAGCAGTTTGAATCTACCAGCCACTCCACGGGAGAAAGATAAGGTTTTCTGCTCCCATAAAGATTTACAACCTTGGAAACCCAGTACAGTCGGAACCTACTTCATTG
>NW_006408667.1:2676467-2680220 GCF_000296735.1 Chrysochloris asiatica | reverse complement strand
TTGAACAAGGTCGGCAGTTCAAACTCACTAACTGCTCCTTGGAAACCCTATAGAGTTGCTATGGGTCAGAACTGACTCCATGGCACTTAACAACAACAAAGGTACTGAGGGTTAATGTGTTAGACTGCAAGGTCAGTTTGAACAGCAAGGTCAGTGGTTCAAGCTCACTAGCTGCTCCTCAGTAACCTTATATAGGGTTGCTATGAGTTGAAACTGACTTGACAGTACTTAACAACAACAAAAGGAGACAAGAAGCTACACATACAAATACACATATATGTTGTTGTTGTTAAGTGCTGTCAAGTCGATTCCAACCGATAGTGATCCTGTATAGGATTTCCAAGGAGCAGCTGGTGAGCTTGAACCACTGACCTTGCAGTTCAAACGACTTTGCAGTCTGGTGCATTAACCCACAGAGCATACATATGTTGTTGAGTGCTGTTGAGTTGTTCCTACCCATTAGCGACCCTGTATAGAGTTTCCGAGGAGCATATGTTAGGTGATGATAAATGCTATGTAGAAAAATAAAGCAAACTTGGAATGCTGAGGGCTGGGTAGGAGAGTTTGTGCTTTTATTAAAGGTGGTCATCAGGTCCTCTCTGATAAGATGATGTGTAAGTAGAGGCTTGAAGGAAAAGAGGAATGGAACCAGCCAAGCAGACTTCTCTGGGGGAACTATCTGAGGAAACAGTGAAGGGTAATTACCATCACTCTCTATTATACTTGCCTATGCTGAGTAAGAAATACTAGATGGTGAGAACCTACTAACCTGGAACCAGCGGTGGATAATTAGGGGAACAAATGACTGGTGCCATTTATAAATTTTTCCTTCTTGTCCACATAACAACCGGGCCTCCTTTCTTGCTTAATGTAGGTGAATCATACAGGTGGGCTAGGATGAATTGAAATAGGCTCTGGAAATTACTGGTTATCCTAGAAGTCATTTGGTAACAATTATCTTCCCCCGCAAACCTGCTCCTCCACCCATGTTCTTACTCTGACAGTGATGGGCTCTGACATTCACCCTATTGCCTAAGCTAGAAACCTGGGCATTGCTCTTCCTCATCCCCAGTATACTATTCATTATCCAGTTCCCTTTGGTGTCATATCTCTCTTATCTGTCTATTTCTGTTTATCTCTAGTGCCGTTACATAAAACCAACCACTGTCATCTCTGATCTGGATAGCTGCCCCAACCTCTCTGCTGATTTCCTTTTCTGTTGTCTGTCCCTCTTCTAATCTATTATCTATAGGCCAGCTCAGGAAGATTTCTCTAAAGCATGAATCTAACCTTATAATTTTCAATAGCTTCCCATTGTCCCAAGGAAAGACTGCCCCAGTACTCCATTCTTCAGTCAGATTCAGCTATTTTTAGTTACTAAAAGGAGTCATGTTCTTTCTAACATGTGTATGTTTATATGCTATTTCCTTTGTCTGAAAATTATCCCCATACCCTATTTACTTGACTAACTCCTACTCATGTTTTGGGTTTTGGCTTGGATGTCATTTCCACTAGAACATATCTTTCTGTGGTTTAGTGCCTCTTTGGAATCCTAGTGTGTGCTGTAGAATAAGCACTTGACTATAAGGTTGGTTTCAACCACAAGTTCAAGCTCACCAGATACTCCTAGGAAACCCTATACAAGGTTGCTACAAGTCAGAGCCAACTCAACGGCACTTAACAACAAAAACAGAGGTGCTTAAACTTTCTCCTGTCTTGGTACTTACCACTGCTCTGTAATTCTTTAACTGCCTATATCCCTAATGAGAATGTATGCTCTGTGAGAGCAGACATCTAGTCTTTGGCTTACAACGCTGTTGTTGTTCTAGTGCTGTTGAGTCAGATGCTCAATATTTACTCATGGGTTGAATGAATGAGTACATGAGAGGACACTGGAGAAAAATGAAAGGAGAGATTTGAGTTATGTAGGAAAAGGAGTGGTGAGAATATGGAGGGCATTCCAGGCAGAGGACCTAGATTGAATAAGGTCATAAAGGTGAATGAATGAAACTATCAGTAGCTTACAGTGTCATTATGGATTGGACCTGACTTAATAGTGCTTAACAACAACAACAACAACAATCAGTAGTTTGGTGATTCTGAGTTAGAAAGCATGAACACAGAATTAACAAAAGGATTGAGAGGTAGTTTTGAGAGATTAGAGATAACATGAAGGGCTTTGTGGATCAAGTTAAGGGTTTAAACTTGATGTTGTAGGCATGGAAGCTCTAACAAGGTTTGATTTTAGACAACTAATGCAGGTAATTATATGAAGGTTGGATTTGAGGGCAACAGGATGGAGGTTGTTGTTGTTGTTGTCAGGTGCCATCGAGTCGGAACTGACTCATAGCGACCCCACACACAGCAGAACGAAACAATGTCAAAAGGAAATGGTTAATGTTCAACCATTTCAAGAGGTACCATATGGACAAGAGCCAATGATACTTAGGGAGGAAGTCCAAAATGCATTGAAAGAATTGGCAAAGAACAAGGCATCAGGAATTGATGGAATAAAAATTGAAATCTTTCAAGAAAGTGAGGCGGCACAGGAGGCACTCACTCATCTCTGCCAAGAAATTTGAAAGACAACTATCTGGCCGGCTGATTGGAAGAGGTCCATATTTGTGCCCATTCCAAAGAGAGGTGACCCAACAGAATGCAGAAATCATTGGACAATCTCTTTGATATCTCAAGCGAGTAAAGTTTTGCTCAAGGTAATACAGAAACGGCTACAATCATACATGACAGAGGATGGAGGTAAGAAACAGTAATTAGGAGTCAGCTACATTCCTTCCTGGGTCTATTTTAAAACCCAACTCCTATTTTTATATTTTGTTACTTCATGATCTCCATTCCCTGTTGTTCCAACCATGATTATGTTTTGTTAAATGGCAAAAGAAGTTTTGCAGATGAAATTTATGTTAGTACTGAGTTGACTTTAGGTAGGAAGGTAGGAAGATTACTCAGATTAATCTATCCTAATCACAGGGCTTCTTTAAAAGCAGAATTTTCTCGGTCTCGTAGCAGAAGTTGGAGGGAATCAAAACATGAGAAGGATTTATGCAAAGGAAATTGACTGTTGTTGGTTTTGAAGATGGAAGGAATCATATGGAAAGAATGAGAGTGGCTTCTGGGAGCTTGGAGAGGACCCTGGATGACAGTCAAAAGAAAATGGAGACCCAGTGCCACAAGGAAATGAATTTGGCCAACAACCATGTGAATATGGAAACATATTATTCTATAGTGCTTTTAGACCAGAACTCCATTTGGACAACACCTTGATTTCAGTCTTGTGCAACCCGCAGAAGAGAACCCAGTCACTCACTCTATGCTGGACTTCCGATTACTGCATCTGGAGCTAATGAATGGATGTTATTAAGTAGCTGAGTTTTGGGTAATTTATTATGTAGTAATAGAATGCAGTCTTTGTCTGCTATTCATAAGGTTTTCAGTGACTAAATATTTGGAAGTAGTTTGTCACTCCTTCCTAGTCTGTCTTCCTCTGGAAGCTCATCTGAAACCTGTCCACCATGGGTGACCCTACTGGTATTTAAAATACTGGTGGCATAGCTTCCAGAATCACAGCAACTCACAAGCCACCAAAGTACGAGAAACTGACAGACATCATATAGGAAGAAAGCAAAGTCATTAAGAAAACAAGAAAGAAGGAAAAGGTAAAAATGGATGTCAGAAGTGACACTGAAACTTGCTCTCCAGCATAGAGATGCTAAAGCAAATGAAGAAATGAGGAGG
>NW_006408667.1:2674820-2676367 GCF_000296735.1 Chrysochloris asiatica | reverse complement strand
CTTCAACACCACAACTCAAAGGCATCAATTCTTCTACGATCTTCCTTATTCACTGTCCAGCTTTTGCATCCATATGAGGCTGTTGAAAACACCATGGCCTGGGTCAGGCACACCTTAGTCCTCAAGCTGACATCTCTGCTCTTCAATACTTTAAAAAGTTATTCTAGGGCCATTTAAATATCAAATCAGCCTATTTGTTGAATGTCAAGTGAATAAAAAGCTCTAGGCTTTAGAGATAAAACAATAAGCTAGATGGTTCCCAGTTCTACACTGGGGATAAGATTAGTATGCAACTGTTCATTTGTTGTTGTTGTTATGATGCATATTTTGACAAATATAATGTAGATATTTGAGAACATGAAGTGGGATTCAAAAGCAGGAGAAATCTGTGTGGTTATCAGAATTAAGCTTCATAAAGGGGGTAGCATTTAAATTCCTTCTTTAAAGGATAGGTAGAATTCTAACTGATGGAGATGAATGAGAAAGACATATTAGGTTGAAAGACTGAGAATGTTATTTTGGAAGAAAGAGGATAGGACAGTAGCTTTACCATATTCTGGAAGGCCAGGAGGAAGCTATGTCTTGTTTTTGCAGAAGAAGGGAAGACATTAGAGGCTTATGAGTATGGAAAAGACATGATGAAAACCCTGTTTTGGGGTAGTGTTATTGATTCTTAGAGCAGTAACTGGTATATGGAATTAACTAAAGAGGAAAGGAGACTAGTTGAATGTGTAAGTATGAGAGAACTAAAGTAGCCTTGTTGTTATTGTATAGTGATGAGCAGGTTCCGACTCCTAGTGACTCTGTATAGGACTTCTAAGAGTGACTGATGGGTTTAAACAGTCAGCCTTACAGTTCTCAGTCCAATGCTTATTTTACAGCATTATAACCGGACTCAAAGGAACAGTGGTGATGGAGGTGGTTATTAAATTGGTTCTGACTCGTAGCAGCCCTGTATAGGGTTTCTGAGGCAGTAAATCTTGATAGGAGCAGAAAGTCTTATCTTTCTCCCACAGAGTGACTGGTGGATTTGAAATGCTGACCTTGTGGTTAGCAACCTGATGTGTAACCCACTGTGCCACAGGGCTCCTTAAAGTAGCATTTGTTGTTGTTCAGTGTCATTGAGTTGGTTCTAACTCATAGCAACCCTGCATAGGGTTTCCTAGGAGCAACTGGTGGGTTTGAACTGCTGACCTTGTGGTTTCAGTATAGTGCTGATCCTATAGCATCATAACAGGAGCCCTAAAATAAAATTATTGTCATTGTTATGTGCTGTCAAGTCTGTTCCCACTCATAGTGACTCTGTATAGGGTTTCTGAGGAGTGGCTGGTGAGTTTGAATGACCAACCTTGCAGTTCAAACTGACCTTGTGTCTAGTGCATTATCCTGTAGCACCACATTAGTTGAGTAAATTATGTGCTAGGCACTGTAATATACATTACATTACATAGTTTGGAAACAGATCATGGATTTTTTTTTTTTTTTAAGGAAATGAAAACTAGAGGGTTCTAGACAATTGGCCCAAATCACATAACTCGAAAGGGATG
>NW_006408667.1:2673264-2673792 GCF_000296735.1 Chrysochloris asiatica | reverse complement strand
GGAAGAAGTCCAAGGTGCATTGAAGGAATTGGCAAAGAACAAGGCACCAGGAATTGATGGAATAAAAATTGAAATCTTTCAAGAAAGTGAGGTGGTACTGGAGGCACTCACTCATCTCTGCCAAGAAGTTTGGAAAACAACTATCTGGCCAACTGATTGGAAGAGATCTGTATTTGTGCCCATTCCAAAGAGAGGTGATCCAACGGAATGCGGAAATCATTGGAGACTATCTTTGATATCCCATGCAAGTGAAGTTTTACTAAAGGCAATACAGAAATGGCTGCAAGCATACATGACAGAGAACTTCCAGAGGTTCAAGCTGGATTCAGAAGAGGTCAAGGAGTGAGGGATATCAATCCTGATGTTTGATGGTTCTTGGCTGAAAGCAGAGAATATCAGAAAGATGTTTACCTGTACTTTATTGACTATGAGAGGCTTTCATATTGTGTGGATCATGACAAGCTATGGACAACATTGTGAAGTATGAGTATTCCTGAACACTTAATTGTGCTCCTGAGGAATCTGTAC
>NW_006408667.1:2669222-2673164 GCF_000296735.1 Chrysochloris asiatica | reverse complement strand
ATGGATTTTTTTTTTTTTTTAAGGAAATGAAAACTAGAGGGTTCTAGACAATTGGCCCAAATCACATAACTCGAAAGGGATGAAACCAGGGTTTAAATCCAAATTTCTTTTGTGGTGATGGTTTCTTTTCACAACAGTGTTTGCGATAGTCCAGGTGAGAAGAAATTAGAGTTTGAAATAGAATGACGGTAACAAGAATAACAGAGTTGCATGTTAAGGAGGATGATGGGGACTGCATGTTAGAAACTGGTTCTAGGAAGCTTTGCAGTTGAATCTAAGAAGAGGGGGAGGGAAGGATAAAAAAGAGGAAGGGATTGAAGATGAATGAGTTTTCTGTTTGGTAGAACAGAGGCACCATTAAAAGAAGCTGAGAGATCAGGTGGAAGAACTGGTTTTGTGCAGGAAGAGGATGAGTTGGGTTTTGAGCATGTTTGCTTTGTGGTATTGGAGGAACATCTAGATACCCCGATAGAAATGTGAAACACAGGTCTGTGCTCAGAGCCAAGAAATAGGGAACAATCAATGAAGAAGTGATTGTGTTCAATTGAATAATATTATTGAGGAAAGGGCCTAAGTGTTTATGTATAAAAGTAAAAGATCAAAGTAAGCTTAGAAAATGAGTTTGGGAGTAAAAAGATTCATCAAGGGATTGAGTTCTTTTGAACATGTGACTATAGTAAGCGAAGGAAGTAAAGGGAAAACAAGCATTGCTTCAAGAGCCTTTAGGATGGGGGTTCTTAAATGTTCCGTGTTTCCTTTACACTTGTTTGGATAACTTTTCCAAACATCATTTAATGTCACTTGCGTTAAATGATCAAAATAGCTTCTTGGCATCACTGCTGTGTTGTTGGATGATCTTGCCTAAATCACTCAATCATTCCCATCTATGGGACTGAGGGTGTTTCTAAGATGCACACTAATAACTCAAATATAAATGCTCTTGTTTGGGAGTGTTTAAGCAACATCTCCTAAAGCCCTGCTTTTTTAGTGGCTAATGGCTTACAGGGAATGTCTGTATGGGTGTTTCCCAAACTCCATTCTCCTCTTTTCAGATTAATCGCTGAAGGAGAATATGATGATGACCAGAGTTCCTGACTGGGAATGTATTTTAGAATAATCCACACTCAGGGCTTTAACCGTATTGTACTCTGGATATTTGGGGCTAATACTCTCTTTTATTAATGGACTACCAAGCTATTATAATCCACCATTATGGGTTTATGGAGAAAGACAAATTTCAGCAAGTGATCATAAGTTATAACTGTCATAGAAAACAGAAAATGAGGAAGGAACACTATAAACAACCCTTGTAAGTGCTCCCTCATTCATGAAAACAGTGACTTTGAAGAGGCATGGTGTGTCTTCTAAAGCATAAGCATTGTTGAATCTATAAAGTGATTGTTCATGCATGCTTCATTTGTGTAAAAAAAATGTTACCAACCATCCCTACCACAGTTTTCTCTACTCATCTGGGTTCAGTAATGCATTGCATTGGCCACACAGAACTCAAAGACAATATTCACAATTTTGGAGTTTATTAATCAACAGTTTTCAATGCAGGATCAGAAAATGCTTAGGATAAAGGTTTATGGTAAGGATAGCTTTTTCTTTACCACACACACAGGGATGTCTCCCTCTGGCCCCTGGCTCCTTGGCCTGGCATCTGCCCTGTTCACACAATGCTGCAATGCTCTTTTAGGTCTTCTGATAAATGCTCATAGGGTATACTACTCCGCCATAAGCTTCAGCCCGAAGGCACTCAGATCTAGCTCCATGGGTCAGCAAACCTGTTGTTAGGTGCTGTCAAGATGGTCCTGATTTATAGCAACCCTGTATACAACAGAATGAAGCACTGCCTGGTCCTGCTTCATCCTCACAATTGTTGTTATGTTTAAGCCCATTTTTGCTGCCCCTGTGTCAAGTCAGCTTGTCGGGGGCCTTCCTCTTTTTCACTGACCATACAGTTTCCCAAGCATGATGTCCTTCTCCAGTGGCAGGTCCTTCTAGTGACGTACCCAAAGTCTCACCATCCATGCTTCTAAGGAGCATTCTGGATGTACTTTTTTCAACACAGATTTGTTTGCTTTTCTGGTGGTCCGTGGTACTTTCAATATTGTTCACCAACCCGTACTTTAAATGCATCAATTCTTCTACAGTCAGCAAATCTAGTGCCTGGAGATGCCTTACTCTACAAACAAGCCTCCTGTCCACAGCTGTGCGCTAGCTCTTGGTTTTGCTGATGTCATTCCTCTGCTGCTTGTTGGGTGTCAAAGCATTCTGTTCCTGGGTTGGGGAGATTCAATGTACAGGGATGTCAGGGTCCAAAGGATGTACTGCACTCTTGGGTCTTCTTCCTTGATGAGTGAGATCCCCCATTCCTGCTTATGAGATAGCTCCTTTTATACATGTTAGTGTTGCAAGATTTTACACTGACAATTAATTCTGTTAACTACTAACAAGTGAATCATAGAATCCTATCAGCAACCCAGCAAGGCAAAAATGTTGTTTGATGGGAGTTACAAAGACTATAGGTCTTTGTAGTGCAGTAATTTATGAAGTAATTTACTGCACTACAGTTTGCTTTTTCTTTTCCTCCATGTTTCTTTGTGTTCCATCTCCATTTCAATTCATTTGTTCATGGGCTTTGTTTTCTGCTGCTTAGAGCAGAGCCTGACACACAGTTAGCATTCTATGTATGCTTCCTGAATCCATTAATCCACGTATCTGCTTGTCTATCTGCTCAGTCATTTATTTTCTCATTCAGTCATTAATCACATTTATTTGGTTTCTACTGTGTGCCAGATTCTGTGTAGTCCTTGGAGATAAAAAACTGAATTAGAAGTGATCCCTTTCCTAATGAAGCTCCTAACCTAGTTGTATGGAACTGACAAACAAATTCCAATTCCACTGGATAAGCACAATAATAAGCCTGCACCCACTTGATCCAGGCTATGCTGGGGAGGACGGAAAGGGGCAGGGAAAGGTTGGAGGAAGCTTCCAGAAGAAGGAAACCTCCCTTCCTGTACGTTGGAGATCTACTGGTATTGATTATCTTTTGGCTCTTTTATTTTTAATCTCTTCCTCTTTATTGTTTTTCCTACCAACCTTGAAATTTATTCAAGTTTTTACCATATTAAGAAAAGTAACTCTCTTCAACCCTGCATCCCTTTAGTTATTTCTCTTGCCTACTCCTTTCTTATCCCTTTTCTCTTTCCTTTTGCTCTTCAGTCCAATGAAATCTGTCCCTCATTTTACCTCACTTCTTCATTGCTCTCAAACATCATTGTTAAATTCACTGGAGACTGTCCAACCCTTTTGTTGTCTTCTTGGTTGTATTTGCCACTGTTGATACTTCCTTCATAACCACTCTTCTCCCTTTGACTTTTCTAAGGTCCCACTGTCCCCATTTACTTCTGCTTCCTGACTATCCTTTCTCACTCTTTTGTATGTCATCCTTGTGCAGGGCCTAGTTAATCTCTATATTGTATCCATTTTAGCATATGTGTGTCTGAAATTAGCACCTCACCCCTTTGTATACTTTTCTCCTACAATTCATCATTTAAAGGTTAGTAAATGCTGGAATTTTTCAGGGGTCTCTTCTAACTCTATATTCTCTTCCTGATAAAATGTATTCACTTCTCACTTAACAACAGCAACAATGTGCTTAGTAGAGGGCAGTGCTGGTTAAGTGGTGGGATTCACACTTTTCCATGACAGAGATATGAGTTTGGTTCCTGGCCAATGTACCTCATTCATGGCCATCACCCATCTGATAGTGGAGGTGTGTGTGTTGCTATGATGCTGAAAAGTTTTCAATGGAACTTCCAGACTAAGATGAACTAAGAAGAAAGACCTGAATATCTGCTTCTGAAGACCAGCCAATGAACGTAATAGATCATAAAGATTCCATTCCATTGTGAATGGAGTTTCCATGAATCGGGG
>NW_006408667.1:2648594-2659652 GCF_000296735.1 Chrysochloris asiatica | reverse complement strand
AAGCTGGACAGTGAATAAGGAAGACCATAGAAGAATTGATGCATTTGAGTTATGGTGTTGGAGGAGAATATTGAAAGTGTCATGGGCTGCCAAAATAACAAACAGATCTGTGTTGGAAGAAATGCATCCAGAGTGCTCCTTGGAGGCAAGGATGGCTAATATTCGTCTTTCATACTTCAGACATATTGTCAGGAGGAGAGTCAGAAAAAAAGAGGAAGACCTTCAGTGAGATGGATTGGCAAAGTGGCAGCATCAATGGGCTCAAGCATGGCAACCGTTGTGAGGTTGGTCCAGGATCGGGCAGTGTTTCATTCTGTTGTGCATAGGGTCACTATGAGTGGTACTGAATAGATGGTACTTAACAACAACAAACAAAATGCAAATGTGGATTTCAGCAAGATACTCTTGCAATATTGTGTGTTCTTGGAAGAGTGCTTGTCATAGACTCTTCTGGTTTATGAACAATTAGTCTTCAGACTGAATTTTAGTAAAAGGACAACTAACACTGGGTCTCACATGGTCAAACACCACATACTGAGTGCTTGATGAATAATATCTAATGCTCACACCTGCTCCTTATATCTTACAAGGAGCAGTTGTGGGCATTAAATAAGATATTATCTGTTCCCATTTCATCTATTAGGAAATTGAATCTTGGAGAAGTTTAACTTGTCCAAAGTTCACTCAACTAGCAATTGGCAGAGCTAGAACTTTACCTCAGTCTGTCTTAGTCCATGGTATAGACAGAAGAGTTATAAAAGGTTTAGTGATTTGATTACTATTCTAACATTTAGCTGCTTTTATGAGAAGGGTTTTGAGAGCTGGATTATGAACCATAAGATTGGATAACAGGAATAATTTCAGGTTCAAGTTGTGTGCTGCTGCTATTTAAGATAGAGTAAGGGTGTTCTGGTGTGGCACTGCAGGATAATGCACTGGACCACAAGGTTGACAGTTCAAACTCACTAGCCACTTCTTGGAAGCCCTATACAGGGTCACTATGAGTCAGAACTGACTCTGTGGCACTTAACAACAACAAAAACAACAAGGGATCATCTTGGGCATCAGTTTATTCTTTTCTGTGATTTGTTGTAACCTAGACAAGGAGAAGGAAGAGGAAAATAAAAAATAATTGGAGGGAAATGTTTAGAAAACTAATAAAAATTTTGGCTTGATGTGGGTTTACAAGCAGGCTTGGTCACAGATGTATCCAATTTAGCAATTCTCCATTTCATGTCCATTCAAGAATGGACAGGTGTCTTTTATTCATGTGTTAAGGAAAGCTTAAGGCGAATTGCCTTGTGCCAAGAAAAAAAATACACAAGAAAACAATTAAACATTTAAATATTTCCTGCCTATAAACTGCTCCCTGTTTTATTACTTCAAATGCACCGGATTTAAAGGAGGTGTGAAAGACTCCTGAATCATTAAAGGGCTGCAGCTGCTCAAGAAGACAGATGCTACCCGCTTTCAAAGGCATGGTTTTGGTCTGAGCCTTGCCAGCCACAGAGTGTTGGTTTATGACCTCCCTGAAACTGATACAGAAGCATGAGGCAAACCCGGTGCTTGTGGAATATACTCCTATTTGGGCAGAATAAAGACAGTTTTTTCCTTGGGAAAAAATTATGAGGGATAGAAAGAAGGAAAAGAAACCAGTTGTTTAGAAGTTGTGGTGCAAAGTAGCATCAGCACACATAGACACAAAAGTGATTTTTCTCCCCCAGAGTAAGTAAAGATCAATGCGAACTTTATGTAGTTGTATGTAAGATTTCTGTTGTTTTTGGTTGATCAAAATAAACAGCATGAATATCGGATTTTCTTTATCTCTTTTTCAGTTTTTCAGGGCTTCAAATAAAGATATATCCTAAGATTAAAAGGGGAATCCTGGTGTGGTACTGTCGGATAAGCACAGGACTGCTAACCCCAAGGCTGGTAGTTCAAACTCACCAGACAATCTGGAACTAACCTGCCAGCACTAAACAACAATAAAAACATCAAGGTTAAAAGGTTCAAAACCATGATATCGTTTAATCATTGTTATAATCAACTAAAAGGAGATAAAGTACTATTTCTCAATGGTCTAAAATTTTATTAGAAACATATTCATTTTCCCTTATGAGGTACAATATGTATCAGAAAGTGTGAAGGGTGTTGTCAACACGGCAAATCTTTGGTGAGGGACACATGCCAGGTTCTGCTTGGTTCTGGGGAAGAAGCAAAGAGAGGCACTGACCGCCCTTGGCCTTTGTCTATGTAGGCAATTTGGCCTTATTCAGGGACATGTTGGGAGTCCTGCTGTGGCGCTGTGGGACAAAGCACAGGACTGCAGTGGCTCAAACTCACTAGCCGCTTCTTGGATACCCTATATAGGGTCACTATGAATCAGAGCTGACTCAATGGCACTTAACAACAACAGGAATATGGCGGAGGGGTCCTGGTGGTGCAACAATTAGATGGTTGGCTGCTTACTTAAAATGTGGTTATTTGGAACCTACTCAGTGGGAGAAAGACCTACCAATCTGTTCCTTCAAAGATAAAAACTGAAAAGTCCAAACTCATAGGGACCCTTTAACAAATTCTAAGGTTGAAATCTACAGAAGCAGACTGCCACATTTTTCTCCTGCAAAGTAGTTAGTTAGTAAGTTCAAACTGTTGACTTTTCAGTTAGAAGCTGAGTTCTTAAACTGCTGCATCATGAGGTTCCTATCTGTAAAGATTGTTGCTGTAAAGTGCTGTTGAGTTGTTTCAGACTCATAGTGACCCTGCATAGGGTTTCCGAGGCTGTAACTCTTTGTGAGAGCAGAAAACCTCAGCAAATACTATGAGTAGTTTTAGTCTATCACACGGGGCTACTACTGTGAGTCAAAATTGACTAGATGGCTCCTAACAAAACAAATAAATAATAGGGACATGTTGGAATCTTTTGAATATGTTGGAAATATGTTTCCCAAACTTGAGGCATTCTCATATCACCTTCCCATTTTTAATGATTGCTTGGAAATCAAATACATTCCCACTTCTCACACTAAACTGGAAGGATCACTCAATTCAATTCTGCTTCTCAAATTGGAGGACCTAGCCCGCTAGACTGCTAAATCTGTTCCTAACTTCAGATGCTAGCTGCAAGTTTAGGGATCCTCATGATACCCTCACTTCTAATCTTCTGTTATTAAGTGCTGTTGATTTGGTTCTCACTAATAGAGAGCCTGGATAGGGTTCCCAAGGGGCAGCTGGTGGGTTTGAACCACTAAACTTTCAGTTAGCAGTCAAGTGCTTATCTTACAGTGCAATACCAGGACTCACACCTCTGACCTGTTGTTGTTAAATATGGTTGAGCTAGTTCTGACTCAGCGATCCTATATAGGATTTCCAAAGAGCATCTGGTATGCTTGAACCGCCAACCTTGTGGTTAACAGTCCAGTGTTTATCCTACTGAGCCACACCAGGACTTCACTTCTGACCTAATAGCTACAAATAAGGAGGTTTCCCATTGTCTTGTTAGGATACCA
This sequence comes from Chrysochloris asiatica, assembly GCF_000296735.1. Classification (NCBI taxonomy): domain Eukaryota; kingdom Metazoa; phylum Chordata; class Mammalia; order Afrosoricida; family Chrysochloridae; genus Chrysochloris; species Chrysochloris asiatica. The sequence continues at coordinate 2,656,143 of NW_006408667.1, read as the reverse complement.
TTCATAAACTCAAGGGTCCCATGACCTCCTCACTTCGGACCTGCTGACTCCCACAACTCCCATGTTGTTGTTGTTGTTATGTGCCATGGAGTCAGTTCTGACTCATAGTGACCCTGCACAGGGTTTCCGAGGCTGTAAATCTTTATGGGAGCAGAATGCCTCATCTTTCTCCCACGGAACTGCTGGTAGTTTCGAACTGCCGGCCTTGAGGTTAGCATAGTAACCACTATGCTACCAGAGCTCCTTACAACTTCCTTGACTTCCATAATTTTCTAGAACAGCTCACAGAGCTCAGGTAAGTGCTATTCTTATGATTACAGTTCTATTATAACCAAAAAGAGACAAATGGAGAAACTCCTAGGTTGAGGTCTTAAAGGGTGCCCCATGTGAAGCTTCTATGTCCTTAACCTTTCCACATCCATTAGTGGCTTTCACTAACCTGGAAATCTGTGAAGCTTTGCTGTTCAGTCTTAGTTGAGGCCTCATGATATAAGCAGGATTGACTGAGTTAGTGTACCTAAGTGATGTCAGCTCAGTTATAGGTCTCTCTGACCTGACTTGGCTAGCCATCACTCAGGGGATGCTGTATTAGCATTAAGCACTCTGTGTGGTGTGGTGGCTCTGTCAAAGTCACTTCAATCATGGAAAATTTTCAAGGTTTTAGAGGTTATCTCTCAGAACCACAGAAAAAGATTGAAATCTTTGGGTAAAGGTAACCCCAAAGCTGTAAATCAACTTATTATTTACTTAATTATTTTGATGATTCAGGTCACAGCTTACTTAAATTTGACTTCATCTTAAACAGTAGTATCTGTGAAATCACAAGTTTGATGTGCTTTATAAATCTTTTTGAATGCACCTTCAAATCAATAAGGTGCATTCAAATCAATAAGGTACACCTTCAAATCTTTTTGAATGCACCTTCAAATCAATAACGTTTCTGAGAGCTTTGGACCCATATGCATTTCAAAATTTAGAAAAAATTTGGATTTTAGAAAGGTAATAAGTACTATGTAGTATGCAGCATCAATGTGGGGGTGTATGAAACACTCTATGATCAAATATTTACATTTCCACAGTGAGGCATATAATAAATAATTGTATTAGACAGAATATAGAACAAACAGGTGCCAATTTAATAGTCTCTTGTTAGTTCAGGCCAATTGAAACTTCTTTAGTTTCACAGTTTTCTGAATTTCATAACTGCAGATCATGAATTGTAGATGTTTAAGTACAATTTAAAAGTTTGTCCATCAAAGGAAACCATTTCAGTAATGTTCTACATAGGAATTATTTACTCTTTCTCTCAGATGCTTCTTTACACCAGGACTTAACTTGTACATAGACCAACTAACAACAAACAAGCCCGTGTAACCACCCAAATTAAGATATAGAGCACTTCCTGTATTCAGCAGACTCCCTAGGGTTCGTTCCCTATTCTGAGGTATCTGACAGTTTTCACTGCTATTCATAGGGATTTCTGTGACTAAATATTTGGAAGTAGTCTGTCTCTCCTCTTTCCTAGTCTATCTTAGTCTGGAAGATCAGCTGAAACCTGTACACCATGGGTAACCTTGCTGGTATTTAAAATACCAGTAGGCTCAAGTGAGATTGCTGCGGGAGCAGATGATGCTTTGTTCTGTTGTGTATAAGGTTGCTGTGAGCCAGTACTGACTCAATGACTCCTAACAACAACATATTGAGGCAACAACAATTTTGAGTTCTATGAATGACTTTATATGAATGGAAGCACGTACTGTATACTCTTGTTATCTGGTTTCTTCCACTCGGCATAATGTCTATGACATTGTTATGCTCTTGTATCAGTATTTTTTTGTTTTTATTGCTATGTAGTATTCCTATGTCAACTTCTATAACCTCTTAGAGCATTTGTTATTGTTACATGCCATTGAGTTAGTTCTGATTCATAGCAACCGTATGTATAAAAGAATGTAACTTGGCCGGGTCCTGGGCTAGTCTCACAATTATTGCTATGTTTAAGTCCATTGTTGTAGTCACTATTTGAATCCATTTCATCGAAGGTCTTCTTCCTTTCCACTAACCCTCTCCTGTACCAAGCATACTGTCTTTTTCCAGGGATTGATCCCTCCTGATGACATGTCCAAAGTACATAAGAGTATAACCCTCCTTACTTCTAAGGATCATTAATGGTTGCACTTTTTCCAAGATAAATTTGTTTGTTCTTCTGGCAGTCCATGTCCATTTCAATATTCCTCACCAACATCATAATTTGAATGCATCAATTCTTCTACAGTCTTCCTTATTAATTGTCCTTATTTCAGTTCTTAAACCTGTGCTACTTCCTGAAATGGTTGAACATTGATCATTTTTTTTTTGTTTTGTTACAGTGAATGTGTATTCCTTCCATATTCTTTTACTCTTTGTTTTGTTGTGAAATATTTTACCCATAGAATCTTTCAATGTTGTAATTGAAGGCTTGAATTTTTCAGCTTGAGAAGTGGCTTCAGTTTTTAACTGCAAGGTTTTGCTGATTTCATTACAGTACTTCTACTCTGTATTCTTGAGCCAACCTTCGAAATCTTCTGTTTAGCTCCTTTACTTCATCATTTCTTTTATTCTATTTAAATACTATTAAGTTCAAAAACAAGTTTCAGAGTCTCTTCTGACATTCATTTTGGTGTCTTTTCTTTCTTTCTTGTTTTTTTTTTTAGTGGCATTTTGCTTTTTTTTTTCATTATTGAGGTCCTTAATGTCATCCCCCGATTTGTTTTTAGAGCATTGCATGTAAATATTTTAAATTAAGATTTTTTGGGGCTTGAAATGTTAACTTTCTTTTTCTTACCAAAAGATAAGACAATGGCACAAATAAAACTTATAGGGAAATTTGAAAACAGCTAGCATTTCAGTCCTAATCAAGCTGCATCCCTCTCAACTGACTTAGAAAACACAACTCATGTTGTGATGCTGTATATAAGTAGCAGCTAGATTCCTTTCTCATCTTCTTTTTTCCTCTTTGATTAGTGGATACAAACTACTAGTTTTATTAAACAAACAAACAAAAAAGATCAGGAGCTTCAGAAGGAATGTTTTTATATATTTTTTATATAGTATAAAAATTTAAAAAAGAAAATTAAAAGTACATATTATGTAGCTGGAGTATTCTAAAACATGAAAAATGAAAGCTTATTTCAAATGATTTTGTACTAAATCTGGGACAACGATTTGTTCAGGCCAGCTATTTGTAGAATGGAGTGAACAGGGATGACTTTGGAGTAATCAGGGGCAGTTTTTAACTTCCTTTTGAGTTATTTCACAGATTGGCTTCATTTAAAGCATTTGAGTTGGTGTGAATTACTGGAACATGAGAAGCACTCATTCTCAAAATACAAAAACACATTCCAGAGGTGAATAGATTATCAGATATTTTGCTACTCTAGATGGATATGGAGAGTTGAGAGCTGAATTACCAAGACAAGTTGAAAACTAGTTTCCCTGGGTTCTCATAAAGAATTGTGCTGTGTGTTTGACTAAAGCAATAAGCAGTAAGTGGTAGTATAAATTGTTCATTAGTATTAATAAAAACAGAAACAGGGGCTAAAAAACATTTCCAAATCTTGTATGTGCATTTGACCTACATAATCTCATGCAAGGCAAACAGTAAAATAGCAAATGAGTTCTGAGATTAAAGAAACTGCTTCACTGTGCAGTCTTCTCTAAATACATTAACATATCTCATTCTCAGTTATGATTTTGTTTGGTTTTTCTTTACAAGTGAATCACAGCAGGAAGGACCATGCCAGTGAATTTTAAAGCAGAAAGTAAAGGCAATTAGTTAGGAGTCTTTGGGTGGCACAAATGGTTAAGGTACTCAGCAGTTAACTAAAACATTGGCAATTGGAGTTTTTCCAAAGGAACCACAGAAGAAAGGTCTGGTGATCTACTTTAGGGAAATCAACCATTGAAAACATTAGGGACCAAAGTTCAACTTGATGCATGCACACAGGGTCACCATGAGTCAGAATTGACTCTACTGCAGCTTTTTGAAAAAAGATAACTAAGGAATATGTTGCTTCTCATTTCATAATACAGGAAGCACTCTGTAGACTGGATGATATATCATATTTCTTTAAGGGCTCAAAGTATTTTGTGAATCATGAACTCCTTTGGGACTTTTCTTTGACTGGCAGTGGCTAGGATATTTCCAATAAAAGGACCTATCATACTTAATGGGGATTATTTTCCTCAAAATTCACCAAAATTCCAATGGAACTAACCAGTTAATTATGATTCCTTGTCATTATTCTTTTGGTCTAGTACTGGGATAGTTTATAAAGAGTTAATTGTCCAAGACGTTGAGTATGTTTTCCCCCAAAGTGACAAAGAAGCTGGGCAAAGACATCCAAGTAAGTATTCATTACAAGTAATTGAAAGGTAATGGTCTTTTCATGAATAACGATTCTACAGAAAAGGCCAGCCAAACCACTTAAAACGATCCACAAGCTTGCTGGCCAGTTAGGACAATAATGCTGAAAATATTGCTATGCTTAATTTATTTGATTATACCTTGCTTTATAGACTGATGATTAGTGCAGGTTCAAATTCAGTGCCAGTATCTTTTCTCCAATAAATTCTTTCCCTCTATTCCTTTGTACAAATCTAAGAACATTTCTCATAAGAGTTACGTACCAAGGTCTCAAGGGGACATCTTCCACTGAGTTGGAAGCAAAAAGATCTGAGTCTTTTTCAAGAATTCTTGATTCAATCACTTGTGGCCCAGGAGAGGCTAATAATAAAATACCAATTTGATTATAAGAGTATTGCTCAAGTAAGAGAGAAACAGCCTTTCTTCCCTACCTAAAAGTGTTAGTTAATTAGTTATTATCTTGATACCTAAGACTAAGTATTTTGGATTTAAAAAAATTTTTTTTTCAAGGGGGAGAGTTCTGTAAAGTTGAATAAAATCTGAGGTTTTGTGGAGAATTCTGAGAAATTTGAGATTTAGTAAATTATTTTCTGTCTTAGACAATGCTTTCAAAATATTTAGTGATAAATTTTATTTCTGATTCTTTCCTATTGGCAAACTATAATAAATTATAGAAATATTTATTGAAGGATTGCAATATACAGGCAACATGTATAAAGATGCTTCATGTATAAAGATAAATGTGATTAAGTCCCCTTTGTTGAGGGAGATTGAACATAAGACACTTTGCTTCTTAGTCAGAAATTGGTATGTTCAAACACATCCCAAGGAAGAAGGAGTCACTTATTGTTCAGTTTTAAAATTATGTAAATGGATTCTCTTTACGATGCTGAAATGGCAGGCATTTTATTTTACTAAAGGCATGTTTTCTTTTCCTTTTAAAGACATATAACACTCTTTTTTTTTTTGTTGTTGTTGTTGCTGAAAGACTGAATTGGGATCTGGGCTTTTCATGACCAAGTTAAGTAACTCAGAGCCTACTTGTGTTAACAATGAAAGTGAGATTCCCTTTCACGGAAGGACTGGCCCATTGGCAGCTGGATGATTCCAGTCTGGCTGATCTAACAGGTTTTTATTTCTTAAAGTTTTGAACACTGTGAGTCAGAGGGAGAGGAAGAGAGAGGGAGGACATGCGCTCACTACAGAGAGGCGGGTATTAGAAGAGAAGGGAGGGATTGTTTGTTGGACTCAAATCAGAGATAGGAGTGGCTGTTATTGCAGCAAGAGCATAGGGGAGCTGTTGGGGCGGGCCTGGGCTGTATGTGGAGTCCTTCTCAAGGCCTCAAGGCTCATCTTCCATGGGGAGCAAAGCCTGAAAAGTGAGCTGGTTTTGGAATCTTTCCTCTTCAGCCTTTCTTTGCCTGGAAACTTACTTGAGAGGAGGGAATCTTGCCTCTGCCTTTGACTCACCTACCTTCACATTTCCTTTCATTTGAAAGCACTCCTAGTGAGATCACATTGGTGAACTCTTCTGGGTTCAGGTGCCAGAAGGGCAAGGAAGTGCTGTGGCATGTTCAAATTTCCCTGTGGGAGCCCTGGATACTCCATGGAACTAATACCTGAGTCTGTCTAATAGGATGAAAGTGTGGGGGTAATTTCAGTGGACTAGTGGTTCAAATTCTCTCAGAACTCTATTTATTTATTTTTACCAGACTTGCTAATCAAATGAAAATTAGTCTGGACTGGGATTTTCTTTCTTTATGTGCTCCCTCACTTCCAATCCACCAATGGGTGAGGGCACCCACAAAACCAAAAAATTCACAGCCATTTAGTCAATTCCAACTCACAAGGAACTCTACATAGGGTTTGTAAGACTACATTTTCATGGGAGCAGCCAACCTCATCTTTCTCCCACAGAGCTGCTGGTGGAGTTGAAGGGAGAATTATGAAAATATAGTTATTAGGAAGGAGCCCTGGTGGTGCAGTGGGTTAAACATTGATCTGCTAACTGAAAGGTTGGGAATCCTCAGCCACCAACTGCTTCGTGAGAGAAAGATGTAACAGTCTGCTTCTTTCATGATTGGTGGTGGTGGTCGTTGTGTGCCGTCAAATCGTTCCGACTCATAGAAACCCTGCATAGGATTTTCGAGGCTGTAAATCTTCACAGAAACAGAAAGTCTAGGTGGGGGAGGGGGGAACCGAAACAAGAACAAAAACATCTTTCTCCTGATGAAGTCACTGGTGAAATTGAACTGCTGAGCTTACTGTTAGCAGTCCGACTCCTAACCCACTACACACAGCCTAGGAACTCTTGTGGGGCTTTTCTACTCTGACCTATAGAGTTGTTATGAGTCAGACGTAGCTCAATGGCAGTGGGTTTTATAATAATAATTAGGAGGAGTCCCTAGGTGGTACAAATGGTTAAATGCATGCTAGGCTACTAGCCCAAGGGTTAGTGGATCAAACCCACCCAGTGGTGTCTCAGAAGTAAGACCTGGCAATCTGCTTCCAAAAGGTTTCAGCCTTGAAAATCCTATGGAGAAGTTCTACTTTGCACATACGGGATTAGCATGAGTCAAAATTGATTTGACAGCAACTAAGGACCAAGGAACTCTGGTAGCATAGTGGTTGCGTATCGGGCTGTGAACCGCAAGGTCAGCAGTTCAAAACTACCAGCGGTTCCGCGGGAGAAAGATGAGGCATTCTGCTCCCGTAAAGATTTACAGCCTCGGAAACCCTGTGCAGGGTCCCTATGAGTCAGAACCGACTCCACGGCACTTAACAACAACAACAACAACAAAGGACCAAGAGGTAGTTGTTCGAACAGAACATGGGAACACTGAATGGTTTAAAATTAAGAAAGGTGTGCGACTGACTGCCTAAGACAGACAGCATCCCTTAAACAAATAATAAATAAGGGGGAATGTGATGCAGACCGTGCGGACCCGGTCAGGAGTTCATGTCCCTGTGGGCCCAAGCGTTGTAGACCGTCCAAACCATAGGTTCTGAGGATCAGGCTTTAGCCACCTAGCAGACATAGCAAACTGTCCCTCATCTGATTATTCAGTTATGCTTGTTAGTAATCATATACATGAGCCCTGGATATCCACAGATAAATGTAAAAACCTTCCCTAAAAGCCGAGA
>NW_006408667.1:2611788-2648102 GCF_000296735.1 Chrysochloris asiatica | reverse complement strand
CTGAAAGTGAAGAGGACTTAAAATATTTACTGATGAAGATCAAAGAGCACAGTCTTCGGTATGGATTACATCTCAATGTGAAGAAAACAAAAATTCTCACCACTGGACCAATAAACAACATTCTTATCAACAGATAATAGATTGAAGTTGTCAAGGACTTCATTTTTCTTGGGTCAGAGCAAAAGAGGAAGACCCCAAAGAGATGGATTGGCCAAGTGGCAGCATCGATGGACTCAAGCGTGGCAACATAGTGAGGTTTTCCCAGGATTGGGCAGTGTTTCATTCTGCTGTGTGTAAAGTCACTATGAGTTGGTACTGACTGGATGGCACCTAACAACAACAAGCAGTCCATAGTACTTTTAACATTCTTTTCCAGCACCATAACTCAAATGCATCAATTCTTTTACTGTCTTCCTTATTCAGTGTCCAACATTCACATCCATATGAGGCTACTGAAAATAATATGGCTTGGATCAGGCGTGCCTTAGTCTTCAAACTGACATCTTTGTACTTGAGCATGTTAAAGCGATCTTGTGCAGCAGATTTGCCTAAAGTGGTATGCTGTTTGATTTCTTGACTGCTGCTTCCATGAGTGTTGATAGTGGATCAAAGCAAAATGAAGTCTTTGACAACTTTGAGTTTTTCTCCATTATTTATTGGTCCAGTTGTGAAGATTTTTGTTTTCTTTATATTGAGATGCAGCCCGTACTGAAGGCTGTGGCCTTTGATTTCCATCAGTAAATATTTTGATTCCTCTTTGCTTACAGAAAGTTGTACCATGTGTATATCACAGTTTGTTAATGAGTCTTCCTCCAGTCTGTATTCCACATTCGTCTTCATATAATTCAGTTTTTTGAATTATTTGCTTATCATGCAGATTGGATGTATATAGTGAAAGAATACAACCTGGCACACACCTTTCCTGATTTTAAACCATTCATTCTTGTTCTTTTCAAACAACTGCCTCTTGGTCTATGTACAAATTCTTCATGAGAACATTGAAGTGTTCCAATATGTCATTCTTTGCATTGTTGTCCATAGCTTGTCATGAATCACAGAGTTCATAACTTTTGCATAGTCAATAAAGCACAGGTAAACATCTTTTTGACATTCTTTGCTTTCAGCTAAGATCCATATGACATCAGTAATGTTATCCCTTGTTCCTTGTCTTTGTCTGAAACTGACTTGAACCTCTGGCAGTTCCCTGTCAATGTACTGTTGCAGCCATATTTGTATAATCTTTAGCAAAATTTTACTTACTTGAGATATTAATGATATTGTCCCATGATTTCTGCATTCCCTTGAACCATCTCTCTTTGAAATGGACACAAATGTGCATCTCTTCCAGTCAATTGGTCAAGTAGCTGTCCTCCAAATTTCTTGGCATAGATGAATGAGTGCAGCCAGTGCATCAGTTTCTTGAAACATTTCAATTTGTATTTCATCAATTCCCAGAGTCTTGTTCTTTGCCAGTGCCTTCAGTGTACTTTGGAATTCTACCTTCAGTAACATTTGCTCTTGATCATATACTATGTCATGAAATGGTTGAACATTTATTTTTGGTGCAGTTTCTCTGTGTATTCCTTCCATCTTCTTTTAGATACTTTTTGAATCATTCAATATTTTCCCCATAGAATCCTTCAACACTGCAAGTTAAGGCTCAAACTTTTTTGTTAGTTTCTTTAGGTTGAGAAATGCTAAGCATGTTTTTCCCTTTTGATTTTCTATCTCCAGGTCTTTGAACATTATTTAATAGTAATACTTGACTTTGTATTCTTGAACTGCCCTTTGACATTTTCTGTTCAGTTCTTTTACTTTCTCATTTCTTCAGTTTGCCTTAGTATCTCTATGCTGGAGAGAAAGGTTTAGAGTTTCCTCCAAACATCCATTTTGACTTTTCCTTCTTGTCTTCTTAATGACCTTTAGCTTTCTTTCCGTATGATGTTCTTGATGTCATCCCATAACTCTTCTGGTATTCAGTCATTAGTGTTTAATGTATCAAATGTATTCTTGAGTTGATCTCTAAATATAGGTGGGATGTGTTCAAGGTCATATTTTGACTTTCATGGACTTGTTTTAATTTTCTTTAGCTTCAGCCTGAATTTTCATATGAGCAATTGATTGTTTGTTCCACAGTCTGTCCCTGTCCTGACCTTGTTTTGGCTGATGACATGGAGCGTACCCACCTTATCTTCCCACAGATGTAGTCATTTTGATTTCTGTTTATGCCATCTGGTGAAGTACATATGTACCATTGTCTTTTGTGTTGTCTAAGAAAAGGTATTTGCAACGAATAAGTAACTGGTCTTGTAAAACTCTGTCATGCAATTTTCAGCATTATTTTTATCACTAAGGCCATATTTTCCAACTACTGACCCTCTTTTTATTCAGTCTTTGCATTCCAATCACCAGTAATTATGAATGCATCTTGATGGCATGTTTGATCAATTTCAGTGGTCCTATGCAGTATTTCTCCTTTTGTGACTGACTAATTTCACTCAACATAATGTCCTCAAGGTTCATCCATGTTATGCGGTGGCTTGCAGCTTCCTTGTTATTCTTTAAGGTAGCATAATATTCCATTGTGTGTATGTACCACAGTTTATTTATCCATTCTTCAGTTGATGGACACTTTGGCTGTCTCCATCTTTTTGCTATTGTAAATAGTGCTGCTATGAACATTGGTGTACATATATCTCCTCATGTTATGGCTCATATTTCTTGTGGGTAAATACCAAGTAGAAGAATTGCTGGGTAATAAGATATTTCTTTTCCCAACCTTCTGAGGAAGTGCCATATTGCTTTTCAGAACCATCCTTGTGTTTTACTATAAATCTTACTTTTTAGCATTTATTATGTTAATATGAGGGAACTTCAGAAAGCTGATGTAAAAAAAATTCCATTATCTTTAAATTTCATTCTTCCACAAAATTTTGAAACCTCCTTGTATATATCTGAATTTTATTTAGGACATTTTCAGGCTTATTAGTGCTGTTTGTCAGTAGTGACCCTGTATAGGGTTTCCAGCTTGCTTCTCGGAAACTCTATACAGGGTTGCTATGGGTCTGAATCGACTCAATGGCCCTTAACAGCAACAACAACAACATGTCAGTAGTAGTAATAGTAGTTGCATTTGTGGTTTGGGTAGTTTCAATGTCAGGCTTATGCCTGCTTTGTAAAGTAAATGAAGAAGATTGTGTCTTTTCATATATGTTGAAGTTGTTTATATAATATGCTAACTATTTCATAAAAGACTGCAACCATACTTGAGGCTAACACTGAATAATTTTTTTGGAAGAATGAATTTTGATAAGTATTTCAGTTTGATTCAGATCTATCTGATCTATTTAGATTGTGAAAGAGTTTTACATTTCCATCTGATTGGTATGTTTATTTCATTAACAGTTTAAAGTTCAAACCATGGAGTGGCTGAAAGAATTATTTTTACAAAATGATCATCTTTTGAATCTTCCAGTTGATGTTTCTTTTCTCTCTGGCTAACTTATAGACTCAACACTGCTTTCTCTTTACTCATCTTGGAATAGAGAGAAACTTCATTTTAAACTCAGTGTTTGAGATCAGACAGGGCCTTTGGGTTGTCTTTGGCTTTGCTCATTGACACTCCTGTTGTTGTTGTTGTTGTTAAGTGCCATCAAGTCAGTTCTGACCCATAGCGACCCTGTACAGGGTTTCCGAGGGTGTAAATCTTTATGGGAGTAGACAGCCTCATCTTTCTCCCGCGGAACAGCTGGTAGTTTTGAACCGCTGACCTTAAGGTTCGCAGCTTGATTCGTAACCACTATGGCTAGATGAATTCTGTTTCAGATGAAAATCGGAGGATAATTTGATGACATTAGGGCAGGTCTCTTACTCAGAACCAACCAAATATTTATTATCTCACTGTATACAGAAGGGGTATCTGGTCTTATCCCCACTTTCTATTTCTATGATTCTCTAACAAACTTTTCTCAATGTGCTTTCTGCAAAATACTTGCTATATGGGATATTTGTTGTTGTTAAGTGCCATCGAGTTGTTTCTGACTCACAGCAACACTTCCAAGAAGTAGCTGGTGGGTTTCAACTGCTGACCTTTTGGTTTGTAGTCAAGTGCTGATCCTACAGTGCCACACCAGAAGTATATGGGATAATAACAGTTGTTATATGAGAAAAAAAAAAATGTTTTTTTTTCTAGGCTAAAGAATTCTATGGATAAAAAAAATTAAACATGATTATTTCCTTCAGAATGCCTCAAAAGTGTACTGCAAACATCCAAGAAGGAGCTATACATTCTTCCCCAAATTATTTGCTGACAAAACTGTTTTGAAAGTCCTTTCATGGTACTATTCTTCCATGAAAATTGTTTAAGAAACAAATGCCAAGAACAATCTACAATGAATGCCAAGAACAAATTACTAGAATGCTTTCTGTACCTACCATTTCTAAAATGTTCACCTATTTTTCTCTTGGTAATTTTGTACGAATGGTTGGGATATAATGCAAGGTGAGGAACTGATGAAATTTAGCTGCCTCAAAATGCCATGCAATCATGGGATTACAGTCAATGGATCTGCAAGTCAGAGACAAGAGACCGAGAGAAAAATGTAGAGATCTCCAAGGGGAACCTACTTTTTCTTCAGTTTCTTACATGATTGAGCTATTCTGTTTCAACAGATGAAGTGTAGGTAGGCTCCTGAAAAAATTTTAAAATCTAACTCTTTTGTTAGCGTTAATAGAAATCCCCAGTAGCTCATAGCAGTTTTAATCGTCAATTGTCAGGATTGTCAGTTTTAGTTTTTGGAGATACTCATGTAAGAGCTTTTGTCTTTTTCTGTTTTCATAGGTGTTTTAGTGGGGAGTTAGAGTAGGCTGCAAAAAAAATAATAAATTGTAAATTTATTGTCTCCACAAAGACTCCTTCAAGTTCTGTGAATTAGGAATTTCATATTCTTGGTTTTGGTTTCAGGAAGATGAAGCCTGAAGATGGAGAGAAAGAAGATAAAGAGCAAAGAAACACGTAAACTTTCTGCAATTCTTCATATGATCCCTGAAGCTTTTACATGTCTTTAAAGTATAGTATCTCAACAAAAAATGCAAATTACCTTGTGTTCTCCTCTTTCCTGTCTCTCTAAATAAGTATCCTTAAAAAAAGACTATTGGTCCTTCAAACAGATCAATCAGCTGCTCTTCCCACCCCTACATTCAAGGGTTCTAAGCAATCCATTCTTAAAGTCAGTCTCTTTCTGAGCTGTCTTTTGCTCTCAGCATTGATTAGACAAACTCCAATAGGCTGACCATTATCAACACGCTTGTTGTTGCTGTTGTTAAGTGACATTGAGTAGGTTCCGACCCAAAGCGACCCTGTATTGGGTTTCTGAGGAGCAGCTAGTGAGCTTGAACCATTGACCTTGCAGTTCAAATGGCTTTGCAGTCTGGCACATTAACCCACAGTGCCATACCAAGACTCCTATGAACAAACAATTTCCAAGGATAAGCCACTTTACTTGATCCTCGGGTTGTTGTTATTGTGCGCTACTGAATTGATTTTGTCTCATAAGCCCTTGTTTGTTTTTGTTAAGTGCCGTTGAGTAGGTTCTGACCCATAGTGACCCTGTATAGGGTTTCCAAGGAGACACTGGTGAGCTTGAACCATCAACTTTGCAGTTCTAACAGCTTTGCGGTCTGGCACATTAACCACAGCACCATACCAGGGCTTCTTGTAGTTAACCCAAAAAGCAGCAAGAAAAACACCCAAGACTTTTAGAACAATGCCACTCAAAATGTAGCCCTTAGACTAGCATCAGACTGTCATCTCTATTTATCTACCTACAATAAAATAAGTACAGTAATAGAAAGTAAATATTCAGAAAAATTTACAGCAATTTAACATTGCCCGATTTCCAAGTGTGTGATAAGTGGACTTGTTCATTGAATAGGATATGGGCCAGTTTGGTTGAATGTTGTTGGACTCACCTGATGACTGTTAATTGTGTTGTAGTTGTGTCCTGGTTGTTTGCCACATAGGTAGAGAAGCGCAGTTTTAGAGAGCTCATCAACTTTCCCATCTCCCAAGTTCTGCTGGAGGCTTGTTGAACTTTATTCAATTGTGCAGAGACATTTTCCCAGTCTCTTCTTCCTCTTTCATGAGAATGGTACGGTCTGTGATCCAAATCCCAAATACTTTGAGTCAGCAAAGGACTCCTTAACATAGAAAATCAGGACTTTCTTCTACTAAGTTTCTCCACTAAGGCTTCTTTCTAATGATAGTGGCAGAGTGCTACAAGTCTTCTTTAGCTCACGTGTAGCTAAGGTTGTGTAACAGGAACTTGAGAATGAATTAAAGACTCTCACTCAATTTCAAAAAATACCAAATATATTTCTGGATTGCATTTAAATCAGGAGACTGGGATGCTCAAGCTGCATCCCCACATAATGTGGTATAAGCCAGGTCCCAGAGATGTGATAAGTTATTTAGCACCATCTGCTAGCATTTCACACTTGTGGGACTATTAAAATGTATTTTTTTCCCTCTGAAATTAAAGAACTCTTTTATTTTTGAAAGTAATTCATCAGTGAAACATCTGTTGTGTGATACCTTGCGTATATTAAACCCAAAACAGTGAGCTGATGCATCCAATGAATTTATATAAGGAGAGACTTGTACACTGTGCATTTGTGTGTATGCTTGCGTGTGTGCTAGGTCAGTTCCAAAAAATACTAACTGTACTCCCAGACTTTTGTTAAATCTAAGTGTTGGATTGGTGAAGAGCAGACTTGAACATTCTTAAGGTATTACACAGAATTTGTTCCTAGCTCTTAAGACTATGTGAGATGAAAAGTACTTTCCTGTTCACAAATAAAAATCTTTTAAATTTTGCCTAAGACCACTATTTTTAATGCCCAAGTTAATTTTATTTTCCTTTCTGTCTGCTGTAACTAACTGCTTTCCAGTGCTTCATTTATTTAGTCTTTTAAGCAACATTTAATGACAGGACACCTATTGTGTTTTTCAAATAGTTAAGCACTTGACTACTAATGAAAATGTTGGTGATTTGAATCTACCCAGAGGCACCTTGGAAGAACATCCTGGTGATCTACTTCCAAAAGACAACAGTCTTTAAAAACTCGATGGAGCACAGTTCTACTCTGAAACACATAACGTGGTCAGGAGTTGAAATTGACTTTATGACAACTGATTAAAAAAAAAAAATATATATATATATATATTTTTTTTTTTTTCATATGTATTATGCTAGACCCAGTCTCTGCCTTCACAGGGGATACCATAATAAACCAGCAATAACAGCAGGTTATGCATGATGATGAAGGCTTTGATAGACACAAGAACAGAGTATATAGAAGCACAGGGGTTGGGACATTTAAATCAGAAGCGAGGGAATTAGAAATGACCATTCTAGCATAGGTGATGTTTTAATGAGTGTAGAGACAGAAGACTGGAAGGCACAAGATCATGAATGAATAGAAAACATTGAATCAGTTGTATGTAAGAGATCCCATATCTTGTTGGATCATAAATGTCACAACAAAGGACTCTTATTCAACAAGGTATACCTAAAGCTTGGCACACAACAAAAGCCATATTGCTGTCTGAAAGAAAAGTATTCCTATGACATATTTTATGAGGCAAAATGGCATGAAGTGAAGCAATTACCATTAATTTGTCTGGGAAATATTTTTGAGAATCCCCAGAGGCCCTAAACAACTTACCAAATCACACCAAACAACATACAAAACCTACGATTGCACCAACATATTGTAAGAGCAGGAACGAGCTGATCTGAAGTAGGAACAGTGTAGGCACAGTGTAGTTCTCTGGGAAGGAGCTTAGTGACAGTACTCTCACTGCTGGGGGAGGGGGCGGGGGGCGGGGGCTACATGCTGCCTCTCTAACAGCTCACTGCAAAATGAACGCTGAACACTAGTTTTGTTTTTCATCTTTTTATTGTACAGGTGAAAATTTTCTTTGGATTTCTCTTAGTGAAAAGAGGTACTAATGTAGGTGATTCATAAAAGTGAAGTAGTATAAAATGAATTTTCAAAAAGTGGGGGATAAATGAAATATTTGTGAAACAAATAAATGACCTCAACTACTATGTTAACAAGTTTTAACTTTTTCCTAAAATGGTGATAATAGGATCTTATCAGTAGATCTTATCACCTGGGTTTCACAATGCTTTTATGAATTGTTTTAGGGCAACTCTGATGGGAAGATCCTGTCATGCAACAGCTGTTCTCATCCATTTTCTGTCATTTCCATTAGTATCACCCATTCTTACTTATCCAGTAATATTGACTGATCTGACAACACTCCAGTCATGCTGGTGACATACAGCATTTGTGCTGAACGAAGCCAGGACTCTAAGACAATCCATTGTGACAGAATCCCAATATGAGGAACTCATAATTGCTTTGAGGCTAAATTAGATGGTATGATTTCAAAGAAACAATGTTTTTTAAAGCAAAGATGCTTTAATATTAACATATGTTAGAGTTGATGACTAATAACTCAGTTAACTTGGTAATGAATAGTATTAATATTGGTTTAATATTTATCACAAGAAACATTCTTTTTGTAATGAAAGCATTCATTAGAAAATCTGTGTTAAATACCATTAACAGAATTTGAACAATGTAAAAACTTGATTCACTGAAAATTGTTAGGCTTTGAAAGAAGAAGTACAAGCTACACTGAAGACACTGGTGAGAAACAAGTTTCCAGGAATTGTTTTGAAGCACCAACTGAGATGTTTCAGAAAATCTGGGAAACTGAAGGAGAATTCACCTTTAGGATTGGAGGAAGACTCATAAAAACCCTGCAATGCGCAGATGACATAACCTTGCTTGTTGAAAGTGAAGAGAACTTGAAGCACTTATGATGATAAAGGTCAAAGACTTCAACCTTCAGTATGGATTTTGCTTCAACATCAAGAGACCCCAAAAACCCCTCACAACAGGACCAATAAGCAACGTCATGATAAATATTGAAAATATTGAAATTCTAAAGGATTTAATTTTAATTACATGTACAATCAATGCTGTGGAAGCACCAGTCAAGTAATCCAATGATGTATTTACATTGGGCAAGTCTTCCAAAAATGGCCTGTTTAAAATGTTAAGAAGCGATGATGTCACTCTGGGGACTAAGGTGCGCCTGACCCACGCCATGGTATTTGCAATTGTCTTCTCTGCATGCAAAAGCTAGACAATGAATATGGAAGATCATAGAATTGATGCATTTGTATTATGGAGTTGGCATAGAATATTGAACACGTCACGGATTGTCAGAAGAACAAACAAATCGGTATTTGAAGAAATACATCCAGAATGCTTCTTAGAAAAACGGATGATGTAACTTTGTCCTATGCAATTTCAACATGTTTTCAGGAAGGACCAGTCTGGAGAAGGACATCATGCTTGATAAAGTAGTGAGGTCGTCAAATTGACACAGTGGCTGCAAACATGGGCTCAAACATAGTAATGATTGTGAGGCTGGCACAGGACTGGGCAGTGTTTTGTTCTGTTATACATACAGAGGGTTGTTATGGGTCAGAACCAACTTGAAAGCATCGAATAACAACAGTAGTGGACCAGATACTAAGGACACATTTGCCTTAGGACTTAAAAACAGCAAAACTAGTAACACTGGTTTTTATTGATTTTAAGACAATGTAAGTTTCAAAGAAATCTAATTCCTTAAAAGTCCTTACTAGGTTAGAAGGTACAGTGTTTTGAATGAAGTTAATTTTAAAACTTCCATTTTTTTGAAAAATATTAGCTTGATTTTGAATTCACTTTAAGTGATTCACTTTTTATTGTTTTCCTTCCAGATATTTTCTTAGATAAGCACCTTCCTCATTATCAGCAACAGATCTCCCTTCGTTCCAGACTTAACTCAATTTATGCATTTTTTGGAGGGTTCTCTGGTTGACCTCACTCAGTATTCATGCACACACTCTATGTTTTTCCCAGCACTCACCTGTGTTATTTTTAGATTATTTTTTGATCTTTCTACATGGGTTTTTAATTAATATAATTAATCTCCCACCTCCTTTACTTCTCTTGTGTTTATCATACTCAAGGCTTTTTAGTTGAACACATCAGGAAGTCATTTATGTTATTTCTAATAAAAAGCAAATTTGTTGAAAGGGTACCAGGGCATCTCAGAGATATCTGGAGGCAGGAAAGGAAGTACAACCAGGTCACGGGTAAGGGATTACAGTATGAAAACCCGAGTTGACTCCTTTCTTTCACTGAATGACAGGCCTCTTGCCTCTTCTTTTCTCTGCTTATGTACTCAATTCTGATTTTCATATTTGCTAGCTTTCTCATGGCTGCTGTGCTCTCTCTTAGTCTACGAGGATGTAGCTTCTACTTGGATGGATCCTGTTATGACTTTGCTTCTATACCTGCCAAGTGCCCTTCACACCAAATCCCCCAACCAACCCTTATCTAACTATCTTAATTAAAAAGTAAAAGCAAAACAAACACATTACAGTTGAGTCATTCCAACTCCTAGCAACCTCATAGGACACACTAGAACTGCTTTACAATGTTCCCAAGGCTACAAATCTTCACAGAAGCAGACTGCTTCAGCTCACATTGCTGCCAAAGAAAACTCAACTCCAGGTACTAGAAGCAAGTTTAAACTATTTTCAGTATGTCAAATCATAGTTAAGGGAAACATAGAGAATATACTTCAAGTTTATAAATTGGTCCCAAACCAAATTTATTGTCATCAAGCTGATTCTGACTCATAGTGACCCTATTTAGGGATTCCAAGACTGCAAAACTTTTCAGAAGCATTTTCAGAAGTAGACAGCTTCATCTTGTTTCCAAGGAGAGACTGGTAGGCTTGAACCACTAACCTTGTGGTTAGCAGCCCAATGCTTATCCCCTAGCAATACCAGTTGTTGTTATTGTAAAGTGCTGTCGAGTCAGTTCTGACCCATAGTGACCCTGTATAGGGTTTCCAAAGAGCAGCTGGTGAGCTTGGACCACCAACTTTGCAGTTCAAACCGACTTTGCAGCCCAGCACATTAGCCCACAGCACCACACCAGGACAAATCAATTTCAACTCACAGTAACCCACCGCGCTCTCCTGCCCCATCCTCACAATTGTTGTTGGAGCCTATTGTTTCTGCCACTGTGTCAATTCATCTTACTAGGGGCTCCTTAAAGTCAGGGTGCTTTTTTTTTCTCTCTCCACATTGGCAGAACTTTTAATATCTATAATAATTTTACTTCTTGCCTTTTTTTTTTTAATGAAATTAAAAAATAAGGTCATTTGAAGTTTGTCTTCAAAAGGTGCCTTGGATTCCTACCATTCACAGAGAATGTACATCAAACAGCTTGACAGTATACTTTCTTATAAATTTAGTTTCAACCATTAGCACTCATGGAAGCAGCTGTCAAGAAATCAAACGATGTATTGCATTAGGCAAATCTGCTGCACAAGAGCTTTTTAAAGTGTTGAAGAGCGCCTGACCCAAGCCATGGTATTTTCAATCACCTCATATGCATGCGAAAGTCGGACAGTGAATAAGGAAGATTATAGAATTGATGCACTTGAGTTATGGTGTTGTAGGAGAATATTGGAAGTGTCATGGGCTGACTAAAGAACCAACAGATCTGTGTTGGAAGAAGTGCAGCCAGAGTGCTCCTTGGAGGCCAGGATGGCCAAACTTCGTTTCTCATACTTCAGACATACTGTCAGGAGGGACCAGTTGCTGGAGAAGGATATCATGTTTGGTAGGTGGAGGGTCAGAGAAAGAGAGGAAGACCGCCAGTGAGATGGATTGGCAAAGTGGCAGCATCGATGGGCTCAAGCATGGCAATAATTATGAGGTTGGCCCAGGACTGGGCTGTGTTTCATTCTGTTGTTATGAGTCGGCACCAACTCGATGGCACCTAACACCAACAACGTTATTTTCAGACCACTGGGTGGCCAAGGACTTTTTAGAATTTCTCTAATGAACACATGTTGTTTTTAGGTGCCATTGAGTTGATTCTGAACTCATAGCAACTCTGTGCACAATAAAACAAAACCCTGCCCAGTCCCGAGCCATCCTCACAATTGTTGTTATGTTTGAGCACGTTGTTGCTGCCACTCTGTGAATTGTCTTGTGTATGATCTTCCTCCTCTTCGCTGACCCTCCACTTTTTCAAGTACAATGTTTTTCTCCAGGGGCAATATGTTCAAGGTCCCTCCTGTCCAAAGTACAAAAGACAGTCTCACTAACCTTGCTTCTAAGAGGCATTCTGGCTGTATTTCTTCTAAGACAGATTTGTTTGTTCTTCTGGCAGTCCAGGGTACTTTGAATATTCTTCTTTATACCATAATTTAAATGCATCAATTCTTCTAAGGTCTTCTTTATTCATTGTCCAACTTTTACATGCATATGAGGCGATTGAAAATACCTCCTTGGCTTGAGTCAGGTGCACCTTAGTTCTCAAACTAATATCTTTGCTCTTTAACATTTTTATTGAGGTCTTTTGCAGCAGACTTGCCTACTAATGAACATTTAGTGTGATGCAGTGATCTGGAATGATCATTTGTGAACTTTAGAGATGCAGCAGAGGAAAAGGCTTATAAGCAGGAGTCTGGAGACTGAAATCTCAGTTTGGGCTTTGTTTCTTAATGACTATGTGGCCTTGAGGAAATCCTGTCTGCTCACTGAACCTCCATTTCCTAACCCATGAAAGTGAATAACCGTGCCTTAGTACTTCACAAGGCTGTTGTGAAGATAAAGTAATGTATGGGAAAGTGCTTTGTAAACTGAAAGGCAATATAGAACTGTAAGTGGATATTCTTCTTTATTTTATGAGCCAGTAGAAATCAAAGCCCTGGTTTCACTGCCAGGAGGATTTTCCTCACAGATCTGATGCTTAAAGCTTGGCTTTGCTCAGTTAATGAGTGCTTTCCAAATAAAGATCCCTTTTACTGCTTTGATTTTCATGAACTTCCCTTTACTCTGATTCAAAGTCACATGGGAAGGTGCTCTTGTAAAGCCATTGTTTAATTTAGGCTTTTCATACTGTGTGTATGTCCGGCTATTCTCTGGTTTCAGTCTCCAAGGAGCCTTTGAGGGCAGACCTTGCTTCTTTCCCTTACTTATAGTTTGGCAGCAAATGAGATGTTTTCAATAGGAATAATAATAATAAAAAGAAGCACACACACAAAACCTCTCAGTACGTAACCTGTCACCTCAAGGAAGAAGCACATCCTGTTCTAAAGAAGTTGCCTCAGAGCCTGCCCAAGGACCATACTGGTATTTTTACTTGTGACTCAGGCAATAACCTGGGAAGGAGTTTAAGTAGTTAGCTGTTATTAACAGTGTGAGATGGCACCACACAACACTCTTTATTTTAGTCACTTAGACTTCCAGTCAAGACTCTTTTTGAAAAAAAAAAAAACACATCTTATTATTAACAGTTTTAAACCCAAACAAAACCAATTGCCATGGAGTTGACTCATGACAACGCTGTGTGTGCCAGGGTATAAGTGTTTTCCATAGGGTTTTATTTTTTTAAGTTTATTTTGTAGTTGTTTTTGAGAATACATACAGCACATTGATGACATTCTTTGAGTTGTGTGAGCATTGTCACCCTCCTTTCTGAGTTGCTCCTTCCCCATTAACATACTCTCACTGCTCCCTAAAGCTCCAATCTAATCTTTTGAGTTACTGTTGTCAATTTAATCCCATAAAGAAAGTTCTTCAAAGAGCATAATGTTCAAGACAGGCCTTTTTGACTACCTAAGTTAAGTTCTTGTTTAGTTTTAAGAAGATTTCAGGAGATATTTTCAGTTTTAGGTTTGAAGATTATCAAAAGTTTCAGGGGTTCAACCAGTCTTCATGGCTCCAGAATATCTGAGTTTGAAATTTTGTTCTCTAGTCAGGATTCAATTCTGTTTGGTTGTTCTGATGTCATTGTTCCTAAAAATCTTCATGCTAATACATACGTAAGGTGTAAAAATAAAATGGTGAGACCATTAGGTGTAAGTGAATATGCTATTGATGTTATGTTTATATGAGAGGATATTAATACCATGGACAAATGACTTGTTTTCCTATGGTCAGTTGATGTGATTAAAGTGGAGACATTTTACGCTGAAGAATTTGTGTTCAATTTTACCAGTTAACTATGCACTAATCCTGTTCCTAACTTTTGGCATCTAGCCATGAGAACCACATTATGGAGCAATATGGGACTTTAAGAAATGAGGTGACTTTTGTAGCCATCGTATCATTGTTCCTGTCTGAAGCACTATGAGAAATAAGAAGAGCCAAAAGTAAATTTGTCACATCTCCTGTCCTAAACTTTTGTATTGCATTTTTACTAAATTCTGGGATTTTTTTTTTGCTGGTTTTGCTAGTTGAGGTTTGTCTGTCTCCATCCAGAGACCCCATTGAAGTTCCCCAATGGCGGGTCAATTAACAGAGCTTCCGAAGTATTCCATCTATTGCTTTTTTCTCCTCTTCTCTTGGTCCTAGTCCATTTGCTAGGATTGTATTTAAAGTGTCAGGCCATAGAATAGACAGATTGTTCACAGTGGTAATCTAATCTGGTTGACAGCCATTTCCTGAAACCCACATCTGGATGGTAGTAAATGCAGGACTGAGATTCTAATCTGAAAACTCGTGGTTCTGTTTTCTGTCCCCTAAACAGTGGTGTTCTTCATGTGTTATAGAGGAAAGTAAAAATTTGCTGCAAAGATAAAAATATTAAATTTAGTACATGCAGTTAACAAATCTTAGTATTCTAATAGCATAGAATTTTATTTTATTATTATTTTTTAAACTCTAAGTCCTACTTCTCATGAATATTACATTTCTCCATAATGAAGAGGCCTAGATGATGGGATAGGTTTTATAATAGGAAGGATATCTCATATGGATTAGAAAGCTGTACAGTGAATAAGGAAGATCGTAGAAGAATTGATGCCTTTGAGTTGTGGTGTTGGAGGAGAATACTGAAAGTGCCATGGACTGCCAAAAGAACCAATAGATCTGTTTTGGAAGAAGTGCAGCCAGAGTGCTTCTTAGAGGCCAAGATGGCTAAGCTTCATCTGTCATACTTTGGAATATTGTCTGGAGGGAACAGTCGCTGGAGAAGGATGTCATGTTGGGTAAGGTGGAGGGTCAGAGAAAAAGAGGAAGACCCCCAACGAGATGGATTGGCTAGGTGGCATCATTGATGGACTCAAGTGTGGCAGCGGTAGTGAGGTTGGCCTAGGATCGGACATTGTTTCGTTCTGCTGTTCATGGGGTCGCTATTAGTCGGTTCCAACTAGATGGCACCTGACCACAACAACAATGGCCCCCTTATCTAACCTGCTAATGTGTGGGCCCTTGCAAGAACTTCTGGGATTTCCTAGTGACTGTCTCACATGGACACATGAATAGGTATATCCAACAATGGATACATTATGCATCACTTTAAAAATTTCAGAGATTCGGTGACCTGTTAGGCTTGTAGACAAGGCTCTTGTTTTGAATTGTAGGTTGGGCTGTTTCCTTTAAATTCTATACTTTTGTAATTTATAAGATAGTTGGGAAAACTCAAGAAATTTGCAATGGTGGTAGTGGTGGTTGTGTGCTATCGAGTTGCTTCTGAATCACAACAAACTTGTATAGGGTTTCTGAGACCGTAAAGCTTCATCTTTCTCCTATGAAGTGATTGGTAGATTCAAACTGCTGTTAACAGCCCAGTTCATAATCCATTATGCTACCAGAACACCTTTTAATGAAATGTGTTATAGTTAGGTACTGTCGAGTCATTCTGACTCATAAGGATCTTCTGTACAACAGAACAAAACACTGCCTGGTCCTGAGCTAACCTTACAATCAAGCTTCAGCCCATTGCTGCTGCCACTGTTCCAATCTATCTCATTGAGTGTCTTCCTCTTTTTAGCTGACCTTCCACTTTACCCAGTATGATATTCTTCTCCAGGGACTGGTCTCTCCTGATAATATATCTGAACTATGAGAGATGAAATCTGGCCATTCTGGTTTCCAAGGAGCATCCTGGCTGTACTTCTTCCAACAGAAATTTGTTTGTTCTTTTAGCAATCCATAGTGCTTTTAATATTCTTCTCCAACACCATAACTAAAATGTATCAATTCTTCTACAGTCTTTCTTAGGCATTGTCCAACTTTCACATGCATGTGCATATGTTGTTGTTGTTAGGTACCATCAAGTCAGTATCAACTCATAGCAACCCTATGCACAACAGAATGAAACACTGCCTGATCCTGGACCAATCTCACAATTGTTACCATGCTTGAACCCATTGATGCTACCACTTTTCCAATCCATCTCGTTGGGGGTCTTCCTCTTTTTCTCTGACCCTCCACCTTACCAAGCATGATATCCTTCTCCAGTGACTAGTCCCTCCTGACAATATGTCTGAAGTATGAGAGACGAAGTGTGCATATGAGGTTATTGAAAATACTGAGACTTGGGTCAGGCACACTTTAGTCCTCAAAATGACATCTTTGTTCTTGAACACTTTAATGCAGTCTCATGCAGCAGATTTGCCTTATGCTATGTGTTGTTTGATTTCTTGACTGCTGCTTCCATAAGTATTGATGATTGATTCAATCAAAATGAAGTCTTTGATAAATTCAATCTTTTCTCATATTATCATGATGTTATTTATGGGTCCAGTGGTAAGGATTTTAGTTTTCTTTACATCGAAATGTATATGAGATTGTAAATTGGTTGGTCTGGTGTAGAGGGCTCATAGCACAGAGATGGGGACAGAACAGGGAAAATGGATTGGTTACTCACTATTAATTCCATACAACTCCTTAAGTGTGCATTATCACTATATATTGATCAATATATTACTGTCAATTATTATAAAAAATGTGTGATAACACAGGATGGTAGTAAGTGAAGTTAATAGATAGATTTATATTTGGACCCTACATCTGAGCAGCTTTGGGCAAATTAGCCTTATATGGTTAACCTTGGTTACCTAATGTATAAAAAGGCATTCATATTTACCTCATTGGGTTGTGAGGACTATTAGACAATATAATACACAAATGTTAAATGTAGAAAGCACTTCTCACACCGCCTGGCACATGGTCGACAATAAATGTAAGTACCGTTATCTCCTGCGTGGATGGTTGTAATAGCTCCAGCTCTGCCTCCTCAGAATGATCCTGTTAGGACATAGTTGGATTGTATCTCTTCTCTGCTCAAAGTCCTACAATGGTTTTTCATTCTATGCAGAATAAAGCATTATAATGCCTGGTATGTTTTCAATCTCAGCTCCTTTCTAATATCATTTCCTTCTCTCCTACCTCTGGCTTTCTCTGTTGCAGCTGTACAGACATCTCTCTTGCTGCACCTTAAGCATTCCAGACAGCTCTCCCGTGACCTTACATCCTTTATCTGCCTTCCCAGTTCAGTTTTCTACCAAACACATACCATTATCTAGCCTGCTACATATTTTAATTAAAGCGTATGTAGTTTGTATCCCCCAGTTATAAGGTAAGCATCATTGTGCTTTGGCTGTTGGGTTTTTTGTTTGTTTAGTTTATTTTGGTCTACTTTACTCACAGTTGTAGCCCTAGTTCACAAAGAAGCCTTCAACAAATATTTCCATCACAAGGTTGGTGGTTCAGACCCACCAGCTGCTTCTGAAAAACCCTATCCAGGATCACCATGAGTTGGAATTGACTTGATGGCACTTAACAACAACAACAACAACGATATTGATGTTAAAGGAGCTCTGGTGTAGGGGCTTATGCTTGGTCTACTAACCATAAAGTCAACAGTTTGAATGTATCAGCTGCTCCGTGGGAGAAAGACGAGGCTTTCTACTCTGGTAAAGTTTTATAGCTTCGGAAACCCTATACTAGGTCACTATGAGTTAGAATGCATTCGATGCCATATAACCAAAACCTAAAAATTAATATTAAAACTAAAAGCCAAACCCATTGCTATCAGTAGTGTCACTTCTACTTCATAGTGACCTCCTACAGAGCAGAACGGCTCTTACAGTTTCTGAGGCCGTTTATATTTACAGAAACACACTGCCTCATCTTTCTCCTGTGGTGTGGCTGGTGGGTTTGAACCACCAGCCTTTCCATTAGTAGCCCAATGCTTAGCCCATTGTGCTACCAGGACTCCTTCTATAACTCTTGTTATTGTTGTTGTTAACTGCGGTGGAGTCAGTTTCCAGTTATGGTGACCCTGTATAGGGTTTCTGAGAAGAGGTTGGTGAGTTTGAAACACTAATCTTGTAGTTCAAACTGACCTTGTGTCCAGCACAGTGTCCAGCAGCACCACACCTGGACTTAGTATTATGTGTATGATAATTCACTCACTCAACAAGTATGAACTTAACACATGAGTTTGGCATTACACTAACTGGTGGAGATACAGCTGTAAACAGCAGAGTCCTGCCTTCTTAAAGCTTATTTTCTTGGTGATACAAGAATTGTACTTGTAAGAACTGCACTTTATTTTTGAGAGGTACAAACTAATTTCATCATACTTAATTATTAGCTTTATTTCAAGGTTTCAGATTTTCTGAACATTCTATTCAAAACTTTAGAAAATAATTTCATTATTTTTTTATTTTGGACTTTAGCTCAGATTTTAAAAGCTGTTACCAGATTTGATTGTAATAATTCTCATTCTGTGATTGTTGTTGTTGTTGTTGTTAATTGCCATCAAGCCAGTTCCGACCCATAGCGACCCTGTATAGGGTTTCTGAAGAACAGCTGGTGAACTTGAACCACCGACCTTGCAGTTCAAATGGCTTTGCAGTCTGATGCATTAACCCACAGTGCAGTTTTATTCAATGAAGTCAGCCAATATCATGTAACTTTTTAAATGATTCTTAATGAATACATCTTTTTACTTGAATTTGTTCAAAATAATCTCTCAGTTACTTAAGAGTTTTGATTTTAACAAGCAATGTTCTGCCAGTCTGCTGCAGAATATGATTTAAATAGAAATTCTTCATGGTATGTTTTCTGTGAAGGCATTGCATCAGGTTACATCGGTCACACTGTGTTAAATACAAGGATGACAAGCTCAGCCCAAGCAAAGGAAACCATTATAACTGAGAGTAATCAAGTGGGAGGTTTGAAATACCCCCTTTTCTAATTATAAGAGGTTAACAAAATTGTAAACTTTAAGATAATGTTACTTTGTGAAGAGACCTGGGTCAAATTATCATGGGTAATTCTCAAATGGAATTAAAATTAGGTAGAAGGAAGTTCCAGTTGATTACAATCTGGGCAATCTCAAAGCTATAATGATCAGATGTTTCACATTTACTAGGCTATATTTTGTCTTTGCATGGCTGTGATTGAAATTAAGGCCTAAATTTCAGGAACATATGATAGTCCAATGTCAGCCCCTGACTATTTTCTTGTCAAGAACTGCATTAAAATGAGAAATCAGAAGCACCAAAGAATAGTGAATAGGAAAGGTCTTATTTGCAGAAAGCTCATGTGGCACTGTAGGATCAACACTGGACTGCGACCCACAAGGTTGGCAGTTCAAACCCACCGTCTGTTCCTCATAAATCCTATACAGGGTTGTTATGAGTTGAAAACAACTCAGTGGCACTTAACAACAACAACAAATGATAATGATGAAAATTGGTGATACAAAAATTTGAGTGATGGATAGAGAAAAAGATATTTTCCATAACAAAGTATAAAAAAAGATCAGATTAGAAAAATTCATTTAGTTCCAAGATCAACTTCATGTTTAAGTTATATATTTATTCTGTTCCTACTGAAATACAAAGCAGATAATTATCTTTTAATGGATATTGTTAAAATTGTTGCCTCAAAATAAGATTACTACAAAGAGCAGTTAAGCTTTGCTTGGGAGGTTGTTAGGCAGAAAATAAATGTGAAAAGCTTAGAAAAAGGAAAAACTTTCCTCTGTGTGTGACATCTTTTTGAAAAGATTCTATACACTTTTAAATTATGGTTTGCTGCTGTGTGAACCTCCAGGTTAGCAGTTCGAAACTACCAGCTGTTCTGCGGGAGAAAGATGAGGCTTTCTGCTCCTGTAAAGATTTACAGCCTTGGAAACCCTGTACAGAGTCGCTATGAGTCAGAACCGACTCCACAGCACACAGCAGCAGCAGTCCTGGTGGGACACTGTGGGATAATGCACTGGACCGCAAGGTCAATTTGAGCTGCAAGGTTGGCAGTTCAAATTCACCAGCTGCTCCTTGGAAATCCTATACAGGGTCGCTATGAGTCGACGGCACTTAACAACAACAGTTGCAAGAATTGGAGTCCTGCTGTGGTGCTGTAGGATAAGCACTGAACTGCTACTGCCAGGTTGGCGGTTCAGCCCACTAACTGCCATCAGAAACCCCGTACAGGGTTATTATGAGTCAGAGCAGACTCAACGCCACACAACAACATAGTCAGAATTTACTGAATGGCATATAACAGCAGCAAAACATTGGCTTTAGATGTGATGGAAGTCTGCAAATACCTTTCAGTGACTAGTACTTTCGTTTTTAGGAGCTCTGGTAGTGTAGAGATTTTGATTTTGCATTGGGTTTCTAATCTCAAGGTCAGCAGTTCAAAACTACTAGCTATTCAATGGGAGAAAGAGGAGGCTTTCTGCTCCTGTGAAGATTTAACGTCTCAGAAACCCTGTACAGGGTCGCCATGAGTCAGAACTGACACAGTAGTAGTGGGTTTTGCTTTGGGATATTATGTGATAGGTGCTGAGAACACAAAAATGAACATGGTCTAATCTTGGCCTGGCCAAGAAAACGTCACAAGTTTGTGGGAGAGAGTTGTGAGAACTACTACCACCAGTTGCCATTGAATCATTTCCAATTCATGCTGACCATAGGTGTGTTTGAAGCTCTGTGGGGTTTTCAGTGACTGATGATAAGTGGTTTGCCAGACCTTTCCTCCAAAGCATCTCTGGGTGAATGTGAACCTTCAAACTTTTCTTAGCAGCTGAGTGCATTAATTGGGTCTCCAAGAATATGCAAGGAGGAAGCTGAATTTTATGAGCTATCTAAATATCAGCTAGATCTTTTGCTAGAACATTGTCTTAGTAATCTAGTGCTGCTATAACAGATATATCATAAATTAATGGTTTTAACAAAGAAATTTATTTTCTCAGAGTTTACAAGGCTAGAGGTACAAATTCAGACTACCAGCTCTGGGGGAAGACTTTCTCTCTCTTTTTTGGCTCTGGAGAAAGGTCTCCTTTCAACATCTGTGGGGCTAGAATTCCTTGGAGCATTCCATGTGTCTTAGAATCTAGGAGCTACAGAGTATAGGGACCATAGGTCCAAAGGATACAGGCTCTTCTTTCTTGGTAGGTTCCCTTTCTTTGCTCAGTTAGCTCTCCTTTTGTCTTTCTAAGAGAAAATGTGTTGTATGCCACACCCTCAGGAATCTCTTACATTGAATCAAGGTTTGGGGATTAAATGTGGTGCTGTAGCATGAGCTCTGGACTGCAAACCACAAGGTTGGTGGTTCTAACCCAACAGCTGCTCCTCGGAAACCCTATACAGGGTTGCTATGAGTTGGAATTGACTTGACGGTGTATGTACATTTAATATATGCATAAATACACACACATGTATCTATATATACATGCAAACATTCATATAAATATGAATCATACACACGTATGAGAATTCTTTGTTATCTAAATAAAGTTAATTTTGAATGCTATTTAATACATTTTGATTTATAAGAGTCTATATTTGATTTCTCTGCTATTTATAAGGTTTTCAGTGACTAAATATTCAGAAGTAGTTCATCTCTCCTTCTTCCTCGTCTGTCTTCATCTGGAAGCTCATCTGAAACCTGTCCAGCGTGGGTGACCCAGCTGGTATTTAAAACACCCATGGCATAGCTTCTAGAATCACAGCAACTCACAAGCCACCACAGTACGACAAACTGACAAATGATGTATTATTGATTGATTCAGGCAAATCTGCTGCACAAGACCTTTTAAAGTGTTGAACAGCAAAGATGTCAGCTTGAGGACTAAGGTGCACCTGACCGAAGCCATGGTATTTTCAACAACCTCATATGCAGGTGAAAGCTGGACAGTGACTAAGGAAGACCACAGATGAATTGATGCTTTTGAGTTACAGTGTTGGAGGAGAATACTTGGACCATGGGCTGCCAAAACAAGTGCAGCCAGAGTGCTCCTTGGAGGCCAGGATGGCCTAACTTCATCTCTCATACTTTGGTCATATTGTCAGGAGGGAGCAGTCGCTGGAGAAGGATATCATGTTTGTTAAGGTGGAGGGTCAGAGAAAAAGAGGAAGACCCCCAGCGAGGTGGATTGGCAAAGTGGCAGCATCAATGGGCTCAAGCGTGGCAACAACTGTGAGGTTGGCCCAGGACCCGACAGTGTTTTGTTCTGTTGTGCATAGGGTTGCTATGAGTCGGTAGCGACTTGATGACACCTAACAACAACAACATATTTGATTATTTTATTTGGGGAAAAATAATGAATTCTGTTTACCAAATAATGCTGAAACATCCTTAAACACTTATATAATAATCTCTCAGGTACTTTTGCATGATACAAAAATTGTAAAAAACAACGATCAAATGATGTAATAATGAAGGGCCTCATTACTGTATATGTTTGAGTGCTAAATGCAGTGACAATGTGCTATATCAGATATGGATGATAATTTCCTTCTGCTATGGACTTGTACTGTAATGTAGAAAAACAATGAAAAAATATATTAAAGTTAAATAAATCCAAATAACACTCAGCAATAGAAAGTAAACAATTCAATTTAAAATAGTTACAGATTTAATCATTGCCAAGCAACTGTGCCTTCATTTGCATTTTTGTATGTGTTGCTTCAGCATGGCATGACTACATCCACCAGCAATTGTAGTTATTTTGCTGGCATGATGTAAAATTCCTTATAAGAAAACTTCTTTTTACCATTTTAATATTTTTTAAGATTTTTATTGTGAATTGAGTGAAGGTTTACAGAGCAGATCATCAGTTTTACATTTAACAAACCATACACTCTGCTTCACTCCATTTACCAACAGTTAACAGCATTTACTTCTATTCCCTTTAACCACTGCATGTGTCTCCCACGATCGTCATCCTTTGCTAACTTCCCTCTTGTTGTATATTGTCTGCCTTGTCATCCATGTTAACATGTGTTTACCCTATAAAGCCTGTGAATAATTTCCCCTTCCTCCCACTCCCCCTGTAACCATCATAGATTGAGTCATTTATCAAGAAAACCTTTTTTAAAACATTTTACAAAGTTGATTTCATACAATTTTTGTCCTTTTGTGATTGACTTTGTCCTTTTGTGATTTCACTCAGCATAATATCCTCCAGGTTCAACCATGTTGTGAGGTGTTTCATAGTCATCATTATTCATCAACATTTTTGTGTGTATGTACCAAAGCTTGTTTAACCATTTTTCTGTTGATGGACATTTAGGCTGTAGCCATCTTTTTGGTATGTCTCTTGTAGACACCTTATCAAAGGATCGTGTTTTCTTTATCTGTTCTGCTCTTTTTATGTATATTGACTGGTACATTTAATCCATTTACATTCAGTGTAATTATCAATAGATATGAGTTGATTGTAATTTTTCTGTGTTTTGTGTGTGTGTGTGTGTGGTGCTGCTGTCTTCTTTGTTCCACATAATTTTCTATGCTGAGTTCATTTTGTTTGTGGTTTTCTTGACATTTTCATTTCTGTTATGCTAATGTTTACTAAATCTTTCTGATTTTCCTGTTTCAAAATTTTGACAGCTGTATTATTTTTCTTTGCAGTTACATTACAATTTATTAATTTTTTCTCTGCTTTAAACAGTCTGTTTTATTTAGAAATCTACTTGATTTCCTTGCCATTTGGAAATTCTGCATCTACACTATTCCCTCTTTTTGCTTTGCAGTTGACTTCTTTATACATTGATATCTCTGATTCCCTATTTTCAGTCATATAGTTTTGTTTTATTTTAAATACTTCTATATCTGGATTGAGTTCTGGGTGGTGTTGCCATGTATGGTAATCTCCAGATGTTGTTGGCTGTTGTTGGTTCTCAGTCCAAAGAACATTGTTAGCATTTTTTGTAAAGTTGGTCTGGTAGGTGCAAATTTCTTTTAATTTTTGTTTATCAGTAAATGTCCTAATTTCATCATCATACTTGAGGAACAGTTTTTCTGAATGTATGATCAGAGTTTTATATATGCCATCCCATTGCTTTCTTGCCTGCATGGTTTCTGCTGAGAAATCTGAGCTTAGTGTTATTGGGTCTCCTTTGTATGTAACTTTTCACTTTTCCTGAGCAGCTCTCAGCATTCGTTCCCTATCTTTAACTTTGGAAAGTTTGATTATGATATGTCTCAATGCTATGGATTGAAATATTGGTAGCAAAAATTGTCTCAAACCTAACAATAAAGAAACTTAATTATGAGGACTGGGCAGTGTTTCAGGACTGGGCAGTGCTTCATTCTGCTGTGCATGGGGTTGCTACGAGTTGGAACCTACTGGATGATACTTAACAACAGCAACAACATTGTGTAGGACACATCTGGTGTGCTTCCTCAGATTTTCTTTTCCTCACTTCTTTCCCATGGCCCATATAGTTTTTCTGCCTGAAACTAACTAGCCATGTATCTTGATAAAGTTTTAGGATGTGAAGAACACCAAGCAATAGAGATCTGTCTTCCCATGTAATGGGGGAAAATGCTGCAACACAGAAGTCAAATGGGAGATAGGAAACAGAAAGGAACTAGAAAATTAATTCCACTTTTCTTCCTCTCTACAATGAATTATCCAATGCACTCCAATACTAAGCACACTGTGGCCAGAGCAACTGCTATTTCTTTCTGCAGCACATGTTATTGCTAAGGCTGGCATGGTAATACATCATGGGTTATTGCTTTTGATCTCTCACTTTCATTTTCCATCTTTCATGCTATCCTGGTATTGCACCTCTTCCCAAATATTAGTACTTAGTCTGTGCCTCAGATACTGTTTTCTAGGTAATCCAAGCCTGGGCAGATCCCAAAATCCGTTCATAAATTTGTAATCACAGCAGTGCTATCTGTATCAGTCCTCTGCACCGAAGAGTGTATGTTGAGACAAAGCATTGATCCTCAGCCTATTAAAATGACATTGTATTGCTAGGCAGAAGACAACAAAATATTACTACTGTATTAGCACTAAAAGGATGTGTGAGGATATTATTTATTATGAAAATAGTATTGTTTGTAAGTCAAGTGAGCATGAGAACCAGCTGAAACAGATCCTCTTGCCTAGAATCTTGTGTAACTTGAACATTTTCACTAGAGTGCCATGCAGATCCAGTAAAGTAGATTTTGAATTGAGACAGTGAATTTGATCTAAAAGTGTTTGCCATTCATTGTGGTACTGAAAATTCAGATAGTAAGAGATACGTGCATGTGTGAAGTGCTCTACTAGTTGCACGAACAAAAGCTGTATGTGTACAGAGAAGTGATAAATCTTGCCTGGACAGAGTCATCGAAAATAATGTGAGGAAGGGGGACTGGGATATGTCTTAAAAAGCCAATGGAAGTGATTCCACAGGGGAGTTGATGCTTGAATGAGCATGAAAAAGGAGTAAGGAGTAATCCCCTTCTCTCTAAAGCAATCACTGATGTCCCATCTAGCCCCAAGGGTTACTCATCCTCTGTCCTCTAGTTGTTGTTGGTGATTGCTGGCCAGTCCATTCCAACTCCTAGAGTCTTTGTGTAGGGTTTCCAAGAGTTGACCTTGTAGTTACCATTTCAGTGCTTCTCCTACAGCACCATTCCCCTTTTATGTCTATTGGTCTTCCTATGAATAGTGGTTACGAATTGGGTTGCTAACCTCAGGGTCAGCAGTTCGAAACTACCAGCTGTTCCATGGGAGAAAGATGAGGCTTTCTTCTCCCATAAAGAAACCCTGTACAAGGTTACTATGAGTCACTGGGTTAGTGCACTGGTCTACAAGGTTGATTTGAACAGCAAGGTCGGCAATCGCAGCTCACCACTTGTTCCTTGGAACCGACTCCATGGCACATCACCACCACCACCATTAACTTAAAAGTTGGTGGTTTGAACACACCCAGTGGTGTTGTGGAAAAGGCTTAGTGATCTGCTTCCCTAAATCTTACAGCCAAGGAGACTTACCAGGGCTATCTGGTCATGCCTGGGCTATCCGGTCATGCCTGGGGTTGCCATGAATTGGAATTGACTTACTGGCAATGGGTTTGTTTTTTCTGGTTTTGTTTGTTACAAATATTTGATATGCATCACATTGCACAATAATTTTTACATGGTTGCCTTGACCATGGATCAGTCTTATTCTTGCGCTATTCCTAACCTAGGAGAATGTCTGAGAAAATGTGTTGTTGCTGTTGTTTTATGGTGTTGAGTCAGTTTTGACTCACAGCAACCCTATGAAACAAAGTAGAACTATCCCATAGGGTTTCCTGATTATAGTGTTTATGAGAAAAATTGCCGGGTCTTTTCTTCCATGGAGCCATTGGATGGGTTCAAACTGGTAAATTTTCGTTTAACAGTTGATCGCTCATCTGTTGGACCACCAGGACTTCTTGTGGGACAATACAGAGCTCAATATACTTGTTGGATCACTTACTCAACCCTTACTGAGAAATTACTACAAATCAGGTGTTCTAAGCATTAAGAAACAGCAGCGAATTATGCCAAAAAAAACTCTGTCCTCAAACGACTTATGTTCTAATATTTTGTTTTGTTTTTTACAATAAGATGATCAAGTGCTGCCAAGTCAGTTCCACCTAATAGCTACCCTGTATAAGGCTTCTGAGGAGCAGCTGGTGAGTTTGAACCATCAACCTTGCAGTTCAAAATGACCTTGAGGTTGAGTGCTTATCCTCGGGCACCACAACAGGACTTCAAGATGATCAATGCCTACAAAAAAAATTTTAGTTGTAGCAATTAAGTAAAAAAGTAAACATGAATTTTAGGTACTGGCCAGTGTTATATAGAGAAATGAGGCAGAGCAAGGGTTTAGATAGTGACTGAGAGCACTCCCTTAAATGGCTTGGTTAGTGACGGTCTCTCTGAAGAGGGAACACTGGTACGGAGGCATGAAGATAGGGAAAGAAAGTGTATGTGGCTATTTGTGGGAGAAAGTTCTAGGTTGACAACCTACCAAGTGCAAAGGCCATAAGATGGGAACCTGCCTGACGTGTTGTTGAGTAACAAGGAGCAACAGTGCATTTGGGGAGGTATGCAGGCCAAAGAATATAGAACTTTGTAAGTCAAGAATGAATGAATGAATTGTAGGAAAATAACATAGCTCAGTTATGAAGGCAAGAGGGTTTCATGACAATCAATATGTTAGAATTGTAATAGTTTTTAAAAGTCAGACATCTCTGTGGATCTTTATAACTCACAATAAAGCTCATACAGATATTTGTTGACTGACCACAGCAAACACATTGTACAGATTTTGAGACTGGTCTCTATGTCATTAAGGGAACACTGATTAGCATCACTTCCTTTGTGTGCTTAATGCTTTGGTGGGGCAATTAGCTTCTCTCTTTTCCTCATATGCTCAACTCTTTCCCCCTGTTCTCAACCAATGGGTCACCAAGTCTTGCTTCTTGTATCTTTTAAACATCACGTGTGGTATGGCCCTTCTCTCATGAATCTGTCCTTGGTTCAGTTGTTGTCTGAAGCCTACTGTGAGTATGAGAACCTGGCAAAGGGTATTCTTGCTGCCTTGGGTTGGGGAGCACCCTTATACCCCCATTTCCATGAAAGGTCATGGCAGAGTGTAGTCATTCAATAATAAACATTTGATACATTTATAAAAAGTAAGATGCTAGCTTTAATTAAACCATCAAAAAAGTATTGAATATGCATACTGTGTGAAGCTCTGGCCAAGATGCTTTGAAGAGTATGAGGAGGTCTAACATGGTAGATTTTTTTTTTTTTTTTTTTTAACTTTTGATTATGAACAGGGCACAATTTAGGACCAAAAAAGTTCAGGATACAGTTCTACAATCAGGAACTCCTCTTGTCTGCCGAACTGCAGGCACGCCTCACTCTTGTGTTTGACCTCTTGGCCATATGGATCCTTGGATTCTGCCCTGATCAGGCAAGTGTTACAAAGTTATTTTAGCCAGCCTGTGAATGACCAAAGGGCACATTCTTCAAGCCAGTCACCTGTCCACAGGCACTCAGCTTTACTTAGTTCATGGGTCTAGGCCCCGAAGCTATTCTATCTCTCCGTGCCACTGCCTCTGCTATTGCCACTGCCATTGCTGTTTCTCCAGGTAGGGATCTCATATTTCACTCATGAACTTCCTTCTTGTTGGTCCTGGGATCTTCCATTTTTTGCTTCTGAGATGGCTGTTTTTAAACTTAGCTGGAGTGTAGAACTAACCAAACTCAGCCTTAGAGTCTGTATACGTTATTTGCATGGTTCCACCCAATCACTTGGTGGGAATTAGAAAGACTTGGGATAGAAAATCCATTATCAAGTCAATTAAAGGTACCACAGACCACCCCCTGGCTTTTCTAGATATTATCTTTCATAAATGAGGATTAACATCACCTTTTAATTATACATCTTCTACAACTACAGTTTTGAGAATCACAATTAATCCTGCTAACAATTACTCACTATTGACATGGTAAAATCCTATCAGCATCCTCCCCTACCATCTCTTCACCAGACCCTGTGGAAAAGAACAAACTATTCAGTGGGATTCTCTCTTGTCCCCCTCATTCTAAGACTAAGTACACCCATGAAAACTTGCAAGCCAATCACTTCATGCCTTTGTAACGTCTTCATTTTTGAAAGTCAGGGTCTAACTTGCCTGTCCCTATGAACACAATCCACCACTTGTCTTTCAGTTTGTTGTACTGTGGTGGCTTACATGTTACTGTGATTCTGGAAGCTATGCCACCAGTATTTTAAATACCAGCAGGGTCACCCATGGTAGACAGGTTTCAGAAGAGCTTCCAGATGAAGACAGACTAGGAAGAAGGAGGGACGGACTACCTCCAAATATTCAGTCAAAGAAAACCTTATTAATAGCAGTGGGACACTGTCAGATAGCACCAGAATATTGAATATTGAAATATGATGAGGAGAACCAGATTATTGTCTATAGGCAACATTCCTGAACACTTAATTGTGATCATCAGGATCCTGTACATAGACTATGCAATCAGGTATCCTTATAGACCCTATGGAACTCTGTATAGGTTTTCCGAGGATCAGCTGGTGGGTTTGAACTTCTGATCTTGTGGTTCACAGTTCAGTGCTGATCCTCCATCACACCACGAGTCAAATGATATGATATAGAGAGTGTATATAATTTTTCTTATAGGGAAGAAAGAAAACCTGAATATTTTTTATTAACAAATAACATGGTTGGAATGGAATTTTAGAAGAGAGACTTGTTGATAGTGTGCATGATGGAATGAAAGAGGAAGAAACTAACCACCAATCATAGGAGAGGGATGAATACGGCTGTCCAACCTGAAATGAGTAGGCTCTCAATAGCCCTTTCAGCATGGGTGAGAACAAGACTCTTCTTACAGGGAAGAAATGTCACTTAAGGAGAAGTTAGTGTTTAAAAATATTTTGTCCTTTAAGAGGTCACTTTTCACAGGAACTTACTCCCACTTAGTAATTTAGAAAGGTGTGATTATAGTCATCATAAATGTTCTCTTAAAATATGCAAAAAATAAATGTGACTGATGTTGGTAGACTGTGTGTTAGATTTGTCCCAGGAATAGAAGTCTCTTTTGGAGAGTTTCACACTAGATGACATAGGAAGGTGGGTTAGGATGATGTTCCCAAGAGTCATGCCATATGCTTGATTTCTACGTGGAACACTTGACTTCTCTTCTCTTCTCTGGTCCTTCTTCTCATAACCCATTGGCCCACGGGTCCTAAATAACTGGCATGTCCATTCTCTTCTGTTTCCACAATACTCAGTTCAGAATTTTATCTTTCTGTTTGTCTATAGCATCCCTTTTGTAAAGTGAATCTCAGCTTCCAGGCTTCCCCCATTTTATGTATTTTCTGCAGTGCAGCCAGAATGCTCTTTCTAAAATATGAATATTATCACATGTCTGTCCTGCTTTAAACTTTCTTGATTCTTTATGTCCTATAGATCAAATCCACATTTATTACTAGCCTTCTATCCAGCTGTCCCTGTCCACATGCTCAACTGTTGTCCTGGAAGCTGCACATTCTACATAGTCTGCTGAGAATGCCATTGTTTTGTCTTTGCATTTAAGGCTTCCACTTATTCTACTTTGAACGTAATTGTAATTTTTAATGCATGAACATAGATTAATCATACAAATCATATTACAGATTATCTCTACTCTGTTCCTCATTTTCAGCTCATATATTTCTGTTATTTCTTTTTCTTCTCTTTCTTTCTCTATAAGGAACCCTGTTGGCAGTATGGACTAAGCATTGGGCTGCAAACTGCCCAGTAAGTGGTTCAAACTCATTATTTGCTTTGCTAGATAAAGACAAGGTTGTCTGCTCCTATAAATATTTACAGTCTCAGAAACCCTAAAGAGCAGTTCTACTCTTTCCTATATTGGAGTAACTGTGAGTCCAAATTGACTTGATGACACTGACTTTGGTTTGACTTGTTCTTTCTTGCTCTCCATTTATAGATGTATACACATGCACACACACACGTCTGTATTTCTGAACTTTAAGTTTTAGACATTATCTAAAACTGTTACTCTAAAAAAATAGGATTTAACTCCTAATCATTTGTCTGACAGTGCTGAGCCTTTCCTCTTGGTTTCTAAATGCACAGCAAAGTCATCTAGCTTTACACCACCTCATGTTCTTGCTGTCATGTCTGGAGTTAGATGAAGCTCCACCCTACAGGACGTAAGAATCGGTGTCCCTGGTGAATGCTGTGTTATAAAATCAGAAAAGGTATACATCAGAGTTGGACCCTCTCACCATATTTATTTAACTTGTATGCTGAGCAAATAATCAAAGAAACTGGACTATATGAAGAAAAACTTGCATTAGGATTGGAGGAAAGTTCATTCACAGCCTTTGATATGCATATGACACAACCTTTCTTGCTGAAAGCCAAGAGAACATGAAGCACATACTGATGAAGATCAAAGGTTACTGCTTTCAGCATGGACTACACCTCAGTATAAAGAAAACAAAAATGCTCACAACTGAACTAATCAACATCATGATAAATGAACAAAAGATTGAATTTGTCAAGGATTTCATTTTATTTGGATTCACAATCAATACCCATGGAAACAGTAGTCTAGAAATCAAACACTGTATTTCATTGGGTAAATGCGCTTCGCAAGACCTCTTCAGTGTTAAAGAACAAAGCTGTCTCTTTCAGGAATAAAATGTACCTGGCCCAGGGCATGGCATCTTCAACTATTTCATATATATTCCAAAGCGGGACAATAAATAAGAAAAACCATAAAATAATTGATACCTTTAAATTATGATGTTCTCAAAGGACATTAAATATACTATAGATTGTCAGAAAAACAAACAAATCTGTGTTAGAAGAAATACAGCTGACTGTTCCTTAGGGGTGAGGATGGCGAGTTAGCAATCCACAGCGTCTCCTACAGCACCACACCAAGGCTCGTGTTCTTTGCCAAAATCATAATTCAAAGGCATTATATATATATATTGCCTTTGAATTATGATATATATATGACAGCACAGTATATATGTATATTGCTAAGTGCTGTCAGGTCAGTCCAACTTATAGTGACTATATAGGGTTTCTGAGAACTGATATATATATATATATATATTTATATTTATATTTATATATAGTGCTATATACAGGGTTTCAGAGAAGCAGCTGGCAGGTTTGAACTGGATTGCTACTGAAAGGTTGGTGACTCAAAAACCTAGTAGACATTACCTATACAGAGTCACTAAGAGTCAGAACCAACTTGATGGTACTTAACAACAACAACAACAATGTGTGCATATGTGTATGTATATAGGTTTGGGTTAATTCAAAATTTAAATCATATTGATTATATAAATCTTATATATCCATGACAAACCAAGCATCACAATACTTTTTTACCATAAAACTTTTTATTTCCCCTGCAGATTAGATTTACCAAATATTTTTTTTGTTTACTTAATTTTCTATGCACTCATTATTAATTCTGCCAAGACAGAAAGCTTCTCAAAGTGTACATTTACTTACTGGCCAGAAGTGTCAGGTAACCTAGCAGTGTTCCTTTTATCTTTGAGATTCCTACTGCAGTCCTATGTTCTCTTATTCCAGTCTGTACTGCTATCTCTCAGACCTGACATCTTTTTGATGCTTTTGTCTAAATTTTCTGTTTGTGTCTCCTCTTTGTAGTGTCTGTATCCGTGATCCGTTTTTTTGTTGTTGTTGTTGTTTTGTTTTGTTTGTTTGTTTCTTGGTTTACTCCCCCATTTTGATAAATCACATTCTTTAGTTTTAGTAACTTCCCCCTAAAAGCTACATGGCAAGTAAATGCCTGAGAAGGTCTTTATTTAACCCTCATCTTTAAATAATAGGCAGTTTGAGTGGATGTGGACTTTTTTTTTTTTATTATAAACAAATTGTTTTTAGCATTTTAAAGACACCATACTTTATTTTCACCTTTACTTATATTGCATGACTACTGAGAATTTAATACCAATCTAATTTCAAGTTCTTCCATATGACCAGTTGTTTTATCTTAGGAAGCTTTAGGACTATTTTTATCCTTAGCATTTTGAATTTCATAATAATGAACCTAAGTGGATATTTAAAAATATTTAAAATGTTTGATGGGATATGTGGTGTGGACCTTTTCACTTTATAAGCTCATATCCTTAAGTTCTAAGAAACTTTCTTGAATTATTTCTTTTATAATTTTTCAGTATGGCATAAGACTGGGCACCATTTTGTTTTGTCACTGAGTTGGAACAATAGACAACCTCTCCTAATTGTTATTTATTCACTAAATACATTTGCTATGTTTGTGCATTCCTCTAAGCTCTAAGGTTACAGCAGTGAACATAAAGTTTAAAAGTCCTGCCTTCGTGGAATATACATTCTACTGATGAAGATAAATAGGTTAAATAAATAAGATAAAAAGTATGTTAGGTAGCGATAAGTATTAATGAGAAAAAAAAGGAAGAGCAATATAAAATGTTTTGTGGGGGTGGAAGGGTGTTGTCATTTTAGATATGGAAACCATAAAAGATGTGACTGAGAAGGTGAGGTTTGAGTTAAGATTATAGGAAGTGGGGAAGTTAGTCATGTAGATGTGGGGGTGGAGGAATGGAGGTGGGGGTGGGAAGCCTTCCAGGCAGAAGGAATATCAAGTTCAAAGTACAAGTGTGTTTAAATAACAGTGAGGAAGTCAATGTGACTGTGGTGGAGAAAGCAAGTCCAGGAGTGGGAAGGGAGGAGCTTAAAGGCAACTGGGGCTCAGGGATGAAGTCCTTAGGGGTTTTGTACATAAGAGAAACATGATCTGATATGTTTTAATGGGGTAAGGAGCTCTGGTAGCGTAGTGGTTAAGAATCGAGCTGCTAACCTCAAGGTCGGCAGATTGAAACTACCAGAGGTTCTGCGGGAGAAAGATGAGGCATTCTGCTCCTGTGAAGATTTATAGCCTTGGAAACCTTGTGCAGGGTCACTATGAGTTGGAACCGACTCCACGGTGCTTAACAACAACAACAACTTGGGCTGTTGTGTTGTGAATAATCTAAAAGTGGGTACAAACAAAAACAGGTATCCCATTTAGGAGCCTGTTAGAACAAATGAAGAGAGAAGTAAGGATGGCTTGCATCAGGACAGTGGCATTGAGGATTGTGGGAATTAGCTGAAAACTCTGTATATTTTGATGGTTGTAGTGTCAGGATCTGCTTACAGACCATACCGCTACTCTGGTATGAAATGAAAGAAAAGGAGGGATGACATCAGATATCTTGAATATATAATATATTATATATATATATATAAAGTTGCCTAAACTGAGATAGGAAAAAACTGCAGGAGGAGCAGCTAGTTTTTATTTTTTATTTTTGGAAGAACAGGTGAGTTAGAGATTTGACATTGTGAGATACCTTTGATATATTCAGATTAGAATGTAAATTGGCAGTTTGATATTTAGGTTTGCATGGTAAGGAGAGGCATGTTGGCTGAAGATATAGATGTAGGAATCTTTACTTACCTGGGTGATCCATAAGACCCTGGAGAGTCCCTAGGTGGTGCAAACTATTGTGCAAGCAGCTGTTATATGAAAGCTTGAAGGTTTAAATCTACCCCAAAGTCTCTCAGAAGAAAGGCCTGGTGATTTACTTCTGAAACATCAACCATTGAAAACTCAGCAGAGCACAATTCTACAGTTGTACTTTAACATACATGGAGTCCCTACAAAAAGAATTTTATTTTGTAATTGGTTAATACCATGAGACCGGAGAAAATAGCATAGGGAGGTAAGTGTAGATTACAAGAAAAAAAAAATAAATAAAAGGATAGGAATTAAAGGGCTGAGTCTAGGGTTTTCCTATATTTAGAGGTCAGGAAGATGAGTAAGAAACAGCAGAAGATGAGTGGCCCGGAAGGTTGGAAGAAAATCAAGTTATGTGTGGATTTCCACAAACCAAGTAAAGAAAAATTTTCTAAGGAAGAGGGAGTAATCTGTTC
Organism: Chrysochloris asiatica; assembly: GCF_000296735.1. Taxonomy (NCBI): domain Eukaryota; kingdom Metazoa; phylum Chordata; class Mammalia; order Afrosoricida; family Chrysochloridae; genus Chrysochloris; species Chrysochloris asiatica. The sequence goes on along the minus strand of NW_006408667.1, from coordinate 2,613,397 downwards.
TGTCAAATGTTGCTCATAGGCAGAGAAATGACCTTCTTATAGGAGATCTTGATTAGAACTCTTTCAGTGAAGTGGTAAGGATGGAAATCAGATGGAGATGAGTTAGGAGAAATAGGAGGGGCAGAACCGGAAATAGTGGGTGTTACCTTAAGAGAACTCTTTTAAGGAGTTTAGCTAAAAAGGACAGGAGAAAAATGGGGTGGTAGGTGAAGCTGTAGACTGTATTTCTGATCTTATTATTCACGTGCTGTAATGTCTGAAGTGATTCTGTTGTTTTATTTTCCATTTCTTCATGCTCTTATTCTATTTGCTGGGAAAGTAGTCAATTTTGTTTTAAAATCATCTGTTGACTCCCCTGCAACCTCTGCCCCACTATCATTTTACTTTCAAGAGCATTTCTTTTTTTCCTGATAGTGTATTTTTCTTAAGTTCCACGGATATGTATACGTATTATTATTATTATTTTACCTAATATTAAAACTTTTCAATGTTGATTTGGTTAGGTTTTTTCTTTTCTTTCTACCTCCAAAATGTACTAAAGGATAATTGTTGTTTATTGTTAAGTACCACAGAATTGATTCTGATGCATAGCAACCCTGTATAAGGTTTCTGAACTGCTGATCTAGCGGTTAGTTGTCCAGTGCTTATCTGACAGTATCACACCAAGATTTCAAAAGCATAGGTTGTTGTTGTTTAGTGCCGTCGAGTCGATTACGACCCCTAGCAACTCTGCATAGGGTTTCCAAGGAGCAGCTGGTGAGTTTGACCAGCCGACCTTGCAGTTCAAATGGCTTTGTGGTCTGGAGCATTAACCCAAAGCTCCACACCAGGATTCCAAAAGGATAGATAATACATACAAAATGACACAAAGAGTAATGCACTAAAGGCCTTGTGCTTAAAATATGTTACTTTATTTTTGTTTCTTAGTTTTGTTTTATAACTGTATTTCACATCTTGCTAAATACATGTTTTTATTTAAGATGTTTTATTCAGTCTCAAGATTTTTCTTGCTCCCTGTGTTGTTGTTGCTGTTAAGTGCCCTCCAGTCGATTCCGACATATAGCAACCCTGCATAGGGTTTCCGAGGAGCAGCTGGTGAGTTTGAACTGCCGACGTTGTGGTTCAAACTGACCTTGTGGTCCGTTGCGTTTTCGTGCAGCGCCACACCAGGACTCCTTGCTCGCTCTATTGGTTTTTAACATTTTTAATTCTTCTAAGTCTGGTCCACCTCGTGCTTTTTTCTGTTTGGTTTGGTGTCTGTTTTTTATGTTACAAGACTTGCTCAAATATTTGGAGATTCTTGCCTGTTCATGCATAGTTAAAAGTGAGACCCTGAAAAGCTCATTGGAAGCTTTGTGTGCCTGGACAACACAGGCCAGCTGCTCGTCTTCTGCCTTCTGTAGGCTGGAATCCAGCTCTTTCCTTCTGAGACGAGATTGCTAAATGTCAATATGTGTAGATCTTTTTTTAAAAAGTATTTATTGTGAATTCTGTGGGTTTACATGGGAGCACATCAGTTTTACATTCATCCTATCGTATTTTGTCATTGCAATGATTACAATCCCTTCCATGTATCATCAAATAACCAAAGGGTATACCACACAGGCCC
>NW_006408667.1:2609753-2611223 GCF_000296735.1 Chrysochloris asiatica | reverse complement strand
GCTCCAGGCTGGTCTACTCGTTCTTTCCAGTGGAAATTTCCCACCTCAGACAATTCTGGATGGGTTCTGGTTTCCACCTATGGTCTTATGCAATGCAAAAGGTCCACAGGAGGTCTCTTTCACTGGGTATTCCAATCAGTTACAGGCTGAAGATGGACTGACAAGCTTTCTATTGTGATATTTCTGCCTATTCCCTTTCCCCTCTCAAGTGTCTATTTCACAATGGTAGGCAAGGGAAACCAAGATTCAAAAGACAGCCAAGCATCTTAACATCATTTCCTCTTTTACCCATTCAAACCATGTCTCAATCCCTGTATCCCGAAGCTCTGTCCTGTCTTCTTTCTTGAAACATTCTGTTTCTCCAGAGAAGAATCTTACAATTTCTTTCTTAGCAGGTGTAAGGCCTGCCTTGGGAAGGACAGAGTTTCTCACCATTCAAGGTGCTGATTTTTTCAATTCTTCTCGCTGTTTTCCATATGATACCTTGTTCCTGCCTTCAGCTGTACTTAATATTTGAATAAAGAGACTCAAGATCAACTTTTCCTGGGAGTAAACCTCCTGTCTTCCACGACGAGTTGAAAAGTGTTGCTTTCCTAGATCTGCAGGCTACAAGAATGATGTAGAGTGTAGAGTGGTGGTGCCTAATAGCTCCATGGAGATTGAAACTAGTTCTAATGTCATTCCACAAGTCCTGGTGTGGTGCTGTGGGTTAATGTGCTAGATTGCAAAGCCGTTTGAACTGCAAGGTCGGCGATTCAAGCTCACCAGCTGCTCCTTGGAAACCCTATACAGGGTCGCTATGTGTCAGAACCAACTAGACAACATTTAACAACAATAACAATGTCAGTTCCCAGCAGTCATCTGTCAGTTAGTCATACTGTGGTGATTTGTGTGTGTTGCTGTGATGCTGGAAGCTATGCTATCAGTATTTTAAATACCAGCAGCATCACCTGTGGTGGATAGGTGTCAGTGGAGCTTCCAGACTAAGACAGATTAGGAAGAAGGAAAAGCAGACCTCTTTTGAGTAGTTAGTTAGTTACCAAAAACCTTATGAATAGCATCGGAACATTGTCTGATATAGTGCCAGAAGATAAACCCCTCGAGTTGGAAGGCACTTAAAATGCTACTGGAGCAGAGCTGCTTCCTCAGAGTAAACTTCATCTGCTGATGGGACACACAGCTGCAAACATCTATTAATACTTGCAACATGGAATGTATGAAGTATGAAACTAGGAAAATTGGAAGTCATCAAAGATGAAATGGAACACATTAAAGTTGATATCTTAATGGAAATGGACTGGTACTGACTATTGTGAACTGGACAATTATATGGTTTACTATACTGGGAATGACAAATTGACAAGAAATGGTGCCACATTCATTGTCAAAAAGAGAATTTCGAGATTTATCTTGAAGTACAATGCTGTCTGTGATAGGATATTATCCATATGCCTACCAAGAAGACCAGTT
>NW_006408667.1:2606232-2609289 GCF_000296735.1 Chrysochloris asiatica | reverse complement strand
AGACAATGGAGAAGCTTAATACCATCAGCAAAAGCAAATCCAGGGGCCGAGTGTGAAACATACCATCAATTGCTCATATACAAATTCAGGCAGGTGTTGAAGAAAATTAAAACAAGTTCATGAAAGCCAAAGTAAGACCTTGCGTATATCCAACCTGAATTTAGAGATCATCTCAAGAACACATTTGGTGTTAGACATATAATGACCAGAAGGGTTATGGGACAACATCAAGAACATGATGGAACTTGACAATATCTAACAACAGCATTGCAGCACTCATCTGCATTTGGCTTTTAGAACTTACTAGTGGTTCTAGTATCTGAACCTTTCGAGCATTCTGTGGAACAAATCTGTGTAACTCCTATCAGCATGACTCCAATGCAGGCAGTAGGTTCAAACATTCTCCACTCTGTTCAGCCACTTACCACCTGTGATACTTCTTTTCATTTCTCATTTCCTCACCCATCATCATCTTTGTTCTATTGTAGTTATCTTTTGGATTTAAACATTTACTTCACATTATCCTGAAGAGGTGGTGAGCGCTCTCAGAAATAAGCAAGCTTGTATGTTCAATCTTCATATTTGCCTGTGACAACAATTACTCATCATTACTCAGTTCAATTCAGAGAATCAACTCAACAGCAAACAACATTGCTCAATCCTAATGTGACCACCATGGAAAGAAAAACATAGCCATTTCTCTACTGGGATTCTGAAAGCTCCTACATGATAAATAAGTCCCCCAGTGTGGTGCCATAGGATAAACACTGAACCGTAAGGTCAGTGTGAACTACAAGGTTGGCAGTTCAAACTCACCAGGCACTCCTTAGAAACCCTATATTGGGTTGCTTTGAGTCAATACCAACTCTACGGTATCTAAGAACAACATCATGTTACACATGACTTGGTCTCTTTATTAAACTTTAAGCTCTAGAAGGTACTCACCACCTTTGAATCTCCAGAGCCCAGCTCAGCACTGAATGAATGCATATCTGCAGAATTCACCAAATTAGTCTTTAAAAAAAATACCTGGTGTGATCTACAATATGGGGTATGCAAATGGATTGGTAGCATTTTATTAAGGAAAAAGTGGCCCAATGACTTAAGAAGCTGCAGTGATTAAATGCTTAGCTGCTAACAGAAAGGTTTGGCAGTTTGAACCCACCTAGTGGCTATGACACTGTGGGTTAATGTGATGGACCACAAGGTCAGTTTGGACTTCAAGGTTGGTGGTTCAAGCTCATCAGCTGCTCCTCAGAAAATCTATACAAGCTCATTATGAATCAGAACTGACTTGATGGCACTTAACAACAACAACAACAACAGTGGCTATGTAGAAGAAAGACTTGGTGGTCTGCTTCTTTAATGACGACAGTCTAGAAAACCTTATGGAATACTTATACTCTGTCACATGGGAGCACTATGAGTTGAAATGGACTAGATGGCATCTCAAAACAAGTGTTTAAACAACTTTGGGAAGTTAAGAAAGTTACTTCCCTCTTTGGGTTTAATTTCCTCAGACTCATGAAGATAAAAACACCCACTACACAGAGCTGTTGGCAGTTCAAACCCACCAGCTGCTTTCTCAGAAACAAGTACAGGGTTGCTATGAATCAGAACTGACTTGACGGCATTTAAAAACAACAATAACAACATACAGTTGTGGGGAGAATTTTCAACTTTAATATTTACAAATCATTTAGAAAATTGACTGAATGATTGGAAGCAATTAATTATTATATTAATTTAAAACTCTAATTTGGGAGATCGTTTTAGAGACGATACAGGTTTTTCTTTGCATAATTGTTTTAGATCATAAATGTGCTTGATAAAATACATAAATACATTTGGTAAAATACTTAGTTGTTGTTAAGGTGCCATTGAGTAGATTCTGACTCATAGTGACTTTATGCACAATAGAGCAAAACACTGTCCAGTCCTGCATCGTCTCATCTTCACAATCAGTGTTACATTTGCTCTTGTCACTATGCCAGTCCATCTCAATGGGAGTCTTCCTCTTTTTCATTGACCCTCCACTTTACAAAGCAAGACGTCCTTCTTCAGGTACTGGTCCCTTCTGATAATATGTCTGAAATATGGGAGACAAAGTCTCATCATTCTGGCTTCTAAGGAGCATCCAGGTTGTACTTCTTCCAACACAGATTTGTTTTTTCTTCTGGAAGTCCATGATATTTTTAAATGTTTTTATCCAACACCATAACTCAAATGTATCGATTATTTTTCTTCCTTATTCATTGTCCAAGGAGCTCGGGTAGCGTAGTTATTACAAATCAGGCTGCGAACCGCAAGGTCAGCAGTTTGAAACTACGAGCTGTTCCACGGGAGAAAGATTTCTGCTCCCATAAAGATTTACAGCCTCGGAAATCCTGTACAGGGTCGCTTTGAGTCGGAACTGACTCCACGGCAGATAACAACAACAACAACATTCATTGTCCAACTTTCACATGCATATGAAGCTATTGAAAATACCATGATGGGTGAGACGCACCTTAGTCCTCAAATTGACATCGTTGCTCTTGAACACATTAAAGAGATCTTGTGCAGCCGATTTGCCTAATTCAATAATACATTGTTTGATTTCTTGGCTAATGCTTCCATGAGTGTTGATAATGGGTACAAGCAAAATGAAGTTTTTGATTTATCTTGATAGTATTTATTGGTCCAGTGCTGAGGATTTTTTTTTTTTTACAGTGAACTGCAACCCATACTTAAGGCTGTAATCTTTGATATGCATCAGTAAGTATTTTAAGTCCTTTTTGCTTTCAGCAAGCAAGGTTGTACCATCTGCATATTGCAGGTTGTTAATGAGCCTTCCTCTAATCCTGATGCCACGTTCTTTATCATAATCCAGTTCTCGGATTATGAGTTGAACATGGAGATTGAATAAGTATGGTTAAAGAATATAACCCTGGCACACATATCTTTCTTGATTTTAGACCATTTTGTGTCCCCTTGTTCTGTTCAAATGACTGTCTCTTAGTCTATGTACAGGTTCCTCATGAGTACAATTAAATGTTCTGGAATACCACTTCTCTG
>NW_006408667.1:2602357-2604480 GCF_000296735.1 Chrysochloris asiatica | reverse complement strand
AAGGAGTTTGTCTTTTTGGTAAGTGATATAGAGAGCCATATCACAATGAAGTGATTCTATTTATGTGTAATATATGCTCCTGTTGACTACTGTAAGAAGAGTTTGGAGAGAGACAAAGTGATGAGGTGAGAGCAGGTTGAAAGCTAAGTCAGTGGTCTTGTAGCCTAGGTTATTAACAGTGGAAATGGAGAAAAGCAGTTGCATTTGAGAATTATCTGTGTGAGAAATTAGCAGGAACTATTAAAAGATTAAGGAACTGGCAGCATAGTAGTTACTAGTGGGGCTGCTAACCTCAAGTTCAGCAGTTTGAAACTACCAGCCATCCCATGGGAGAAAGATGAGGCTTTCTGCTCCTGTGAAGATTTACAGCCCCAGAAACTGTGTACAGGGTTGCTATGAGTTGGAACTGACTCTACAGCACACCACCATCACAACCACCACTGAGAGATAGATACGGGAAGACAAGGGTTAGGAAGCAGTCATAGATGATGTGTAGTTTTCAGGGCAACTGAGAGAAGAAGAGATTTGAGAAAAATACTACAAACCAGGAGAGAAGCACTCCATAGTGATATTATTAAGAGCAGTTAATAAGTACATTTTTTTCCTTCTGTTTACCAATTGGTCAAATTCTAGGTCATGCTCTATCTTCTTCAGGAAATCTGCTCTAATTGTTGTTGTTTGGTGCCATCGAGTCAGTACCAACTCATAGCGACCCTATGCACAACAGAACAAAACACTGCCTGATCCTGGGCCAACCTCATAATTGTTGCTACGCTTGAGTCCATTGATGCTGCCACTTTTGCCAATCCATCTTATTGGGGATCTTCCTCTTTTTCTCTGACCCTCCACCTTACCAAACATGATATCCTTCTCCAGTGACTGGTCCTTCCTGACAACATGTCTGAAGTATGAGAGATGAAGTTTGGCCATCCTGGTCTCCAAGGAGTACTCTGGCTGCACTTCTTCCAAGACAGATCTGTTGGTTCTTTTGGCAGCCCATGGTACTTTCAATAGTCTCCTCCAACCATAACTCAAATTCATCAATTCTTGTATGGTCTTCCTTATTCACTGTCCAGCTTTCACATGCATATGAGGTTATTGAAAATACCATGGCTTGGGTCAGGCATACCTTAGTCCTCAAGCTGACGTCTTTGTTCTTCAACACTTTAAAAAGGTCTTGTGCAGCAGATTTGCCTAATGCAATACGTTGTTCGATTTCTTGACTGCTGCTTTTATGAATGTTGGTGGTTGATCCAAGAAGAATGAAGACCTTGACAACGTCAATCTTATCTCCATTAAAAAGAATGTTGTTTATTGGCCCAGTGGTGAGGACTTTTGTTTTCTTTACGTTGAGATGCAATCCATAAGGAAAGCTGTGCTCTTTGATCTTCATCAGTAAATACTTTAAGTCCTCATCACTTTCAGCAAGCAAGGTTGCATCATCTGCATATTACAGGTAGTTAATGAATCTTCCTCCAATCTTGATGCCACCTTTTTCTTCATATAATCCAGCTTCTCAGATTATTTACTCAGCATTCAGGTTGAATAAGTATGGTGAAAGAATATAACACTGTCACACACCTTTCTTAATTTTAAACCATTCAGTGTTCCCATGTTCTTTTGGAACAACTGCCTCTTGGTCCATGTACAGATTCCTCATGAGCACAATTAAGTTTTCAGGAATACTCATACTTCGCAATGTTGCCCATAGCTTGTCATGATCCACACAATCGAAAGCCTTTGTGAGGTCAATAAAGCACAGGTAATCATCTTTCTGATATTCTCTGCTTTCAGCTAAGATCCATCGGACATCAGCAATGATATCCCTCATTCCACAGCCTCTTCTGAATCCAGATTGAACCTCTGGAAGTTCTCTGTCAATGCATGCTTCAGCCGTTTCTATATTACCTTTAATAAAACTTTACTCGCATAGGATATCAACTATATTGTCCAATGATTTCCGCAGTCCATTGAGTCACCTCTCTTTGGAATGGGCACAAATATGGATCTCTTCCAATCAGTTGGTCAGATAGTTGTCTTCCAAATTTTTTGGCATAGATGAGTGAGTGCCTCCAGTGCAACCTCAGTTTCTTGAAACATTTTAATTTTTATTCCTCTGCCTT
>NW_006408667.1:2594427-2600700 GCF_000296735.1 Chrysochloris asiatica | reverse complement strand
AAAAAAAAAAAAAAAAAAAGAAAAGTCTGTTCTAATCACCTAGAGTAAAGTCAGCTCTCTTACTCCTCTTATCTTTTGTAGCATTCATTTATCTGGAATTTGTTCATCTAATCCTTTATCCTGCATATCTTGACAAGTGATGTTTCTTCTCTCTCCTCATGTTTTTTAAACTTAGTGGTAGAAATTTTTTGTTGTATTCCTTTATTGAAACTTCAAAATCATCCAGTAGAGTTTGGTGCACAGCACAATTTCAATAATTATTGTTTGACCACTTAATTGAAAATATTGTCATTTTGGAGAGAAAATTTAAAAATATAGACGTTGCTGATAATGATTTCTTTTATATTCTGTTCATGTTGTGAAAGTGCTATGTATAGACAGAGATAGCTCTGTGAAAACAGTCTATAAAGAGCTCTAGAATAATTTATGGTGCATAAAATTTGCTTCTGGACGTAGATTTAATAAGCAGAGATTGAAGGAATTTGAAGTATTTTTTTTTAAGCTTCTAAATGAACGGTTCCACTCCTGAATTAAAGATGCTTGTTGCATTTTGCAGAGAACACAATGATAGTGAGAATGGGAAAATGGGTTGAAAAAGACTGATTAAAATGCATACACAACGTGGATCTGTATAATATAAGAAAAGTGTTATGACTCGAGAGTACCCAAAAGGTCTCTAAATTAGCATCCATAATAGCGGATCCCATACCTTACATATTAAATATTGGTATTGACAATAGCATGGGCCTGCTACCCTGTGGCTCTTCATGGACATGTTGTCCACCTACCTCTGTATCTTTGACCTCTCTCAAAACATCCTCTTACAGCTTTGCCCAGGATCCTCTGGAGACAATGGAATGAGAGTAGGGTCAAGAGATCTCACTGTGACCACTTAGCTGTTAGTGCCTATTGCTGTTATTTTTCATGACTGTTATTGTTATTTGCTGCTCTTGAATTGGACCCTGACTCAGTGGCTCCAACATGCAAAGAAGACTGTCTAGTCCTGTAGTACATTTCTAGGCCTTTCTCCCTAGTCTTCCTTAGTCTAGAAACACTACTGAAACTTGTTCAGCATCATAGCAATGCATAAGCTTCTACCCATGGGTGGTGGCTCCACATGAGATGCATGGACTTGAACCTGAATTTCCTGCATAAAGGAAAGAATTCTAATACTGAGCCCTTTTCACAACTTGTTGTTAAGTGCTATTGAGTCAGTTCAGACTCAATGTGACTCTGTATATGGTTTCAGAGGAGTGATTGGTGGGTTTGAACTGCTGACCTTGTGATTAGCAGTCCAGTGCTTATCATAAAGTGCTACACTAGGACTCTTATCACAACGAGCCCTTTGCTAATGTGATTATTTACAGAGACATACAATTACATATTTATTGAACACTTAATGCATGCCAGATTTTGTGGTAGGCATCTTTAAAGAAGTAGATCGCACTCTCCCCTGGGGAGAGGAAAAATATGTATATATATGGTTTCAAGGAACATATACTGACTGGCAATTCAAGGCATATTCACAGTCATAAACTCTAAGGAGTTATAGATATTTATTTTCTTATACTATGGAAAGTTTAGCTGTCTGTTTCAGACTTTAGAGTCAAGAGGAGCTAGGTTGGCAGTTTGATTTTTCCATATAGAAGTCATGTGCTTTTGGGAAAATTACTTATTTCCCTGAGCCTTATTTGAGTCTTAAAATGAGGATGCCAGTTACTGTCTAGTAAGTTCTAACTCATGTCAACTGCATGTGTGTCAGTAAAACGGCACTTTGTAGGGTTTTTCATAGAGACTGACTTTCCGAATTAGATTAGCCAGGTCTTCCTTAAGAGATTAACCTCCAATCTTTCAGATAGCAACTGAGTGTGTTAATAACTTACACCACCCAGGGACTCTAAAATAAAGACACTGATATTTAGTTGCATGTTCTTATAAGAATTAAACGAGATAATCTAGTCACAGCTAAGCATAAGGTGCACATAGGATTTGTAATAAATCACACACATATTAAAAACATGAAGATATATTTTGTTTGTCTAGCAAGTGCTTGCATATTCATTTGTGGCTCTAACCATTCCTTTACAAAGACAAAGTTTATGATAATGATCTACTTCCTGGGGTTGAGTCAGACCAGTTGGCCCAATGATCTACTGTTTCTTCATAGCCCCTGAAGTACCCTTCCATGATTTAGCCTCCCGCCCACTCCACCCTTCCCTCTCCCTCCTAATTGCCTTCCACTAGCCCTCACAGGACATGACTTTCCCTTTCTCCCACTCTGAATAGTTATGAAAGAGCCAGGCTGCTCTTTATCCTAGGAACCCTTATAAAACAAACTTGAGAATAAATACTTGCCTATTTCAAAGCATGAAATGAGGCAACATGTCTGTCACATCACCCATGACTCAAGAAATTTTTGGCATGAGTTTTAATGCCATCTTTTTGACTAATTTAAAACAAACCTGATAAGATGTTCACTGCCTCTTGGTTTTAGAATTCTTGTTTGTAAACCAAATGATTGTGAAATCACAGTGTTGGGTTGCTTCTGATGACTGGAGTTGTGTTATGGTGAATAGTACCAGGAAAAGTGTTTGGTGGGAAGATGGTTTTGTCAGGGAAATCAAGTGATCTGGTCTCTTGTCTCTAGCAGGCTTGTCTTAGGTTGGAGATTAAAGTGCGGGAAGAAGAGGAATATAAATTATTCTTCCAAAATATTATGACCTAATTCCAATTTATCCTCACAATGTTCCTTCTCCTTCTCATTTGGTTTGAAGATGGGGTGGAGTAAAGATTATCTGAGAAAGAGAAGGGACTAATGAATATCAGACTATCAGGGCGTTTTTGTTGCAGATGCAAAACAACAATTCCGCCCTGGACTTTTTTCACCAAAAGGCATTGCCTTCCTGGCTTGTCTCTAAGAAGAATAATTTCAAAAGTTAGAGGATAAGCACCATATTTAGTGATTCACTGGAGCTACTGTGTAAGATTTTACTGAATGTTTTCTCAAATGGACTTACGCTTTCAGCCAGTATCATATCTTGGGGTGATGATTTTCATCAAGTAAAAAGTTCATTTTATGAAAATTAAAAATTTTCTAGAAACAATAAGGAAGAATTTGGGTCTCTGAGAAGATACTGGAATATCATTCCCAATTATTTTCCCACATTAAAATAAATCACCCAATGAAATTATCTTAAGTTTGGAAATAAAAACCAAGATACTTCCTATTACCTGCTTACTCACTGTCTCTGTGAACTCTGACAACCCTGACTTGCTCAGAAGGAAGAGAACCTGGTATCCGTACTCACAATTTTCGTAGACTAGCTCACTTCCTAACAAACAAATCACTGCACTGTAATGCCACTGATGCTGCCATTTCACTCATTTTTAAATATAAGTCAGGGCTTACTTTTTGTGACTATCATTATGACAGATTCATCATGTGAAATTGGTGGTGGTGATGGTTATGTGCTGTGGAGTCGGTTACGACTCAGTGACCCTGTACAGGGTTTCTGAGGCTATAAATCTTAACGGGAGCAGAAAGCCTCATCTTTCTCCCATGGAACAGCTGGTAGTTTTGAACTGCTGACCTTGAAGTTAGCAGCCCAGTTCGTAACTACTACGCTACCAGAGCTCCATGTGAAACTAGAGAAAGCATTTTTGAGCACTAAAACTAAAATGAATTCATAGGGAGTTTAGTTTTTCCATAAAATGCTACTCATTTGCAAGTAGGAAAATGAAAGGATGGAATGATGGAGTGTGACCGAATTGGGCAAGGGTGGCAGGAGAAATGTTACATTCAACACTCAGGAACGAACTCTTTAGGAAGATAATCTTTGAGCCGAGAACAGATAACAATAATAACAAATAAAGGGTAGCAATGATAACCCAAAGAACAGTGATCAATATTTAGTGAGTACTCAATTATATTTTAGTCACTTAATTATATTTAGTTACATTAATTCACTAAATCCTATGGTGCAGGCTTCTGAGTCTTTGTTTTTAATAATCTCTGCTCTTGGGGTTAAGTCATATGAGAAATTGGGGAAGAACATTCCAGGAAAAGGAAGGGCAGGTAGTCTTTAAGCAGGCATGAAGCCAGCAATGTTGAGGAACTGAAAGAAGTAGAGTGTTTATGTGTAATGAGCTAGGGAGAAAAGGTTGTAAGTCTGGGGAAATGTTTTAGAAACCATAGAGATGATTTTAGCTCCCCAGTCGCTCCTTGGAAACCCTCTAGAGGGTCACTATGGGTTGGAACCAACTCAATGGCACTCAACAACAACAACAATAACATGAAAGATTTAAAGTAAGGAAACAGCATTGTCAGATCTATCTATTAGGACTTATTTATCTCATTCATTATTATTTTTTAGAAATGTGAAGGCAAACTTGCTTCTAATTTGTAACGAACCTTCATACATCTGGAAAACAGTCCGAGATTATTTCTTAAATAAATAAAAAACAAATCATAGTATGTTGTCTTCATTCAACAGATATTTATTATATAGTAAAATTTAGCTATCAAGTATTTCTACTCTTTAAAACATCCAGGCCTAAATAATTGACCAGATTGAACAATATTTCCAACTACCACAGTCAAAATCAGGCCTATTGACCACTCTAGAAGATTGTTTCTATTCACTACATTTTCCTCTTGACCTTAAGCCTTCTGAGAAACTATAAATATTTAACATTTTATGAGCAATTTGAGCAGTCATAGCTTGCTCTGATATTAAAAATGCAATAGTGATGGAAAAGTCTTTGTAGCAGAATACAGACCCATTTCTAGATAAATACAGCTTTTGTCCATAAACTTCATTCTCAAAAAGTTATGCCTTCTACTTCAATGGGATTGTTTTCATTTAGGTTTGCCCTTTTAACACACTGAGTCATTGTTGGCGATCAGAACTGTCACCCTTAATGTTTCATTTTACTAGGAAATTGACTCCAGGATTTAATTACACGTAACAGGGAATAGCTACTGTGTAAGCAAGGACAAAGTTCTTTGTTGGTATACAGGTACTGAGAAGATTAACATTTCAAAATACCACATTGCACAAAAAACAGAAATAACTTTTCTACTCCTGTGCAGAATTAAAGGACTGTGTTCTCAGAATGAAGGAGTAACTATTTTGTCATTTCCAAATTTTATGAGTTCTGTTAGCAGAAAAACAAAAGAAAAATAAAATTAAAAAATAAGAAATAACAGTATTTAGGGTACTAAAAGCATATGAAAGAATAATAGACTCATAAGGTTGGTGAGATTGTTTTAGGTGAATTACTAATGAAAGAGACAGAAATGCTTATTTTAAAATGTGGGCACTAAATGTTTATTATTTGAGTTCAGAGATGATGGGAGTGAGTAAAAGGGGATGTTCTCTTAGTAGGTTGATGTTTTTGGCAATAGTACAACCGATGTTGCAAGAAGGGAAATAGTCTCAAGATGGAAATCTCTTACAGGTTGGCATTTGCCCAAGACTGAAATGTTGACAGGGAAGTACAGGCACACCCAAAAACATCCTGATTAAATTGCAGGTGTTGTGCAAAACCAAGTGGAAAGAGAAAATATTTTATAACTAGTAAGTATATTCTAGTAAGTAAGTTGTCCCTATATGTGTATAGTGTGTGGTATTATAAAACATCAGGACACATATCTTCGTATCTGTTGTAAAGCATAATTTTTCTTAGACAATCATATGCAGTTTGATTTGGGTAAGAATTTTCAGATGATTGCTTCAATTAGATTTTTTTCAAGAAACAATTCCTTGTTTAAAATGAGCTCTTAAATGGAATTATATATAAAATATGAGGGGGCTTAAGAAATCCATGGCAAAATCAAAATAAATAAGTAAATAAAAGATAATGAAATATTTTCCATGATATTTTTGAAGCACCTTCACTGAGTATTTTGTGAGTAAAAATTTTCAGTTCAACCTGAACATAATTTACCCACTACATAGTCAATAACTAAAGTAATTTGTTTGATTAATATAGAAATCTGGAACAGAAGCTACTATGTGACACTTGTGATTTCATGTAATCCTCAGAATCAAATTGATTTCAATATGTATTTTGTTGTGGTTGCTCATTATCAAGAAAATCCTGATTAATCCCAAACTAGTTGCAAATGGAAGGTTTTTAGCAGATTACTTTGAAATCTCAGGATACTCTTGCAGCAGAAGCCTTTATTCTGAGACTCATTTAAAAATGAAGCAAACTGGAAACCCAAGTTAGTACACTGGTGATTTCCAATGTGCTGACTTCTGGAATATA
>NW_006408667.1:2584191-2594075 GCF_000296735.1 Chrysochloris asiatica | reverse complement strand
AATCCTTGAAGCTCTTCCATAGACATCTAGAGCTCAAAAGGCTATTACTAGTTGTGATACTAGGATAATGATTTCAGGCTTCTCAAAAACTCAGGAGTATGCAATCCAACAAACCAAATAAGCTTAACATTGTTCAATAATGTAATTAACATTGCAGCTAGGAAATGTCACAGTTGGTATTGAACTCTGGGCCTCTTGACCTCTCTCTCCTGTTTGATTTTCACGGAGAATGAGTTCAACACATGATGGTAATGTCAGTTTTGTTCAGTTAGCATTGTATTAGAACATTCCTTTTTGATTTGCATTCTATCCTTTTAATACATGTTTCACCAGACAGATTTATAGTCCCTTACCTAAAAGGGAAGAGCTGTATGTTTTGATGGCCACTAGCACCATATGCACATAGCAAAATTTAATAGTAACTCAGATATTGATTATAATTTGAAGAGTATATGAACTAATGATCAGATGAACATCTATTATTTATCATTTGCCTGATGAAAGACATTTTTGATGTTTCTAACTGCACTATTTTCAGTGACTAGATTAATTTATCCACATTTTTATTTTAAATATCCAAGATAGGAATTTCTAGATTATATAGTAATTTCATGTCTAACTTTAAAAAAAATTCTATGCTTAGCATTTTAACAACAAAACTGATTTTTATATTAGCTACACCACTTCATGTGTCCACCAACAATGGACAAGTGTTTCAACATCTTCAAATCCTCACCAATATTTGTGGTTTATTCTTTTTTGGTAATAGCCATCCTAATGTAAATGAAGTGGTATTTCACTGTTGTTTTGATGTATATTTACCTAAAATTTTGTTTTGAATTTTATTTTATCCACTGTTTTATTTTAGGCACATTTATTGCTGTTGTTAAGTGCTGTCAGGTCAGTTCTGAACCATAGCAGCGCTGGACAGGGAATTTGAGGAACATCTGGTAGACAGTTTGCAGTCCAGGGCTGACCCTACTGCACCACACCAGGAGACCTTAGACAAATTTATGTACTGTTAATTAATTAAGTCACTTTTGTCAGTTTATGGTACTGTTATGGCTTGTGTGTTGCTGTGTTTCTGGAAGCTATGGCACCTGTATTTTAATTACCAGCTGGGTCACCAATGATGGACAGGTTTCAGATGAGCTTCCAGACTAAGAAAGACTAGGAAGAAGGAGACGTGGACTACTTCTGAATATTTAGTCACTAGAAACCTTGTGAATAGCAATGGAACACTGTCAGCACCAGAATATTGAATGTTGAAGCATGATGAAGTGCACCGGAATATTGACAGATATAGTTCTTGAAGATTAGCCCCTCAGGTTGAAAAACACTCAAAATATGACTGGAGAGCTGCTTCCTAAAAGTGGACTTAGCTGTGATGACGTGAATGGAATAAAGCCTTCAACACCATCATTTTCTGGTGGGGCACAACTCAAAATGAGGAGAAACAGCTGTAAATATCCATTAATAATCAGAACATGAAATATACAAAGTATGAATCTCGGAAAACTGGAAATTGTAAAAAATGAAATGGAACTTATAAGCATTGATATCCTAGGCATTCGTGGTGGTGATGGCGATGTGCCATGGAGTCAGTTTCAACTCTTAGCGACCCTGCATAGGGTTTCCAAGGCTGTACATCTTTATGGGAGCAGAAAGCCTCATCTTTCTGCCATGGAACAGCTGGTAGTTTTGAACTGCTGACCTTGAGGTTAGCAGCCTGATTTGTAACCACTGAGTTACCAGAACCTCATTAGGGAGCAGAGATGGACTGGTATTGGCCATTTTGAATTTGACAATCACATGGTTTATTACGCTAGGGATGACAGATTGAAGAGAAATGACATTACATTCATCATCAAAAAACAAAACAAAAACAAAAACAAAACATTTCAAGATCTGTCTTGAAGTACAGCACTGTCTTTGATAGGATAATAGCAATATGTCTACAAGAAAGACCAGTTAATAACACTAGTAGTATTCAAATGTTTGTACCAACCACTCAAGCCAGTGATGATTAAATTGAAGAATTCTACAAACCTCTTCAGTCTGAAATTGATCTTACCAAGATATGTGGTAATTACTGGTGATTGGAATGCAAAAGATGGAAAAAAAAGAGGAAGGATTACTAGTTAGAAAATATGACTTAGTGATAAAAACAATGCTGGAGATTGCATGATAGAATTTTGCAATGAAGATATTCATCATTGTAAATATCTTTTTTTAAAAAAACTGTTTTATTGTGAATTATGTGATAGTTTACATGGGAGAACATTAGCTTTATATTCATCCTATCATATATCATTACACTGCAATGGTTACAATCATGCACCATCAACCAACCAAAAGGTACACCCGCAAGCCTGCCCACTGGTTGTAAGCACACAACCGCTCTCCCTCTCTGGGTCTAGAGTTCCCAGCTGTTTCCTCTCTCCATATCATCATCTCTGCCTCCATCTCTGGCATCACTGTTTCTCTGGGTAGGGTCCCACACTCCACTCTTCTCCCTTGATGGTCCCAGGGGCCTCCGCTCCTGGTCTTCAAAGTCAACTACTCCCCTCCTTTAGCTACAAAACATCTACCTTTACATTTACAACCCTCACAATCAGTCCTGATAGTAACTGTTCACTATTGTACCACATGAGTGCTATCCCCATCTCCTTTCATCAGGCCCACCCAGACAGATTGGATATTACTCAGTGGAGATTCTACCTTCCTCTGCGCCCTCTGGATCTATGCTCTCTCTTGAAAGCTTGTAAACCAGTCACTTTTTTTTTTTTTGTAGCCCCTCCCTCCCAATTTGGATAGTCAATATCCCTGTCTACCCTTTGTATTGAGGAGGTGGGAATGATCCTCACTGTAAAGATGTGTTCCCTCTTTTGAGCTACTGCATGCATAGGTGTAGGTCAAGTTCATCAAATGTATCAGATTACTCTTTTCTTTCCTCTTCTTTCTTCTTCTAGTTGAGCTCTGATAATCCAGCCATTGAAGCCAGGACAAGTGGATATTATTCGTCACTGAAAATATCTTTTGTAAACAACATAAAAGCTGAGTATACATGTGGACCTCACCAGATGGAATACACAGAAATTAAACTGACTGCATCTGTGGGGAAACAGCCAAAACAAGGCCAATGGCAGACTGTGGAACAAACCATCAATTGCTCATTTGATGCAGTAGACACTTAAGACCGAAGACCAGAGAGTTGTGAGATGATATCAAGAACATCATACAGAAAGAAAGCTAAAGGTCATTGAGAAGATACAAAAAAAGAAAGAAAGAAAGAAAGAAAGAAAGAAAGAAAGAAAGAAAGAAAGAAAGAAAGAAAGAAAGAAAGAAAGAAAGAAAGAAAGGAGAGAAGGAAGGAAGGAAAGGAAGTTAGGTAGGAAGAAAGAAAAGAAAGAAAGAAAGAAAGGAAATTAAAAAAAGAAAGGAAAGAAAGAAAGAACCAAAATGGATGTCAGAAGATATTCTGAAACTTGCTCTCCAGTGTAGAGATGCTAATGGAAGAAATAAGGAGCTACAAGAGCTGAAAAAAGAATTTCAAAAGTCATCTTGAGTGAGCTATTGTAATGAAATGTGCAAAAACCTAGAATTAGAAAAACAAAAGGGAAGAAGACACCATTTCTGAAGCTGAGGGAACTGAAGTAAAAAAATTCAAGTCTGTGCATGCAATATTGAAGATTCTATGGGCAAAATATTGAATGATGCAGAAAGTATCAAAAGACGATAAAAGGCATACACAACCACTGTATCAACACTAAATCGTCGATGTTCAACCATTTCCAGAGGTAGCATTTGCTCAATAGCAAGTGATCCTGAAGGAAGAAGTCAAGGTGCATTGAAGGCATTGGCAAAAAATAATGCACCAAAATTTGGTGGTGTATAAATTGAAATATTTCAAGATACTGATGTGCACTGGAGGCACTAACTAATGTATGACATGAAATTTGGAAGACAGCTACCTGTCCAACTGATTGGAAGAGTTCCATATTTGTGCCCCTTCCAAAGATAAGTGACGCAATGGAATACAGAAATCATTTTTATCGCATGCAAGTAAAATTTTGCTAAAGGTAATGTAAAAATGGCTGAAACTACACATTGTCATAGAACTACTAGAGATTTAAGCCAGATTCAGACAAGGTTGTGGAATGAGGGATATCATTGCTGACATCAGTTGGATGTTGGCTGAAAGCAGAGAATACCAGAAAGAAGTTTTCTTGTACTTTATTGACTATGCAAAATCTTTCAACTGTTTGGATCATGACAAGCTATGGACATCATTGAGAAGAATGAATATTACAGAACACTTAATTGTGCTCATGGTGAACCTGTACTAAGAACAATTATTCGAATAGAACAAGTGAATGGTTTAAAATTAGGAGAGGTGTGCACAAGTGATGTATTCGTTCACCATATTTATTCAGTATGTATGCTCAGCACATAATCTGTGAAGCTGGTTTATATGACAAAGAACGTGGCATCAGGATTGGAGGAAGACTCCTTAACAACCTGTGAT
The DNA here is from genome assembly GCF_000296735.1 of Chrysochloris asiatica. Classification (NCBI taxonomy): domain Eukaryota; kingdom Metazoa; phylum Chordata; class Mammalia; order Afrosoricida; family Chrysochloridae; genus Chrysochloris; species Chrysochloris asiatica. Next base: position 2,589,547 of record NW_006408667.1, on the reverse strand, counting down.
ATGCTGATGATACAATCTTGCTTGCTGAAAGTGAAGAAGACTTGAAACACTTACTGATGAAGATCAAAGACCACAGACTCTGTTATGGTTTGTACCTCAATGTAAAGATAACAAAAATCCTTACCACTGGGCCAATAAATAGCATCCATATAAATGGAGAAAAGACTGATGTTGTCAAAGACTTCATTTTGTTCAGACCAACCATTAACACTCATGGAAGCAGCAGCCAAGACCTCAAATGATGAATTGCATTAGACAAATCTGTTACACAAGACCTCTTTAAAAGTGTTCAGTAACAAAGGTGTCATTTTGAGGATTAAGGCGCACCCTACCCAAGACATGATATTTTCAATAACCTCATATGCATGTGAAAGTTGGACAACGAATAAGGAAGACCATAGAAGAATTGATGCATTTGAGTTATGGTGTTGGAGAAGAATATTAAAGGTACCATGGACTACCAAAAGAACAAAAAACTATATGTTGGAAGAGGTGCAGCCAGAATGCTTACAGACTTCTTCAGGAACCAGTTCCTGGTGAAGGACGTCATGCTTGGTAAAGTGGAGGGTCAGAGAAAAAGAGGAAGACCTCCCAATGAGATGGATTGGCACAGTGGCAGCAGTAATGAGCACACATGTAGCAATGATTGTGAGGTTGGTGCAGGACAAGGCGTAGGGTCACTTTGAGTCAGTACTTACTCCATGACACCTAAGAGTAACAACAATTACTTAATTAAGCAAAGTGTAAACTCACCAGCCACTCGTCAGAAATCCTATACTTGGTAGCTATGAGCTGGAATCTCCTGGATGGCATTTAACAACAACATATTGAATACAGCAGCTCTTGTGGCACTGTTATTATAGCACTCAGTGATTTGAATTCACCAGATGCTCCATACCATGTGGCAGTCTGCGTCCTTAAATGCTTACAGCTTTTGAAACCCATGGGGCAGTTACTCTCTGTCTTGTAGGATCATATCAACTCGATGGCAGTGTTTTTTGTTTTTGTTGTTATATTGAATACCAAGTATCTCCCAGCATTGGGATAATTCTATAGATACAATGATAAGTCTTTTGTGGGACTATTTCATATATTATAAACAGTTTATTCAATGGAAACCATCACATAAATAGGTAAGCATCATTACTGAGTTTGTCACTGAATTGAGTTTGTGATTGGAATAGTTATATATTCCCTCTTCTTACTTTGAATGTTAGCATTCTAAAACTGAAATATCTTTAGTTCTGATTTTATGTTGTAAGTAAATTAGTGTTACTTTTATAGAAACATCCTTGTTTAATATTTCATGTCTAATTCCTATATGGGAAGGTAATTACCCATCTAAGTAAAAGTCTTATTTAGCTCCTTAATTTTCAAAACAAAATTTAAATCACATTTTTTATAAGTCATTACATTAAGCCATATAAAATCAACATTTTGTCAATCAAAAATGTTTGTACATTGACAGTTTCATATGGTTTTGCCTAATGTATGAATTCAACTCAAATCAACAAAATGTTTATTCTCCAGCTCTTATCAAAGGTTCTGTGAAAGAAAGTGATAATAATGAGATTTTGTTTAAAGTTGGGTTCAACAAAGGTTTTCTTAATAGGGCCAGGTAGTATATATTTTAAGCTTTGCAAGCTATGTCCCCGGTTGCAACTACTCAATTCTGTTGTAACGTGAAAGCAATCAGAGACAGTAAGTAATGAGTAGGTGGGGCTGTGCTCCTATAAAACCTTTTTTTTCACAAGAATAAGTGATGGGCCAGATTTTGCCTGGAACCCATAATTTGATAATCCCTGGTTTAAAGGATAGCACATCTTTGGACAATGTTGTCTTAATAAGAGTTGTTATGAAGTGATTTAGTTGAATTTTGTTGTTGTTTTTAGGTACCATCGAGTCGGTACTGACTCGTAGTGATTCTATGCACAACAGAAGGAAACACTGCTCAGTCCTGGACTAACTTGAGTTGCCACACTTGAGTCCATTGATGCTGCCACTTTGCCAATCCAGCTTGCTGGGTGTCTTCCTCTTTTCCCCTACCCTCCAACTTGCCAAACATGATATCCTCCAGTGACTGGAACCTTCTGACAATATGTCCAAAGTATGAGAGACTAAATTAGGCCATCCTGGATTCCAAGAAGCACTCTGGCTGCACTTCTTCCAACACAATCTGTTGGTTCTTTTGGCAGCTCATGGCACTTTCAATATTTTTCTCCAACACCAGAACTCAAATTCATCAATTCTTCTATGGTCTTCCTTATTTACTGTCCAGCTTTCACATGCATATGAGGTTATTGAAAATACCATGGCTTGGGTCAGGCACACCTTAGTCCTCAAGCTGATATCTTTGCTCTTCAACACTTTAAAAAGTTCTTGTGCAGCAGATTTGCCTAAAGCAGTACGTCATTTGATTCTTGACTGCTACGTCCATGAGGGTTGATGGTTTATCCAAGAATAATAAAGTCCTTGACAACTTCAATCTTTTCTCCATTGATGAAAATGTTGTTTATTGGTTCAGTGGTAAGGATTTTTGTTTTCTTTACATTGAGATATTGTACATTGAGCTACTTTACATTGAGATACCCATACTGTAGGCTGTGCTATTTGATGTTCATCAGTAAATATTTTAAGTCCTCTTCACTTTTAGCAAGCAAGGTTGTATCATCTGCATATCTTAAGTTGTTAACGAGTCTTCCTCCAATCCTGATGCCATGTTTTTCTTCATATAAGCCAACTTCTCAGATGATTTGCTCAACATACATGTTGAATAAGTATGGTGAAAGAATATAACCCTGTTGCACACCTTTCCTAAATTTAAACCATTCAGTGTTCCCATGTTCTATTCAAGCACCTGCAGATTCCTCATGAGCACAATTAAGTGTCCCAGAATACTCATACTTCGCAATGTTGTCCATAGCTTGTCATGATCCACACAATCAAAGGCCTTTGCATAGTCAATAAAGCACAAGTAAATATCTTTTTGGTATTCTCTGCTTTCATCCAAGATCCATCTGACGTCAGCAATGATAGCCCTCATTCCACGCCCTCTTTTGAATCTGGCTTGAACCTCTAGAAGTTCTCTGTCAATGTATGGTTGCAGCTGTTTCTGTATTACCTTTAGTAAACCTTTACACACATGGGATATAAAAGATATCGTCCGATGATTTCCGCATTCCATTGAGCCACGTCTCTTTGAAATGGGCACAAATACAGATCTCTTCAAATCAGTTGGCCAGATAGTTGGCTTGCAAATTTTTTGGCGTAGATAAGTGAGTGTCTCTCGTGCCACCTGGCTTTGTTATTTTACTTGGATTGTTCATTGGACAAGTAGTTGAGAAACTACATCATAAAATTCTGTGTTATATTTCCTATTTGTTGTTAGGTACCAAGTCGCTACCAACTCATAGTGAGCCTATGCACCACAGAACAAAACACTGCCCGATCCTGGGCCAACCTCTCAATTGTTGCCACGCTTGAGCCCATTGATGCTGCCATATTGTCGCCCTGCCTCGCTGGGGATCTTCCTCCTTTTCTCTGACCCTCCACCCTACCAAACATGATCTTCTCCAGTGACTGGTCCCTCCTGACAATATGTCTGAAGTATGAGAGACGAAGTTTGGCCATCCTGGCCTCCAAGGAGCACTCTGGCTGCACTTCTTCCAATACAGATCTTTTTGTTCTTTGGCAGCTCATGGCATTTTCAATATTCTCCTCCAACCCCATAACTCAAAAGCATCAATTCTTCTACAGTCTTCCTTATTTACTGTCCAGATTTCGCATGAATATGAGGTTATTGAAAACACCATGGCTTGGGTCAAGCGCACCTTAGTCCTCAAGCTGACATCTTTGGTCTTCAACACTTAAAAAAGGTCTTGTGCAGCAGATTTGCCGAATGCAATACATCCTTTGATCTCTTGACTGCTGCTTCTGTGAGTGTTGATAGTTGATCCAAGAAGAATAAAGTCCTTGACAACTTCAATCTTTTTTCCCATTGATAAGAATGTTGCTTATTGGTTCCCTGGTGAGGATTTTTGTTTTCTTTACATTGAGATGTAATCCATACTGAAGACTGTGCTCTTTGATCTTCATCAGTAAATGTTTCAAGTCCTCTTTACTTTTAGCAAGCAAGGTTGTATCATCTGCATATTGCAGATTGTTAATGAGTCTTCCTCCAATCCTGATGCCACGTGTTTATTCATATAAGCCAGCTTCTCGGATGATTTGCTCAGCATACAGGTTGAATAAGTATGGTAAAAGGATACAACCTTGATTAGGAAACCACAAAGAATTATAGTTGACAAGATACATCAGTATTTTCTATCAACTATCTCTTCCAGAACTAAGATTGAGGAAATGGTTTACTTCTTCCTTAATTGATTTTTTAAAACTTATAAAACAAACTAAATGAAACAGAAAACAGCTGACTGTGTCTACATTTTTTTGCTTAGGTTACCAGCAATATCTACACCAAATCTAAATGTCAACTTTAACAACTATGTTTCCACTTATGGCTTATAATATAAGATTATTGTCTTTCCTATAATCACTCTTATTTTATCATTGCATTCAAATGAATATTTTCCCTGTGTTTGAAAAATGTTGAATTCTGATCCACCAATATTTTGTGTCCTTCTTCATTGTAAACTGCCTCGAATTCTTCTAGATGGTTGTTATCTAGAGCAAATACAAAAGTAAATAAATGACATATTTTTTATACCTGAATATCGAATTTACTTTAAAAATTCAGTATCTAAACTATTTTAACCTCAAATATAAATGATTAAACTTTTAAATGTGGTAATATATATAACACTTGCAATTTTAATGATTTTTAAACATACATCTCAGTGACATTAATTATATTCATAGTGTTGTGTAACGATCACCACTATTTATCTGAAAAATATTTTTATCACTCCAAACAGAAGTTCTGTGCCCATTAAGCAATAAATCCCCATTCCTCTCTCACCACAGCCCTTGATATCTACTAACTTTACGCATTTGTCTCTTTTAAGTATTTTAAATAAGTGATATCACATCATCTGTGTCCTTTGTGTCTAGCTTTTTCATTGCATAATGTTTTCAAAGGTCATCCATATATGCTGTTGTTGTAAAGCGCAGTTGAGTAGGTTCCAACTCATAGTGACCCTGTGTAGGGTTTCTGAGGCTGTAAATGCTTGTGTCAGCAGAAAGCCTCAGGTTTTTTTTTTCCTGTAGAGAGGTTGGTGGCCTTGAACCAACTACCTTTTGATTCATACTCCATTGCTTGTACTCTAGAGCCACTGTGCTTCCATCCATATCATTGTTGTTGTTGTAGTAGTAGTTGTTGTTGTTAAGTGCCGTCGAGTCG
>NW_006408667.1:2581813-2583795 GCF_000296735.1 Chrysochloris asiatica | reverse complement strand
GACCCTGTATAGGGTTTTCAAGGAGCAGCGGTGAGCTTGAACCACCGACCTTGCAGTTCAAACGGTTTTGCAGTCTGATGCATTAGCCCATAACGCCACACCCAGGACTCCATCCATGTCATAGCAGGTATCAAAATGGAATTTCTCATTATAATTGGATAATATTCCGTTGTATGTATATAATGTTTTTGTATATCCATTTATCTGTTGATGAACATGAATTGCTTTCACTTTTTGGCTATTATGAATAATATTGTAATTAATACGGATTGCAAGTGTCTATTTGAATCTCTGCTTTTAAATCTTTGGGATATGTACCCAAGAGTGAACTTTCTGGCTCAAATGTTAAACTGTTTGAGGAAACACTAAACTGTTAATAGTGGCAGTACTATTTTATGTCACTACCACCATGGCATGAAAATTCCAAATTGCTACATAGCCTCACCAACACTTGTTATTTTCCTCTTTTTTTGGGGTATCCTTGTTGTTGTTGTTGTTAAGTGCCTTTGAGTCGGTTCCGACCCATAGCGACCCTGTACAGGGTTTCCGAGGGTGTAAATCCTTACGGGAGTAGAAAGCCTCATCTTTCTCCCGCGGAGCAGCTGGTAGTTTCGAACTGCTGACCTTAAGGTTCGCAGCCAGATTCATAACCACTACGCTACAGTGGGTATCAAATGGTATCTCATTGTGTCTTTTATTTGCATTTCCCTGGCATGGTATTATAGGTTAAGCAATGGACTGGAAACTAAGAGGTCAATAGTTCAATCCCACAACTGCTCTCGGAAATCATACACAGGGTCTCTGTGAATCGAAACTGACTGGAATGCAAACAACAACAACAACAGTGACAAATGATAAGTTCTGGTGTGGTGCTATAGGATAAGCTCTGAAATGCAAATATCAAGGGTGGTGTTTAAAGCCTATCAGTCAGCCCTTGGAAATGCTGTGCAGAGTCAGAACTCACTGGATGACACTTAACAACAACAACAATCACAAATGATATTGTGCATCTTTCCATGTACTTATTGTAGCTGCTGTTGAGTACCATTAAGTTGGTTCCAACTTACAGTGACCGTACGTACAGCAGAATGAAACATTGACTTGTCTTGCACCATCCTTCAATTTTTGTTACATTTGACCCCATTGTTGTTGCCAATGTGTCAATCCATCTCTTTGGGTGTCTTCCCTTTTTATGTTGATGCTCCACTTTACCAAGTATGATGTTCTTCTCCAAGGACTGATCCTTCTTGACATATCCAAAGTATGAGAGATGAAGTCTTACCATAATCACATTAATCACTTCGATGTATGTGAAAGCTGGACAATGAATAATGAAGACCAAAGAAGAACCAATACATTTGAAATATGGTGTTTGTGAAGAATACTATGGATTGCCTGATATCCCATGCGAGCAAAGTTTTACTAAACGAAATATAGAAATGACTATAATCATACATTGACAGAGAACTTCCAGAGGTTCAAGTCGGATTCAGAAGAGGATGTGGAATGAAGGATATCATTGCTGATGTCCGATGGATCTTGGCTGAAAGCAGAGAAAATCAGAAAGATGTTTACCTGTGCTTTATTGACTATGCGAAGGCTTTTGATTGTGTGGCTCATGACAAGCTATGGACAACATTGCAAAGTATGAGTATTCCAGAACATTTCATTGTGTACATGAGGCATCTGTACCTGGACCAAGAGGCAGTTGTTCAAACAGAACATGGGAACACTGAATGGTTTAAAATTGATAAAGGTGTGTGACAAGGTTGTATTCTTTCACCATACTTATTCAACCTGTATGCCGAGTAAATAATCCGAGAAGCTGGGTTCTATGAAGAAAAATGTGGCATCAGGAATGGAGGAAGACTCATTAACAACCTATGATATGCAGATGATACAACCTTGCTTGCTGAAAGTGAAGAGGACTTAAAACATTTACTGATGAAGATCAAAGAGCACAGCCTTTGATACAGATTACA
>NW_006408667.1:2577345-2578491 GCF_000296735.1 Chrysochloris asiatica | reverse complement strand
GTTCCAAGGTTGTGTATATATCTTACCTTATCTCTGTCCCCTTCGGCCCTTTCACTTATGCCCAATTGTTCCCCAAAACCAAGTTACTCTTTAGGTCCTTTCACAGTCTTATAAGTTAGATTAGGAAGAATGATTAAAATTTCATAAGCACTATCTTAGTGGCATTGACATAATATGAAAAATAAAGGGATACAGTAGTTAATAATATAGATAAAGCCCTTGACCTGAAGGCCTGATGGAGCCTACAGGTAGATAGGAGAAGACAGATAATACATATGGAGACAGATTCTTAAAAACACGTATTTAAATGAGGAGTCCTGGAGAGGCACTGTGGATTAATGTGCTGGACTGCCGCAAGGTTGGTTTGAACCAGAGGTTGTCAGTTTAGACTGACCAGATGCTCCTTGAAGCCCTATACAGGGATGCTATAAGTCAGAAGTACTTGACTGTACTTAGCAATAATAACAAAAAAATTATGATAAAATTAAAACATGAAAATAGGAAAATGAGTAATTGTTGGAGGTAGTCTCTGAAGACATTTCTAAAGAACAAATGAAAAGGAACCAGCCATGTGAAAACCTGACAGGGAAGATCAATATTTAGAATGTATTCATAATTCCTCTATGACTGGAGAATAAAATTAATAACAGATTTTTTTTTATATCAAAAATTCTGCAAAAAATTCATCCCTATATGTGTATTTCTCATATTTTTTGCTTCTTCTCTTTCTTACCATTAATTGGAAAAAATATTAAAAAGGTATCTTTTTAATAAAACAACATCATTATGAATGTGTAATGATTATATTAATAAGGAATTGGTTTGGTTCCCTAAAAGTAGTTTCACTCTGAAATGGTAAGCTTGTTCCTATTGAGAGCTACTTCCAAGATGGAGTTCAGGCAATGCTCTTCTTGCCTTTGACCTCCTGGAATGCTAGGAGGATGGAGCTGAATTGTGGGATATTTATGGGAAGTTTGGTGGATGGTTTAAGGATCCTCCAACTATGGTTGATCTGGAGTCAGAAAACCGAAAAGAAGAACACGCTCAGTATTCAAGCTAGGGGAACTGTAGATAAAATTCATGCCTCGACTTTTGTTATTGAAGGATTCTCTGGGCAAATTATTGAAAGATGCAGAAAGCATCAAA
>NW_006408667.1:2569772-2576774 GCF_000296735.1 Chrysochloris asiatica | reverse complement strand
AGTTGTTCGAACAGAACATGGGAACACTGAACGGTTTAAAATTAAGAAAGATGTGCAACAGGGTTGTATTATTTCACCATACTTATTTAACCTGTATACCGAGCAAATAATTCGACAAGCTGGGTTATATGAAGAAAAACATGGCATCAGGATTGGAGGAAGACTCATTAACAATCTGCGATATGCAGATGATGTAACCTTGCTTGCTGAAAGTGAAGAGGATTTAAAATATTTACTAATGAAGATCAAAGAGCACAGCCTACAGTATGGATTGCATCTCAATGTCAAGAAAACAAAAATCCTCACCACTAGACCAATAAATGACATTCTTATCAATGGAGAAAAGACTGAAGTTGTCAAGGACTTCATTCTTCTTGGATCAACCATTAACACTCATGGAAGCAGCAGTCAAGAGCTCAAATGACGTATTGCCTTAGGCAAATCTACTGCACAAGACCTTTTTAAAGTGTTGAAGAGCAAAAATATCAGCTTGAGGACTAAGGTGCGCATAACTCAAGCCATGGTATTTTCAATAACCTCACATGCATGCAAAAGCTGGACAGTGAATAAGGAAGACTGTAGAAGAATTGATGCTTTTAATTATACTTTTGGAAGAGAATATTGAAAGCACAATGGACTGCCAAAAGAACAAAAAGAGCTTTGATTCTTTTGGAAGAAGTGCAGCCAGAGTGTTCCTTGGAGGCCAGGATGGCCATACTTCGTGTCTCATACTTTGGACATATTGTCAGGAGGGACCAGTCACTGGAAAAGGATATCATGTTTGGTAAGGTGGAGGGTCAGAGAAAAAGAGGAAGAACCCCAGTGAGATGGATTGGAAAAGTGGCAGCATCAATGGACTCAAGTGTGGCAGCAATTGTAAGGTTTTCCCAGGATAGGGCAGTGTTTCATTCTGTTGTGCATAGGGTTGCTATGAGTCAGTACCGACTCAGTGGAACCTAACATCAACAACAACAACTATGGTGAGAACTGGAATTTCACTCTTTCATTTTAAGCTATTTATTGAAAGATGACACAATATTGAAAGTGATAATAAAATTTGCCCTGTACTCTGATTTGCCCTGTACTCCTTTCATAAAGCACTCTATTGTCAAGTCATCAATTAGTTGAGTATATATATCAGTGCATACCTTATCACTCTGTTGTTGTTGTTAAGTGCCATCGAGTCGCTTCCAACCCATAGTGAACCTGTATAGGGTTTCTAAGGAGCAGCTGGTGAGCTTGAACTACCGACCTTACAGTTCAAACGGCTTTGCAGTCTGGCACATTAACCCACAGCACCACATAAGTTATATAAAAAGTGATATAGGCAGAGAGACACATGTCCACCTAGGGAAAGAGGGGAAGACAGATGCCATGTGAAGTCTACAAACAAAGGATCTAAGGAACACATAGGGCTACTGACAAGAAAGGATTTGACACTGTATTTTTAGCTCCCATAACTGTAGGAAAATATATATTCTCTTCTTTACTTCTGTACAAATACTTCTATACTGAAGTATCTATCTTTGTTATGGCATATAAAATCATAGTAGCAGTATTGCACTGTAGAATAAGCACTGTACTGCCAGGTTGATTTGAATCACAAACTCACCAGCCACTCCTCAGAAATACTATACGGGGTCTCTATGAGTCTGAACTGACTTGATGGCACTTAACCACACAATTACGACAGTAGTAGAAGCATCTGAACCTGTGCAACTTCAGGGAGAATAATAAACAGCATCAGCTCAAAGCTGGTCCATGAGGCAGAGGTCAGGCATACCTTCATTCTCCAAGCTGTCTACCAGTTCTGACACTGACCACCCCTCTTACAGCACTTTTTATTTGTCAGCTGGTGTCGGGGACTGGCCTCGACATAGGGGTTCGGTTCACGAGGAGGAGATACCTGGCGGCGATAGAGATAGCAAAAGAATACACAGACAGACAGAAGAAGGGAGACAATGAGGCACCCCAAAGCCAGGGTGGATACATCACTGGTGGGCAGACTTGGGAGTACAGGCATCGTGGCCTCTGCAGGCAGCAACTCACTGCCCTGCAATCTTTATTGCATGCCCTCCATCTTGTAATGCACACCTGACGGGCCTGCATCTCCATTTTATTTAGGGGAGGAGCTTCACACTAAGCTGGGAGGGAGTAAAACAGGATACAGCTAACACCAGTAATTTTCCAGACATTCAGGTAACTTTACATCGTACTTCGCTGGTTCGAATCCCAGGCCCGCAACTTGGTTTCTCAGGCTCAATTAACATATATATAGCCCCTGAGCTCAGTTGGGGGAAGGTGAGAGGTAAGGACAAAAGTTTGGGCGGAGTCCCGCTGTTTTGGCTTCCTGAGCCAGGTTTTCAGGAACTTGGCTGAATAGCTAACACTTGGGAGAGATTCAGGGTGGATGGCTTTTTTGTCTGTAGAACAAAGAACTGTGAAGTAGCTAAGATGTTTTTAGTTAATCCTTTGGAGAAAGGGTTGACCTTTGAAACCTTTACAGTCTTCGGCTTTATGAAAATATCACATTTATCTGTGGTTTATCAAGGGCTCCATGTATTAAATTAATAAATATAACTGAACACTAAGATGAAAAACAATTTGCTATTGACTGCCAGTGGCCTCATTTGTTCCTCAGAGCCTGCGGCCTGTATAGTCTACACACGGTCTGCAACAAGCTGGGTTCGATAATCCATTGCAGTGGCCACACAGAACTCACAAACCCCACTTACAGTGCAATGGTTTATTAAAGAAGTGACAGGGTACAATTCTGGATCTGAATCAACAGGCTACAATTTAGGATGAGGACCAGGAATAGGATCAGGAAGTTTATAGGCCAAGTCTCCTTTCTGCAGTACAGGACATCTCTCTCAGCTCCTCTTGCTTATGTAGACCTCTTCTTGACCCCCTCAGGACAGGCTTCTCTTCATCCCTACAGCACAGGCTTCTTTGCCTTTGGTCTCTCTGTCATTGGCTCAAGCTTCTCACTGTCTTCAGTGTTATAGTGCTTGCCCCATGTTACAGCTCTTTTAGAATGTTCCTTGCCTCCTCCTATCTCTGTTCTTCTATCTTTTTGATTCCTTCTGCTTTTATCTGCTTTCTGTCTAAAAAACCTCTGTGCAGTTGGCTGCAGATATAATACATACAACTCATTGTTAATTTCAAAACTTGATCTCTTTCAGTGGGGGCCACAAATAGATCAATCTCATTTTGATAGGCCACAGATGCTTCATTTGCATGGTAGGCTACTGATACCTCATTTGCATAGTCTATTGAGCATTCCCTGTAAAATACATACCAATCAAAGGCAGGTTGCTGTTCGGGACCAGACAAAATGGTTAAAATCACAAGTTGTTTACAACTTTCCCAGGAAATGTCAATCAACCTGGACAAAAGTAACAAACCCTCTGGGATAGAAAACTAGGGCAAACGTAACTCTTCAGGGCTTAGAGAAAAGTCTCAAGTTGTTTTACCCAAGAACCAAGGCAACAAGCCACATAAAGGAACCCATTTTACCACATAACACTTCTAAGAAAGTATGACAGTGGTGTAGTTGTGACCTGACTCTGGGGCCTTTGTGTGGTTGATAAACAATTGCTATCTATTTTTCAAAGGGACCCTTTAGTTTAGCAGTTAAAAGCTATAGCCCTGGAGACAGAGTCCTTGGAATAAAATCACTATGCTATGAAAATTTGGCCAAGTCACTAACTCTCTGAGCTTCAATTTTATAATCTGTAGCATATTCTGCCCTATAGGGTTGCTATAAGTTGGAATTGAATTGATGGCTGTGTGTGTGAACATGAATCTACCATGTTGGATTGTTGTGAAATTAAATATATATATATATAGTTGTTGTTAAGTGCTGTTGAGTCAGTTCGGACCCATAGCGACTCTGTATAGGGTTTCTGAGGAGCGACTGGTAAGCTTGAACCAGCGACTTTGCAGTTCAAATGGCTTTGCAGTCTGACACATTAACCCACAGTGCCACACCAGAACTCCATATATATATGTATATCTTATTGTTGGTAAGTGCTGTAGAGTCAGTTCTGACTCATAACCACCCTGCATAGGCTTTCTCAGGAGCTGGTGGTTTTGAGCCACTGACATGTGATTACCAGTCCAGTAAGAGGACCAGTGCAGTGAGCCTTGAAGCCTAGGGTGGGGGCCCGGGTATATATGCCACAGGTGCAAATCTTGGTTAAAGTGGAAAATATTCAAAAGAAAACTTTGAAGGCCATCTATGTATGTGTATATGCATATGTACACAAATTGTTGTGGTTATGGGCCACCAAGTTGGGTATGACTCATAGCGACAATGTATTGGGTTTCCGAGGAGTGGCTGGTTGGTTTGAATCACCAACCTTGTTGTTAGCAGTCTGGTGCTGATCCTACAGCATCACACTAGGATTCCATTTGCTATACATATGTGTGCATATATATAAAATGCACACACACAGGAGAGTGAGTAAAAAATTATCTGCACTCTGGCTTTTATTGTTGTTGTTAGGTGCCATTGAGTCAGTACTGACTCATAATGACCCTATGCACAATAGAACAAAACACTGCCCGATCCTGGGCCAACCTCGCTATTGTTGCCACACTTGAGCCCACTGATGCTGCCACTTTGCCAATCCATCTCGCTGGGGGCCTTCCTCTTTTTCTCTGATACTCCACCTTATTGTTGTTGTTAAGTGCCGTCGAGTCGATTCCGACCCATAGCGACCCTGTATAGGATTTCCAAGGAACAGCTGGTGAGCTTGAACCACCGACCTTGAAGTTCAAATGGCTCTGCAGTCTGACACATTAATCCACAGCGCCACACCAGGACACTCCACCTTACCAAACATGATCTCTTTCTCCAGAGATTGGTCCCTCCTGACAATATGTCCAAAGTATGAGAGATGAAGTTTGGCCATCCTGACCTTCAAGGAGCACTCTGGCTGCACTTCTTCCAAAAGAACCAAAGATCTGTTTGTTCTTTTGACAGCCCATGGTACTTTCAATATTCTCTTCCAACATCATAACTCAAAAGCATCAATTCTTCTATGGTCTTTCTTATTCACTGTCCAGCTTTCACATGCATTTGAGGTTATTGAAAATACCATGGCTTGGGTCAGGCACCCCTTAGTCCTCAAGCTGACATCTTTGCTCTTCAACACTTTAAAAAGGTCTTGTGCAGCAGATTTGCCTAATGCAATACATTGTTTGATTTCTTGATTCCTGCTTCCATGAGTATTGATGGTTGATCCAAGAAGAATGAAGTCCTTGACAACTTCAATCTTTTCTCCATTGATAAGAATGTTGTTTATTAGTTCAGTGGTAAGGATTTTTGTTTTCTTGACGTTGAGATGCAATCCATACTGTAGGCTGTGCTCTTTGATCTTCAACAGTAAATATTTTAAGTCCTCATCACTTCCAGCAAGCAAGGTTGTATCATCTGCATATCGCAGGTTGTTAATGAATCTTCTTCCAATCCTGATGCCATGTTTTTCTTCATATAACCCAGCTTCTCATATTATTTGCTCAGCATACAGGTTGAATAAGTATAGTGAAAGAATACAACCCTGTTGCACATTTTTCTTAATTTTAAACCATTCAGTGTTCCCATGTTCTGTTCGAACAACTGCCTCTTAGTACATGTACAGATTCCTCATGAGCACAATTAAATGTTCCGGAATACTCATACTTCACAATATTGTCCATAGCTTGTCATAATCCACACAATTGAAAGCCTTTGTGTAGTCAATAAAACACAGGTAATCATTTTTCTGATATTCTCTGCTTTCAGCCAAGTTCCATCTGACACCAGCAATGATATCCCTTGTTCCATGGCCTCTTCTGAATCCAACTTGAACCTCTAGAAGTTCTCTGTCAATGTATGCTTGCAGTTGTTTATGTATTAACTTTAATAAAACTTTACTCACATGGAATATCAAAGATATTGTCCGATGATTTCCGCATTCTGTTGGGTCACCTCTCTTTGGAATGGGCAAAAGATGGATCTCTTCCAATCAGTCGGTCAGATAGTTGTCTTCCAGATTTCTTGGCAGAGATGAGTGAGTGCTTCCTGCACTCTGGCTGTATAATTTATTTTAATTAACTTTTAGAAAAGACAATTACATCATTTTTTGGACACAATTTCCTTGCTCTTCAACATACTTTGTCCATCTGTCAACAGACTTTTGTATTTCTTTATTAAAAAATGTTTTAGGCTGAGCTGCTAGCCACAAATGCACTGCTGTCTTCACTTGTGAACCTTCATCCTTGAAGGTCTGCTTTCTGGGGACTAAACAGGTGAAAGCCCAATGGAGCAAGATCAAGACTATAGCAAGGATGCTTTGATACCTCAAAACAATTTTTTGAAGAGTGCCAACAGTGTGGGCAGAAGTGTGTGGATAGGTATTGTCATGCAAGACCACAAAGCCCTTGGAAAATCATCCTCTGTGTTTAAGCTGAAGTGTAGACTTCTACTCTTCAATAAGCATCTCACTGTATTATTGAGCACTGTTGATTGTTGAAACTTTTTCCTGATATATTCCAATGCTGGCCCTTGAGAATCCTAGAAAGGTGTAAGCATAAATTTTCTAGTTGATGGTTGACTTTTGAACTTTTTCTTGATTGGCAATTGAAGCTGTTTGCATTCCATAATCTGCTCTTTACTTTCAGGCTGTTAGTGATGGATCCATGTCTCGTCACGAGTAATGATTTTTTTAAAGAAACTTTTACCTTCCTTTGTGTATCGGTCCAAATTTTGTCTGCAGATGTCCAAATGCTCTGTTTATGCTGTTCTGTGAGTTGTTTCGGTACCCATCTTGCACAAATTTTTTACACCCAAGTCTGTAGTGGATTATTTCATAGGTAGCGTCATTGTTGATTTGCAACATAATCCATCATCACTAATCTATTCTACAGAATCATTTCATGGGCATGCTCAATGTTGTCATCGGTCAACAGGTGTTTTAATGTAACCATAGTATGGATAATGTTTGATATTATATA
>NW_006408667.1:2534708-2569532 GCF_000296735.1 Chrysochloris asiatica | reverse complement strand
TATCTATCTATCTATCTATCTATCTATCTATCTATCTATCTATCTATCTATAGAGAGAGAGAGTAAATTTTTGTCAGTACAGAAAGCCTCAATTTTTCTCCTGTGATACAGCTGGCAGACTGGAACTGCTGACTTTGTGGTTTGTAGTTAGTGTTTATCCTATGGAGCCACTATATTCCCATGAATTGTGTGTGTGTGTATTTTAAAATTTTTATGTATTTATTTTTCTTGTGAGATTTTTGCTTTTCAACTGAGAGTTTGCAGCTGGGAAATTCAACCCTATTTCTTTTGACTTGAGCAAGGCCTTAAGTTAGCTATGTTTTGTTTCCCTTCACTTCCTCAGCTTCTTGCAGGTCCCCACCACTCAGCTGGGTGACTTCATTCATTCAGATCCTCTAGAGTGGTGTGTATATTTCAGGATACTCGTGGCAGGCTTCTTTCCACACATAGTATTCTGGAAAATACATGCTTTGGCCCCACTGCCAATGAAAATACAGTTCTTTCTATTTGATCTGTCACTAAGCAGGCTAGTCTAGTTAGTCTTTTCCTTAACCTTTTCAGAAGAGGTTCCTGATACTTAAGACTGTGACCTTTCCCCCTAAATCCATGTGGTAAGACTAATCCCGGAGTAGGTGAAAGATACAACTAAAGAGTGAGGGCAGAAGTCGAGTGAGGAGAAAATAAAAAGTTGACCATGTCCTTGGTCATCTCTGCAGATTTCACAACCTGATTCAGACCCAAGATAGGAAGAGGGAACAGACTTTATTGGATAAAAGTTAGGATTTGATATTACAATGGACTAGATGTTGAAAAGCTTATTTCACTTTCTACATTAAAGAAATTTAACATTTAAAATATGCTGATTAGGAAAAATAAGTATCATGAAGTAGTAGGAAAAAGAGACATATATCTACAGCTAATGACTTAATCTCCAAAGAAATCCTTTCTCTCTAGTCTTTTCAAATGATTTCTTAATCTCCTCTTACACAGGACGTGATGGTGGAGCTGGTTTGGGTCAACAACCTTTGGAAATCCTTTAGGTTGGTCATTGGAAGTGTTCTGACTGAATGCTATTATTGTATTACAACATGCAAGCCACCACCGTACAACAAACTGACAGATGAGTGGTGGTAGTTGAAACAATACTAATATGGAAAGCCAGTGTCTTTGTTTCCTAGTGGTGTTGTAACAAAATACCATAAGTGGGTGGCTTTAAAGAACAGAAATTAATTTTCTTATAGTTCTGGAGGCTTAAAGCACAAATCAAGATCTCAACTATGTCTGTTTCTTCCTTGTTGATAGTCTCATTAATTTCTTCATTATTCTCATGTGGCATCTCTCTTCATCAATGTGTGCATGTGCCCTGTCTCTATGTGACTCTTCATGTACTAAAAGGTAATTAGGTTTAGGACCCACCCACATTAGCATGATCAAAACCAATTAACTGAGTATATTACATTAGATTTCATTATGGAATGTGATTATATTATTGTATGCATATTACATTTCATAGATTATATCCACAGATAATAGGAGCTAGAATTCCAATAAATATTTTTGGAGGACACACAACTCAATTTTTAACAGTTAACATTATAAATCTCTGTTTCATGTATATGGTGGTGTTTCATTGATGGACACTTATGCGGTCTCCATCTTTTCGCTATTGTGAATAGTGCTACGATGAACATTGGTGTGCATATATTTACTCATGAGCTGGCCCATATTTCTTGTGGAGGAATTGATATAAGTTATTTTTATTTCCAACTTTCTTAGGAAGCATCAAACCATTTTCCAGAATGGTTGAATAATTTTACAATCCCACCCACAATTTAAGAGTGTCCCAGTCTCTCTACACCCTCGCAGAATTTGTTGTCCTCTGCTTCTATGAAGTTTGTTGTTATTGCTGGTGTGAGATGATATCTCATTGTTGTTTTGATTTGCACCTCTCTAATGGCTAATGAGAACTTCCAGAGGTTCAAGCCAGATTCAGAAGAGGATATGGAACAAGGGATATCAGTGCTGATGTCCAATGGATCTTGGCTGAAAGCAGAGAATATCAGAAAGATGTTAACCTGTGCTTTATTGACTATGCAAATGCTTTCAATTGTGTGGATCATGACAAGCTATGGACAACATTACAAAGTTTAAGTATTCTAGAACACTTAATTGTGCTCATGAGGAAACTGTGAATGGACCAAGAAGCAATTGTTTGAATAGAACATGGGAAAACTGAATGGTTTAAAATTAAGAAAGGTGTGTGACAGGGTTGTGTTCTTTCACCATACTTATTCAACCTGTATGCTGAGCAAATCATCTAAGAAGCTGGCTTATATGAAGAAAAACATGACATCAGGATTGGAGGAAGACTCATTAACAACCTGCAATATGCAGATGATACAACCTTTCTTGCTGGAGTGAAGACGACTTAAAATATTTACTGATAAAGATCAGAGTACAACCTTCAGTATGGATTGCATCTCAGTGTAAAGAAAACAAAAATCCTCACCACTGGACCAATAAACAGCGTTCTTATCAATGGAGAAAAGATTGAAGTTGTCAAGGACTTCATTCTTCTTGGATCAACCATCAACACTCACGGAAGCAGCAGTCAAGAAATCAAATGATATATTGTTTTAGGCAAATCTGCTGCACAAAACCTTTTTAAAGTGTTGAAGAGCCAAGATGTCAGTTTGAGGAAATGGTGCACCTGACCCAAGCCATGGTATTTTCAATAACCTCATATGCATGTGAAAGTTGGACAGTGAATAAGGAAGACTATAGAAGAATTGATGCTTTTGGAGGAGAATATTGAAAGTGCCTCGGGCTGCTAAAAGAACAAACAGATCTGTGTTGAAAGAAGTGCAGCCAGAGTGTTCCTTGGAGGCTAGGATAGCCAAACTTCATCTCTCTTACTTCAGACATAGTGTCAGGAAGGACCAGTTGCTGGAGAAAGATATCATGTTTGGTAAGGTGGACGGTCAGAGAAAAAGAGGAAGACCCCTAGGGAGATGGATTGGAAAAGTGGCAGTGGACTCAAGAGTGGCAACAATTGTGAGATTGGTCCAGGACTGGGCAGTGTTTCATTCGGTTGTTCATAGGGTCACTATGAGTTGGTACCGACTCGATGGTACTTAAAAATGTCATCAGTTCAACTCTGGCCTTTTAATCTGAATTATAAATATTCTTTTAATGCATTTAGATACTCTCATATCAAATATTATTTTAAATTCCTTTTAAAGCATTGGCATTATCTATTCAATCATTCTAGATGGTTGAATTTGTTTCCACTGATTTCGCTGTCGAGTCCTTGTGTGGTGATATAAGGCAAGTACTGGACTGATAACCACAAAGTCAGTGGTTCCAAGCCATCAGTGAGTCAGAACTGAGTCAATGACACTTAACAGCAATGACAACATTAATTCCTGTTGTACAGTCCTGATGTGGCACTGTAGGATAAGCACTAAACTGCTGGTTCAAATCCACCAGCCACTCTTCAGAAACTTTTCACTATGAGTCAAGAGCAACAACAAATCTTGCTATGATGGAGTTTTGATATGGTGCTGTAAGACAAGCATTGTATTGCTAACCCAAAGGTTGATGGTTCAAACCCACCAGTTGCTCCTCAAAAGCCCTATGCAGTGGTGGTAGAAATTGGATCTGAATCTATGGCACTTAACAACAACAAAAACCTTGTTGTGAGGAAACCTCGGTAGTTCTGTGGGTTAGGCATTGGGCTGCTAACAGCAAGTTTGGCATTCAAATCCAACAGACTCTCGAAGGGAGAAATATAAGGCCATCAGCTCCTATAAAGATTTGCAGTCTTGGTAACCCTATGTAGGGTTGCTATCAGTTGGAATTAACTCAATGGCAGGGGTTTGGTTTTCGTAGTCTTTTGTGAAGCCCCTCAGCAGTGTGAATGGCTAACGTGTTTAACTACTAATGGAAAAGTTGAAGGTTTGGAAGAAATGCTGGCATCCTACTTAAAACAATTCAGCTATTGAAAACCTTGTAGAACACCATGGGATTTTCATGAGTTGGAATCTACAGCAGCTGGTTTGTATATTCCTGAGAACTGTTTCTGGCGATCTCCTTTCATCATCATCATGGAAATTCCCTTCAACTCTTTCCTATATTGGAGTCCCATCCTATTTCCTGGTTCCCATCTCCTTGTTCCTCTTTCTTGATTTACTCCTTACAAGGTTCCAGAGAAAAAGAGCATAGAAGTACATTTTTGAGAACTCATGTCTGAATATTTTTAGTGTATTCTCACTCTTGGGAGATAATTTATTTGCATGAAGGATTCAATCTTGAATGCCACTTTCCCTTAGACGTTTGAAAGGATTCCATTACCACCAGGATTGCTGTTGAAAAATCAAATCTGGAGTCATTCTGATATTTTACTTTATGTATATGATCTGCTTTTCTTTCTGATTTGGGAAGATTTAGGACCTTTTAACTCTTGGTATTGTGATATGTCATGATTTGTGCATTGGTGTGAATTTTTCTTCATTTATTATATTCAGCATCTGGTAGACACTGTTCATATCAGTTCTTGGAAACTTTCTTGGATTATTTCTTTCATAAAATTTTGCCTTCTGTTTTATCTGTTTATTTTAATTGGGATTTTTGTGTGTTATATTTTGGACATGCCAGATAGTTTTTCTTGTCTTTTGTTTTACTGTTTAGAATGCTGCTGCCATTTTATCCTCCAATCCTTTAATTACAGTTTAAATTTCTGATATCATATTTATAATTTCAAGTGTCATTTCTCATACTCTTAATGTGCCATTGAAAATAGCAAGTTATTTTTTATTCCATAGCTGGAATGTCTTCTCTTATCTCCTAGGGATATTCATTTGTTTGGGGAACAGTTTTCTGACTCGGTGCTGCCTCATTCTTTCCAGTTCTCTTTACCGTTTGTTTTGGCGGCTGTCCCTTTTGGTGGAGGCTTCATCAACTATCTTATGCTTCCTGGGTGTCCGCTCATCATAGATTTGATGCACTAGAAAGCAGACAGGAAGTTCTGATGGGCTTCACTCCAGCATGATTGAGTTGGGATAGTTCACTGGTGGATGTACAACTATCTGTAGCTGTAGGTCTATTTTGAAGAAGCCTTGATGGGGCAGTGAACCCTAGTTAAGCATTTGGCTATTAACTTAAAGACTGGCAGTCCAAACTCACCCAGTGTCTCATTGGAAGAAAGACGATCTACTCCCATAAAGATTACAACCGAACGAGTCCTACTGGGCAATTCTACTCTGTTACATGGACTTCCTATGAGTCAAAATTGGCCAAATGATACCTAGCAACAACAATACAGGTATTTTCCCTAGGCTCATCAGTTTCACCAGAGCTGTATTGGGGTGGTGGTGGGGATTGGAACTTGGTTGGGAGAAGGTAGAGGTGAGGACAGACGGTCCTAACCTGGCAGCTGATGTGTTCTGGGAGTTGTGTGCAGATGAGGGTGTGGCACTAGTCAATATGTCGACCATTACTTAGATGCTGTTTTCAGTATGGGATCTCTGGCCTCATTTGTTTTCAATCTTTCCATAGAGTGTGTTTCAATATTTCTTAGTGTAATCTTTTGCTGGATGGGGAAGAGGACATTCCCTGATGAAGCAGTAGAGAGAGAGTTCTAGCAGGGAGTGGGTTTAACTGCTTTGGTTTTGATCAGGAAGTTGATTGCTAATATCATTTGCTTCAGCCATACCCTTACTCTCTTGTTTAGACCTAAGAGATGGCTCCTCTTTCTGAAACTTTTCAAGGTTCTTTGACGTGAATAGCTTATTTCCTTATCTTACTTCACTTTTGGTTTATGTTTAACTTTTCTCCATTTTAATAAGTTAGTCATCTTTGTTTATTTGCTTTCTACATTCCAGAATTTTGATGCTGATATTTCCTCCTGTGTTCCTGTTTTCATGCTTTTGTTTCACATTTTCAGTACCATTTGGTGGAATGTGGGGTGACAGTGAGATCAAGACATGTTCAAATTGTCATGTTTAAAGAGAAGTCTGTTTTATTTAAATTCAGTATTTATTTAATAAAGAGCTCTGGTAGTATAGTCGTTACAAGTCGGGCTGCTAATTTCATGATCAGAGATTCGAAGCTACCAGCAGTTTTGACAGAGAAAGATGAGGCTGTCTACTCCTGTAAAGATTTACAGCATTGGAAACCCTACACAGGGTCGTTAAGTCAGAACTGACTCCACAGCATAAAACCACCACCACCACCATTTATTTAATAGAATCTTAAAATCTGGGAGGGTTTTAAAACAGAAAAAACCACACAAATCTTATTACTTTAATTATTTTGAAAATTATTTTTCAAATACATATATACTTTTCATAGTCGTACTCATCTGATATATACTCAAATTTGATTTTTCATAACTTTATATTTTCATATACAGCATTTGCAGTTTTGACCTTATAGCATTTTATTGGACTCCTGGTGTGGCACAGTAGAATAATGTGCTGGACTGCAAGGATGGTTGAACTGCATGGTCAATGGTTCAAGCACATCAGCTGCTCCTTGAAAACTCTATACAGGATAGCTATGAGTGGGAATCGACTCCATGGCACTTAACAACAACAACAACAGTGTTTTATTGTGTTGATGTCACAGACGTTGTTCAACCAGCTTCTAATATTGAATTTAAGAATTTTCCTATTAACTGGAATATCATAATATCAAAATGAACTTCTACTGTTTCCCATTCTTGAATTGTTTCCTAAAAACGTACTTTATGCAATGTACTGACGGGATCCAAGATGAAAGTTTTCATGATTCTATACATGGACATATTAATTTTCCAAAAATATTCAGCTATATTTTAATACTTCTTTAATGACAGAGGATATAATGCTAATTTCCCCTAACCAGTTTTATGAAATAATTTGGTCTTTCTTAGTACACATATCTTGTCCAAGACAAGTCTTTTTTTTTAACTTTCTTTTGTATAGATGTTGTTTTTGAGAACCTGATGAATGCTCTGGTTCCCCAGTAAACTGAATTATTTCAATCACATGGAGTGATATCACACATACACACAACTCTACACATAATTTCAGACATTTGATGAATTCTATTCTATGAACCTCTGAAGTCTATTCTATGAACCCTATTATGTAAGACCAATCTCTAGTGAAATTAACTTTCAGATTATGGGCAACAATTTCTTTTACAATAGAATTTGCAAAGTTCTATTGCAGCGTAAAGTCCTGGCATGACACTTTAGGATAAGCACTGAACTGTCAATCACAAAGTTGGCAGTTCAAACCCACCAGCTGTCCCTTGGAAGCCCTATACAAGGTCACTATTCATCAGAATGGAACACCATAGCTCTGTAAGATAAGCATTGGACTGTGAACCACAAGGTTAACACTTTGAGCCCACTAGTATAAAATGATGAGGTTTTCTGATCCTGCAAAAAATTAAAAAGCCTCTGAAACTTTATTCAGGGTTGCTATGTGTTGAAATCAACTCTGCATGTATATATGATGTCACTTTGAGGACTAACATGTGCCTGACATAAGCCATGGTATTTTCAGTAGCATCATATGCCCATGGAAGTTGGACTATGAATTAGGAAGACAGTAGGAGAATGGATGCATTTGAGTTATAGTGTTGGAAAGAATATTAGAAGTGCCATGGACTTCCAGAAGGAAAAACAAGTCTGTCGTGGAAGTACAGCCTGATGTTCATTAGAAGCCAAGATGGCCAGACTTCGTCTCTCATACTTCAGACATAATGTCAGAAAGGATCAGTTCCCGGAGGAGGATATCATGCTTGGTAAAGTGGAAGGTCAGTGGACAAGAGAAAGATGCCTAAGGAGATGGATTGGGCTCAGGTGTAACAATGATTGTGAGGATGGTGCAGGACCAGACAATGTTTCTTTCTGTTGAATATGGTGGTGCTTATGGTGGTTATGGTGGTTATGTGCCATGGAGTCAGTTCCAACTCATAGTGACCGTGTACAGGGTTTCCGAGGCTGTAACTCTTTACGGGAGCAGAAAGCCTCATCTTTCTCCTGTGGAACAGCTGGTAGTTTCAAACTGCTGTCCCTGAATACACACACACACACACACACACACACACACATGCACACACACATTCAAATTGAAAGGAGCTCTGGTTGCATAGTGATTATGAATTGGGCTGCTAACCTCAATATTAGCAGTTCGAAACTACCAGCTGTTCGCGTGAGAAAGAGGAGGCTTGCTGCTCCCGTAAATATGTACAGCCTTGGAAACCCCGTACAGGGTCATTATGAGTTGGAACTGACTCCACAGAACACCTCCACCACCATTCAAACCGAGAGAAAATGGAATCCCTGAGGACTCCTCAGCCTGGAACTCACGTTGCTCTATAAGTGAATACCATGGTTATGGGGACTTAACCAAGAACAGTGGAGAGTAAGGAGGACAAGATACATCTAATCTTTGCCAAGTTCCCTGTACTTTAACTTTGCTTCTTAACCCTGAATTTATTAGCTAGAAACATGACCATAGTAGAGTTTGGGTACACAATTTTTATCTTGCCAAAAAAGAAGCAAAACAGGAAGTTAAAAATGGGGGCTGGGTGTGAGAAACTTAGAGAAAAATAATAGAAAGAAGAGCATGTGGAACTAAGAGAGGCCTGTTCTGAAGTGTTGTACAATCTTATATGATAAAATACATACTGAGGAACTGAAATTAGAACTTCTGGTAACCATGGGAACAGCACTGTTATGGCTCGATTGTTAGAAATACAGGCCTGGGATTTCTGTGAAATGAAAATGTTTAGATAATTACACATCTCTAGTATGGTAGAAAAACTACAACATCGTTGAAAATAGTAAGACAAAATGTCAGGACCTCTCAAACATAGCATTCCCAAATATTTCTCCTTTTAAAAGAAATACAATTAAGATTTCATAGGAAAATTTGACACATGAAGTTTTCTGAAATTGTAATGTTATAGCCATAATTTTCCTATATGTTCATAATTTTCTGTTTTCCTTTTTGCATATTTTACATTGAACAATTTTTCATTAGCTTGCTCCTGGAGAAATGTCTTGTGAAGTTTTTATTATTCTAGTCCTTGGACCCCAGAGTTAATTTTAGAAAGAAAATTTAGAAGTTAGATGCAGAGTAACCTTAAAAGAGGAAATGTGTCGACTTTGAGGAAGTACTTAGGTCTGTGGTATCTTTGTTACGGAGAATCTCTTAGAATAATAGAATAATTAACAGTTATTTAACACTTATCATATTGTACCAGGAGCTATGCTTCTTGCATACAAGTACAAACAGCCCTGAAACTAATTTTTATCAGTTTCAATGTTTACAGAAGATTACACTGAGGCTCAGAGAGGTTAAGTAATTTCCCTAAGGTAATAAAATGAGTAAGTGACCACGTGGTGATCAGATCTTGCCCCTTAGCCTCCATCTCCTTTTTTAGTTGTTGTTTAACTTTTTATTATGAAATGACTGAAGGTTTATCGACAACATCATCAATTTTACATTCAACAAATCATACATTACTGGTGTTGTCTTCCTTATATACCCATCTACTTTTTGGCTGCAAATTGAACCATGAAGATGAGTTCCTTTCCAGAGCTGAATGGTGGTCAAGGGCGATAATCTCTTTCTTACCAATGTTGTTGTTGTTAAATGCTGTTGAGTTGATTCTGACTCATAGCAACCCTGTATAGGGCTTCCAAGGAGTAGCTGGTGAATTTGAACCACTGACCTTATAGTTCAAACCAACCTTGCAGTCCAATGCTTATCCTATAGGTCACACCAAATCCAATCTTTTTTTAAAGTAACTTTGATTTTTTCCCCACATTTTCTTCCACTGTATCTGGGAACTTCTAATGTGATCCTTTTCAGAGCAGTTGGTAGCAGTAGCCAGGCACCCTTCAGTTTCTGGTCGAAGAGTGGTGGGAACTGATGTTCACGTGGCTCCATTGAGCTATTTGATTCAACACCTCCTCAGCTTTCATCACTTTTCTTTCTTCCGCACATGGAGAGACCAACAGATGCATCTTAGATGGCTGTTCATGAGTTTTCAAATTGGGCTTCAAGACGCAGAGTCAGCAGTTCGAAACTACCAGCTGTTCTGTGGGAGAAAGATGAGGCTTTCTGCTCCTGTAAAGATTTACAGCCTCGGAAACCCTGTATAGGGTCTCTATGAGTCGGAACCGACTCCATGGCACATAACAACAACAGCAACTCACCAAAGTAGAACACTGTCTTTGAGGACTATGTTATGCCAACTAACCACAGTGTCCCCAGAGTCTGTGGTTCTGAGACCTTGGGCCCGCAATTCATTGCCTTAAGATGTTTGATAATATTTAAGAAGTTTTCATTTTCCTTATTCTCTGCCACATCATCCTGTATTCTCCACCACATTCACAGTGTGTTTGCAGCAAAAGTGAAGACCCATGTACAAGTAGCCTCTTTAAAACCCTGATTTATTAATATGTTCACTCTTCTTCCCATACCTGTTCAATCTGTGTATCTGTCCATGTATATACCCACAGAACACTGCTGTTTAAGAGATGTATACATAACCCTATTTACCTCTGTCCTGTTTAGCCCTTGCCTGTCTCCCTGTGTCTTCACCTGTCTTCATCATTCTTCAGCCAATCTCCCTCTTCTTATATATTGTCCTCCCTGTCTCCTGTGTTAACATGTGTCTACCTTCTAGCCAGTGAATTACTCTCCCTTGTAAAAATCAAATAGTGTTTATTTTAGCATGAAAACCTTTTATTGAGTTTTTGTAATATTGGTCTCATAAAATATTTATCCTTTTATGATTGACTAATTTCACTCAGCATAATATACTCCAGCTTCATCCCATCTATGTTATAAGGTGTTTTACAAATTCATCACTATTCTTAATCATTGCATAGTATTCCACTGTGTGTACATTGCTTATCTTTTACTGGGTCCATCTTTTTGTTGTGAATAATGCAGTGATTCCATGTCTTTTTTATATCCAAAGTTTGTACTCTTTCCACCACTCTGTGTGCTCTAAGTTCTAGGTCTGCTACTGTTTGCTAAAGACTGGTGACATCTGGGTATGGCTTGTGTTTCTCTGCAGAAAAAGAATCTCTATTATTCTTCTTAATGAATGCATTAGTTTACTTGGATCACAATCAACACCCATGGAAACAGCAGTCAAAAAATTAAAGGACATATTGCATTGGGCAAATCTATTACCAGAGACCTTTTTGCAATGTTAAAGAGCAAGGGTGTCAGTTTGAAGACTAAGGTGCATCTAACCTAAGCTGGGGTATTTTCAATCACCTCACTTGCATTTAGAAGCTGAACATTGAGTAAGAACAACTGTGGAATCAATTGTTTTTGAATTAGGGTGGTGGTGGAGACTATTGAATAGACTATTGATTGCCAGAGGACTCCTGGTGTAGCACTGAAGGGTCATCACTGGACGGCGATCCACATGGTGGGCAGTTCAACCCACTAGCTGCTCCTCAGAAACACTATACCGGCTCACTGTGAGCTGGAACTGATTTGTTGGCACTTAGCAACAACAACAGTGGACTGCCAGAAGAATGAACAAATCTGTCTCAAATTTACATCTAGACTGATCCTTAGAAATGAGGAGGGTGAGACATTATCTCAAGTACTTTGGGCATAGTATCAGGAGGGACCAGTCCTTTAAAAGGCCTTCATGCTTAGTAGAGGGCCAGTGAAAAAGAGGAAGACCCTTAAGGAGATTGGTTAACACAGTAGTTGTAACACTGGGCTCAAACCTAGCAATGCTTGTGAAGGTGACACAGGACTGGATAGTGGTTCATTCTATTGTACGTAAGGCTTCTATGAGTTGAACTCTACTCGATGGCACCTAACAAGAACAAATACTTTAGGGAGTTTTGGAACACTTGCACTGAAGAGTCTTCCTATCCCTTTCTGGTAACACAATGTTGATAGCTTTCTGGTTATTACTGTCCTTAGAAATTTGATTTTGATTATATGAACATTTGTTGTTATTGCTACATGCTGTTAATGCATAGTGACCCACTATAATAGAGTAGAACTGCCCTATAGGGTTTCCTAGAGTTTCCACTTAACAACAACAACGTTAATGAGATCAGATTATCAGGTCTTTTTTTCCTGCAGAGTGACTGGGTAGGTTAGATCTATCCACTTTAGGTTAGTAGCCAAGCACTTAATCATCACACCATCAAATCTCCTTGAACATTTGTTGTTGTTGTTAAGTGCTGTTGGGTCAGTTCTGACCTACAGCGACCCTGTATAGGGTTTCTGAGGAGTGGTTGGTGAGCATGAACTGCCAACCTTGTGGTTCAAGCTGATTTTGCAGTCCAGTGCATTAACCCACAGCGCCATACCAGGACTCCCTGAATATTTGTTCGAGCTCTTGAATTTTTCTTAGGTGAAGTTACTGCCTCAAATATACATAGTTTGTGTACGTATTTTTCCTAAAGTTTTAATTCTACATTAGTTAAGAAGTTTAGGGGATTAGCTTCTCATATAGAATATGCCAGACTTTAAAGGTTTATAAGCTACAAAACATACAGAATAAAAACAGCATTAAATATGAGGTAGTATTGCCATTAGAGTTTCTAATTTACTGGTGTCACAAATTGAATGGAACCAGTTTCTTTAAAAATTTTTTTATAACATGGAGGCATTTTGTTAGTGATAGAATTTTTGTCTTTTGAGTTTGGCTTTTGATAATGTAGCTGCAAGACAAGAGATGAGGAATTATGAAACTGAATTGGTTTAGTGTTCTTGTTGTGCCATCAAGTCAACTGATTAATGGAGACATTATGTACAACAAAACAAACTCACACATTGCCCAGTCATCTTTGTGATCATTAATATGTTTGAGTCCATTGCTGTAGCAGCAAATGGCAGCCTGTGAACTTTCAGCCTGTTTGTGTAAATAAAGTTTTGTAGGAACATGGTCAGGTCCATTTATTTATGTATTGTTTGCGACTGCTTTTGAACTACAATGGCAAAATTGCACACCGTGACAGGCATTGTATTATCCGCAAATCCTAAAATGTCTACTCTCTGACACTTGAAGAAAGTATCTGCCAACCAACTGGTTTAGTGTATTTGTTATTATTGCTATGTAACAAATTATCAAAATTTGGTAGCATAAAACAAGTATTTATTATCTCACAGTTCTGGTCTGGATATCCAGGCTATTTTTCACTGGACGATCCTGACTCAGGATCTCTCATGAAGTTGCAGTCAAGTTGTTGGCCAGACTGTAATCATCTCAAAGCAGCCATTTCCAAGTTCACATAGGTGGCTGTTGGCAAACCTCAGCTCCTTGCTGGCTGTTGGTCAGAGGCCTCAGTTCCTCATCATGGGATTGCTCCACACGACAGCTGGCTTTCCCCAGAGCAGGTAATCCAAGAACGAGAAAACGTGTGCAAGCCAGAAGGCACAGTCTTTTATAACTTACTCTTTGAAGTGGCATGCTTTAACTTTTGTCTTATTCAATCTATTAGGAACATTTCACTTAATCTAATCAATGTTCAAGAAGTGAGGATTCTAGAACACCATAGCTATGGGGAAACACAGCTAACTGGGGGTCATCTTGAAGACTAGGCCCCACAATTAGAACCCTCCTCACCAGATGTCCCCTTTCATATCATCATAAACAGACTGTTGTCACTGAAGTTCTGAAATGTGGGACTGTGAGAACCAAGGTACGTCAAGTTATGAAATGTTGAAACCATTTTAACAAAGTGCCTGACTCTGATATGCACAAAAGTTAGTAATCAGGTTGGCATCTGTGGACCAAATCCAAGCTAAGGCTTCAAATGTTGGAAATATGGGGAGTCCAAATGGAGTCCTGGTGTGGCACTGTAGGATAAGCACTGGAGCACAAGGTTGGTTTGAACCATAAGGTCAGCGGGTCAAACTCACCAGCTGTTCCTTGAAAACCTTATACAGGGTCGCTGTGAGTCAGAACTCTGACTTGACCTCACTTAACAACAACAACAAATGGAAATAAAAAGCAATGAAAAGTCTGGTGGCAAAAGCAAGTTTGGATCATTGCAAAGTAGGCAGTTAAAAAAGTCCTGGGATGGTGCAAATGGTTAATGTACTGGGCTGCTAACCAAAACATCGGAAGTTCCAATCCACCTAGAAACACCTGCCAATCATTGAAAACTGTTGGGAGTATAGTTCTATTTGGACGCACATGTTGATTACTGTGAGTCAAAGTTGGACTGCAACTGGGAGTAGGAATTTAAGAGAAAATTTCAACAGTGAGACCTTTTAGTTTGTTCATTCATTCAGTATTCAACAAATATTTACAGAGCTCCTACTAAGCCCCCAATAGTACTGACGGCATTGCAGATACAGCAGCAAACTTGGAAGTGAAGATGGTATCAGGCAGGAAATATTTTACAGCAGGTGCTTCCTTTGCATCTTGACAGAGTCAACAAATGGCTTCCCCAGGTCTGACAAGTTCAGGATATAAGGACAGAAGAAGGTATTTACATAAAAAGATAATAGCTGGAGTGGGAATGAATCCTTGGGAATGAAGGCACATCTGAGAATCTTTTGAATACATTTACAGCCATTCATAGTTCAACTGAATGCTTTAAAATACTAGCTAGCCCATTGGTTGTGAGTCTACTCTGAGTGTTAAAACCTGGGTGCAGTTGTGGAATGGCAAGGTTTGCTTATAGCTTTTATAGACGGTTGGGAGTATCAGCATGCTGCCTTGTTTTTCTCACCTGCTTTACTGAGTCTTTTTTAGTGTAGGCCATATGTCTCACTAGGCTCACACAGTATATGTTTACTTAAAAAATGAGATAGGGAATTCTGCTCCAGAAACCGCCAACAAACTTCAAACCGTTTTTCTTAATATGGAGATTGTTGCAAAGAATAGAAACTTGAGGGTGGGAGAGTGGAAGAGTAGCAAGGTTATGGGTGGGAAGGACATTTTCTTGGCTGACAGAAAGGGAGAGAGGTTTATTTGGACATAATCTAGAAAGACCCTGTGTCTGTGCTAGCTGTTTGGCCATAATGGGCATGTCTCTAGAATGCTATAAAAAGTTTCGTTTACAAATGAAGTTAGTTTGCTCTCTCTGTGTGATGGAAATTCAGTTTCAGGCTCCCATTGTTGTTGTTAGCTGCTGGGGAGTTGAACCTGACTCAGGTGACCCCATGTATGACAGAGCTGAACTGTTGTAGAGGGTTTTTCTTGGCTGTAATCTTTTTGGAACCAGCTTACCAGGTCATATCTTCTGTAGGGACTCTGGGTCGATTTGACCAGCCAACCTTGAGGCTCACAGAGACTCACAAGCTACTTGAGGCATCTGGATTCCTTTTAGGATACCACTGGACTCATTGATTCCATTGTTTATGCTTGCATCGATGGTTTACTGCTGTGGAATCTTTTTATGGGTCCACAGTAGAGATTGGTATTATGAACTCTGAAGTGCTCCTAAGAATGTTTCTTATTTCAGTCATCTGCATTTCAAAAGGAAGGAACCTGAAGAAAAAGTCTACCCTGGGAAATCATTAATTGGAATCCGAATCTGTAAAGAAAATTGGAAATGCAATTTTTAAATTACTTTTTAAATTAATCATGACAAAGCAAAATGTTGAGACATCCAGAGCAGCTCCAACCGTCCATCTCTGAGACTCTTGGAGGTTATGGTATATGATGCCAGATCCACAAACATTTTGCATTTACTCAGCACTTGTAAAGGTAAGAGGTTGTGAAACTCCAAATTATTTAGAAAAAAAAAAAAAAGGCAAAAGGCTGAGTTTGAGTGAGTAAAGGAAGATAAATCAGATGAGATTGCATGTTGATGACACTCACCAAGGTTACTCAACAGCAATATCTGTCAAACAGTAAGAAAAAAAGGAAACATTTTGGCCGACTCAGCCACCCCTAGCATCGCTCTACAAAACCCTACTAAAAAAATCCCCACAACTGGATGAGTTATTTCCTCTTTTTGCACTATGAGTATAATGGGGGTGGGGGGGAGACCCTAAAGCTGAAATACTGAAGTTAGGAAATACTAGCATGAATAAATAATAACATGAGAATGAACTAGCAGAAAGACAGAGAGTCAGGGATCTTTCTTCTAAAGTTCTTAGGTTTAGTTAAGTCAATCTTGGACAGTGTTTCTGACTGCTTAGGGTTTCTTTATGGAGTCTCCTTGTTCACATGCTCAATTGCTGGACTGCTAACGCAAAGGTTGGAACGAGTTCAGCTAAAGGCTATTTGGAAGAAAGTCCTGGTTATTTACTTCTGACAAATCAAATGTTGAACATCCTATGACCACATTTCTACCTTGACACACGTGTGGGTTGCCATCAATTGAAATCAACTCTATGGCAACTTAAAACGTTTTTTTTAAATTTTTTTTTAAAGAGTCTCTTTAGGTTTGATTTTGCTCATTTTTGCCTCTTGATTAGATTTCAATTGAACAGAACCTCCTCCTACCCTCTTTGAATCCGCCATATGTGCTTAGGAAACTTATGCTTTCTTTAAAGCCCGAATAAACTTGATTTCTCTTTCCAGATAATGTCTCAGTTCCCCTACTCCAGAACCAACCTCTTTTTCTTTTCTTGCCTTTATGAATATTTTTAGGCCTTTATTTAATTAATTACCAGCCATCTAGTTAATTTGAACTCATAGTAACCTATATAGGGCTTCCAAGACTGTATATCTTTATAGGAACAGACAGTCTTATTTTTCTCCCATGGAGAAACTGGTGGATTTGAACTGGCCACTTTGTAGTTAGCATCCCAATGCTTAGCCCACAGTGCCACCAGAGCTCCTTTTAAGTCATGCAGTGACCTTTAATTCTAGTTAGTTTTGCTTTTTTTTTTGGTCTTTTGAACAGACTTAAAGTCTCCTGAGATCAAAGAGCTTGTCCTGAACATTCTTATAGCTCATATAACATTTATTCAATGAATTGGGGGATATCATAAGCCAATGTAACAAGCCAGTGTTTACTGACTTAAAGTATAAATTATTCATAATTTTAACAGGGATTAGCAAAATGCTGGGTAAAATCCCTTAAACTAAACTCTCTTTCTTGGAAATAAAACTAACCAGTGTTGTTTTTTGTCTTATTAGGAAGAACAATTAGGTAGAAATAAACATATATTTATTTTTAAACCTTAGAGAAATACTTTATTTTTTGTTTCAGAATCTTGGATTAAAAAGTAAAAAGAGGAATTGGTTCTACTTATCTTTGAGTTATTTAGAGGCATGAGACCTTGCAGTTACCTTGTTGATTTCAGATTAGAACTTCAGGGGTAGATTAGATACTAGAACATTGCCAGTATCTCTCTGTCTTAAATATAAACAAAATGACCTTCACATGACCCTATAGTTTTTACATAATGTCACTTCCAAGCCTTTAAATGTATAATTTATGTCTCTTGACTACTCTTCCTAGATGTGCCCTCTTCCCCTTTTTGTGACTAATTGACTTTGATCTTCATTATACTCCAGAAACACTTCTCTTAAAGATCAGTGGTATTGTGGTTGTTAATTACACTGGAGTCAGTTCTGACTTATAATGACCTTGCATTGGGTTTTCAAGGAGCAGTTGGTGGATTTGAACTGCTTACTTTGTGGTTCAAATCTAGTGACATCCTTTTTATCAAAATCTTTCAACAGCATTAGCAACTAATCACCACTTTCTTGGTGTAACTACATGGGTTTGTGACATTGCTTTTCACTAAGGAGCTCTGGTAGCGTAGTGGTTATGAATCAGGCTGTGAACCTAAAGGTCAGCGGTTTGAAACTACCAGCTGCTCCGTGGGAGAAAGGTGAGGCTTTCTACTCCCGTAAGGATTTACATCCTCGGAAACCCTGTACAGGGTCGCTATGGGTTGGAACCGACTCGACGGCACACAACAACAACAAAAATGTTTTTCTCTAAAGGGAAAAGGGAAATTAATATTCATTAAACACATAGGAGTGCACTAGGAAATTCCTTTTGTTATCATTTTATTTGGACTTCACAACAGTTCTCTAAGGTAAGAGACATTCTTATACATTATCACTGGGGTAAAGACATTTTTTATTTGCCCTTGTTAGGTTGTTGTTGTTAAGTGCCCTTGAATAGGTTCCAACTCATAGTGATCCTGCATAGGATTTCGGAGGCTTTAAGTCTTCACAAACTAAAAGCCTCATCTTTCTCCTGCGAAGTGGCTGGTGGGCTTAAACTGTGGACTTCGTGGTTTGTAATCCAGTGCTTTTGTATGGAGCCACTATGTCCTACCTATATATTATTTCCTATGGGTAGATCTTATGTGTGTTGTTGTTGTTAAGCGCCGTCGAGTTGATCCTGACCCATAACGACCCTGTATAGGGTTTCCAAGGAGCATCTGGTGAGCTTGAACCACTGACATTACAGTTCAAACGGCTTTGCAGTGTGATGCAGTGTGACGCATTAGCTCACAGCGCCTCATTATGTGTGTTTTTGTTGTTGTTAAGTACCATGGAGTCAGTTCTGACTCCTTAGTGACCCTGCACAGGATTTCTGAGGCTGCAAATCTTTACGGGAGCAGAAAGCCTCATCTTTCTCCTGTGAAACGGCTAGTAGTTTCGAACTGCCGATCTTGAGGTTAGCAGCCTGCTTCGTAACCACTACACTACCAGAACTCTTTTATGTGTGTTGGTTGGTTGGAAGTTCCTTCAAAGTGGAATTCAGGCTCTTTACCTTTTCTCTGGAGTCCTGGTGTGGCACTATAGAATAAGCACTGAACTGCTAATGGCAAGGTTGATGGTTTGAACCTACTAGCTTCTCCTTGAAAACCCTTATATAAGGTCACTATGAGTCAGAACCAATTCAATAGCACTCAACAACAACAGCCTCTTTTCTATCAGCTGTAAGATGTGACCCAATAAATAAATATGAGGCTAAGTATAAAAGCATTATACTAGGGTTTCAGCGAATACATGCATAGGTTTACTTAAAACAAAACATGCTTAAGCATATCTTTGTTATCATTAGATAACTATAGATAAATTCTCCCAATAATATACTTGTCTTTATCTCATTAGGGAGCTTTCAAAAAAATAAGGTCTAATCAAAACAGTGACTTCTCAGGAGATCTACAGGGCCTGTTAAATTTAAGGCAGAGAGGTCAGTTTAGAAGTTTCTAAAAACTGTTTATTGGAATTTCAAAAGGGTAATAGTATTAGATTTCTTAGAAGGACACAGGACAATCAGAGGGACTAATTATAAAGAAGTTTTAATACAATTGAAGCCTACTGGTGAATAAAAGGACAGGAAAGTTAAGCTAAGGAATTTTTGTCGTTGTTCCATTATGAGAATGCACCTACTCATTCTTTGAGGGTAATAAGGGTGGTCCTTATTGTTCATTGGGAAACCTTTCCCATACACCTTGTATCTCTGATCTTGTCCCTTTAGACTTCTTTTGTTCCCCAAATTAAAAGAATATTTAAAAGGAACACAATCGAGTTTCTCAAGGATGCTCAAGCTGTTATTTTGGCGTGAGTTAAATTGAAGAGTATATAATCTTGGGGGGAGGGTTGTTATTGTTACATGTTGTTGAGTTGGTTTGAGTCATAGCGATTCTGCATAGAGTTTCTTAGGTAGATAATCTTTACAGGAGCAGAAAGCTTTCTCTTTCTCCAGCAGAGTGACTGATGGCTCAAACCACTGACCTGGTAATTAGCAGTCCAGGGCTTATCCTACAGAGCCACAGAGGAAGAGTTAGAGAGATGGAAACGCAATTTTCAGAACTGTATAGATTTAGATGGAGGATATGTTAAGAAACAATATGCTTCACATTTTGATATTTGTTTGTAATGAAGGTCTCTATAGTTTTGTAGAAATACTTTCTTACTTACTCTCATATTTTCAGGGCTTAATCCATCTTTAGTGACTAACTGTACATGACAGTGTCATAGCAGAACATAGGAATGAATACTAACATGAACGTTGGCTAGTTTGGGGCTGAATACCTCTGTTTTACAGAGTGTTGTTTGAGTCCCTCTTTCATATAGTGTCTTAAAAAAGCTCTCATTCATAAAATGATTATATATTTGATACTAAGATTAGAAAGTCATTAGCAACTGTAGACCAGAGTGGATTTCCTTCTAATGATAAGAGGACTTGTCAGCTGGAAGTGACTGAACTCTGAGGTCTCTGTCTGAATTAGATCAGGTCGATTATATTTATTATCTACTTTGGGCAGCTGTGCCTCATCTCTCAGTCAGATGCACTGAATTTGTACTTTCTATAGTGGTTACGAATCGGGCTGCGAACCTCAAGGTCAGCAGTTCGAAACTACCAGCTCTTCCGCAAGAGAAAGATGAGTCTTTCTGTTCCCATAAAGATTTACAGCCTCGGAAACCCTGCACAGGGTTGCTATGAGTCGGAACCGACTCCATGGCACATAATAACAACAACATCTGACATATACATATCTTATCCTTCACTTCCCTCTCAGATTAGAATGATCCCTGAGTGAAATGGGAGGGTGGGGGCAGTGCTGAAGCTAGTCTAGGTCATCCTCTTATTTCCTCTTATACTCCCTTTATCCTCTTTCAGTTCCTCTTTTCCCAGCAGGTGTCAGAGAGAGGAGGGATGGGAACTAACTTTAAAAAAAAATTTTTTTTAAACAATTTTTTGAGACTATGCCTCCTATTGTTGTTGTTATGTGCCATCGAGTCTCTGGTAGCGTAGTGGTTACGAATCGGGCTGTGAACCTAAAGGTCAGCGGTTCGAAACTACCAGCTGCTCCGCGGGAGAAAGATGAGGCTTTCTACTCCCGTAAGGATTTACACCCTCGGAAACCCTGTACAGGGTCGCTATGGGTCGGAACCGACTCGATGGCACGTAACAACAACAACAACATGCCTCCTATAAAACTTGCACATTATTATACATTCTAGAGTCATTGTTTTGTTTGTAGTCTCTTGGCAACTCCATGAAGTAGATTTCATTATTTCTATTTCTGAGAGGTTGAAACGGAGACTTTGAAAGGATAGGAAACGGTGGTATGTGTTAAGCATCGGGCTGCCATCCAAAAGGTCAGCAGTTCAAACCTGCCAACTGCTTGCTTCGAGGGAGGAAGATGAGTCTAGCTGTTTCCGTAAAGAGTTACAGTCTCAGAAACCCTTGTATTATGTCAAGTGTTGTTGTTCTGTGCCGTGGAGTCGGTTCCGACTCATAGCGTCCCTGTACAGGGTTTCCAAGGCTGTAAATCTTTACAGGAGCAGAAAGCTTCATCTTTCTCCCCTGGAACAGCTGGTAGTTTCGAACTGCTGATGCTGAGGTTCACAGCCCGATTCATAACCACTACGCTACCAGAGCTCCTTACTGTGTCACTATGAGTCGGAATTGACTCCATGGCAGTGAGCTTGCTTGCGGTTTTGGTTTTTGACTCCAAAACATCTAGTTTCCTTATATTGTACCAGGTTACCTAGTCAGAAGGGACTAGTCCCTAGAGAAGGAGAACATGCTTGGTGAAGTAAAGTGTCAGTGAAAAAGAGGAAGCTTCTCAGCAAAATGGATTGGTACAGAGGCTGAACAATGGACTCAAATACAGCAGTGATTGTGAGGATGACTCAGGACTGAGCAGTGTTTCATTCTGTTGAACATAGGGTTGCTGAGTCAGAATCATCTTGATGGCATCTAACAACCACAACCTTCTCAGGAAGAAGAGATGAGTTAACATTGGTTCACATTGAGGGCTCTATAGCTCACAGAAGACAGCTGTTATTGTAAGGTGCCACTGAGTTGGTTCAGACTCATAGTGATTCTGGTACCTTGAATTTACTGAATAAGGATTTCCTATCCAGTGTCTTAATTCCCACCAAGTGATTAAGTGGGACCATGCCAATAAGGCATACAGGACTCTGAGGCTGGGATTGGTTAGTTTTACCATCCAGCTAGCTTTATAAGGAACCATTTCAAAAGCAGGAATGGAAGATCCCAAAACCACCACGAAGGAAGCGTATGATTGGAGCGTGAGATTCTTACTTAGAAAAATGGCGACAGCAGAGGTGATGACAGAGGCAGAGGCAGTGGCATGAAGAGACAGAGCAGCTGCAGGCTCTAGGCCCATGAACTCAGGCAAATGCCAAGGGACCAGGTGGTTGAGAGGTTTAAGACAAGAGGGAGGTGTGCCTGCACTATGGCAGACAAGAGGTGTTCCTGACTGGAAAAGTGCTGTGTCCTGAGTTAGGTTTGATCCTGAATTGCACCCTGTTCACTTCTCTAATGAACCCCATAATCATGAGTATTGTTATGAGTTCCATGTGACCATTGCAATGGATTACCAAACCCTGGTGTGAAGCAGAGAGTGCTTTGGGAGGGATGGTTGGTGTCAGAATAGGGTAAAGAAGGTTGTAATATGGAAGCATGTCTGACCGCTACTTCATAGGAATTGGCTTTCAACTGATTTTGAGTTGATTCTCTTTCCCTCTTGTGAAGCCAGGAGAAGTCAGGCATGGCTCCCACATGATTTTTACAGTAACCGTATGCACAACAGAATGAAACACTGTTCAGTTCCGCATCATCCTCACAATTGTGTTTGAGTCCATTGTTGCTGCCACCGTGTTAATTCATCTCATTGAGAAACAGCAGTGCTTTTCTGATAAAGTTCTATCAGATTTGCCATGAAGCCTGTGTACTGAGTGGGGAGGATGAGTGGACTATGGGGAAGGTGATACAAGCGGGGTGTATGTGTGCTTTCGCTGTCTGTGTTGTTGCTATTGTTGTTAAGTGCCATCAAGTTGGTTCTGCTGACTCATAGTAACCCTGTATAGGGTTTCTAAGGCTGTAAATCTTTGGGGAAGCAGAAAGACTCATCCTTCTCTTGTGGAGCGGTTAATTGACTTAAACTGCTGACATAATGGTTCATATGTAGTCAATTGCTTATCATATAGATCCTCCACTTCTTTCTCTACCCATTTGCAAGGTTAACTCATACTTACATATGCCTCATAGCCTTGCAGTCGATCTCTCCAACTAAGCATTCATAGCTACTTGAAGTACATAACCCAACATTTAGCTCTTTACAGACTTTTTCTTTAATAGATATTCATTCATCAGTCTGGGAAAAATGACTTTAGTATGCTGGGCTCTTATCATCAGAGAAAAATGCCAGGTTAAAATAAGGAGCAAAACATTTTCATCAGCACTAAGTTAATTGACCATGGGTCCTTAAGTTCAGTAGTTCAAAACTACCAGCTGTCCGTGGGAGAAAGATGAAGCTTTCTGCTCCCATAAAGATTTACAGCCTCAGAAACCCTGTACAGGGTTGCTATGAGTCAGATCCGACTCCACGGCACATAACAACAACAACATGTGTGTGCAGGTTTCAGATGAGTGTTTCCACATGGGTTGATGTTATAGTGCTCATCTATGACCTAATAGGTAATGCATTTTAGTTGGATTTTGTAAACTTCTTTTGGGGGATGGGCCATGATATCAATTTTATTTGTGTTTTGACAACTGCTAAACTGGAGTCCTGGTGTGGTGCTGTAGGGTAAACTCTGAACCACAAGGTTGGTTTGATCCACAAGGTTGGAGGTTCAAACTAACCAGCCACTCCTAGGAAACCCTATATAGGGTTGCTATGAGTCTGAGTTGACTTGAAGGCACGTAACAACAACAATAAACTGGATTGGAGCAGTGAATGAAGTCCTTATTATCCAAAGAAAAATTGGTATAGGTGTATGTGTGTATTTACATATCTACAGTTAATCCTCTATTGGTTAATAGATCCTGTTTTGGAAGAAGTGCAGCCAGAGTGCTCCTTGGAGGCCAAGATGACCAAACTTCGTCTCTCATACTTCGGACATATTTTCAGGAGGGACCAGTCACTGGAAAATAATATCATGTTTGGTAAGGTGGGAGGTCAGAGTAAAAGAGGAAGACCCCCAACGAGATAGATTTGGCCAAGTGGCAGCATCAATGGACTCAACCGTGGCAACAGTAATGAGGCTGGGCCAGGATTGGGCAGTGTTTCATTCTGCTCTGCATAAGGTCACTATGAGTCGGTACCGACTTGATGACACCTAACAACAACAACAGCAACAGTGAATCCTCAAGGTTGGTTTGAGCTGCAAGGTTGGCGGTTCAAACTCACCAGCTGTTTCTCTATACAGGGTCATTATGAGTTGGAACTGACTCCACATCATGTAACAACAACAACAACAACAAAGTGAATTGTGGTGTGGTGTTGTAGGTTAGCCACTGGACTGCTAACCTCAGGTCATCAGTTCAAACCCACCAGTAATTCCTTGGAAACCCTATATAAGGTCACTATGAGTCTGGATCTACTCAATGGCATTTAACAATAACAACAAAGTTAATCTACTTGAAAGGATGCCAAGTTTAATAGAAAATAATTAAAGGACGTGTGACTGGGCCTTTATCTTCAAGGGAAACCAAGCTGTATGTTTATTTTACATTTTATTATATTTAGATTAAAATTATAGATAGCGTTTTAACAAAACACACCAAGATGAATCAAATCTTGATAATTCTTACTGTATTTTGTTTTTTCAGGCCTAATATTTGAATAAAATTATATGATAACAATATTATAAATCTCCACTTAATGTATGTATGACTTTTGCAATGAACTAAAGAGTAATTTTTATAATAAGTGATGGTTTCTTTAATTTTCCTAAGGACTTAAAAATCCATTCTTATTTAAATAGTTCTCTTTAATTATTCCCATCACATCAGCATCCTGTTGATTTTATATTCATTAAGTTATAACAATTCCATCTCTACTAGCTCCTCATTTGGATTTTTGTGTGATTCAAGAAGTTTTCCAACATTATGTTTAAAAATCCTATACCTTTTGTACTATTTGCCATTTTATTAAAAAATCTGTTGCATTGTATTTGCACTGTTAGGTCTAATATTTACAGCTTTCATCAGAGATAACAATGATGTGATGAGGAGTATAAGCTATTATTGAGTGGAGTAGGTAACTGGTAATTGGTGTTGGTGGTACAATGGTTAAATGCTCTGCAGCTAACCAAAAGTTTAGCAATTCTGACCTAGCAGCCACTCCATGAAAAAATACCTGCAGATCTGCTTCTGTGAAGTTGACAGCCTTGGAAACTCTATGGGACAGTTCTACTCTGTCATATATATAGAGTCTTTATGAATCTACTTGATGGTACACAACAACAGAACTATAAAAGACCACTTGGTCCCTTTCTGAATATTTTTGTGTTATCATAACCTTTTCTTCTTGACAGGTATGTACTTGTGGGATGGCAAATAATGTTCAAATAATGAATCTCCGAGCTCAAATAATAGTTGTATTGAATTGAACTGACCTTGTGTATCAGTTCTCAACCTATAAATGTACAGTTATTAGGAAACTACAGACTTTGAGCTGCACACAGATCACTGATGGAATTATCTTCTGACCCTTTTGGTGTGCATGAACGGAGCTGAAAGCATTCCAAAATCACTGGAATGTTAAATCTCGAATCCAAAGACCTGTTTGAAGGCTTATAATTATCTTTATTGTGATGTCTTTCAACAGATCTAAGAAGTTGAGTAATTTTGAGTCTACATGGGCTAAGACAATGTTAAAATTGAATGAGAAAGATACTACGCCTATTCAATTATTTCTATATTATGTTTTATGAGGGGAAGGCAGATTCATTTAGCTTTCGTAGACCTCAAGTATGGGGTCCTGGTGTGGTGCTGTTGGATAAACACTGGACTGCTTATAAATACTGGGCTTGCGTGAATCATGGTTCATGGTTTAAATCAAACAGTCGTTCCTAGGAAACCAGGTCACTATGTGTCAGAATTGATTCAAAAGCAGTTACAAACAACAGACTTAAAGTACAAAGCCACCACTTTTATTTCGTTTAACCGCATTTCTCACTATACTCTGGGTGAGTATAAGAATCAGTTTTCCTTTCTATGAGTATTTAGGTTTTAATAAGATCAACGACAGAAGCTGAAAGTGTTTGCTAAACACCCCCTACTCCTTCTGCAGATACAGTTATATATTTCAATACCATCATTTACAAAGTGTAAAATCATTTCAAAACAGCAATAATTAGATATTTTCGTGGGTACAGAGAAGAATAATGGTTTGTTTTTTCCCTCTTTAATTCCTCACAATGTTATTAATATGCTTGTGTGTGCGATTTTTGTTTGTTTTATATTGCTTTTGCTTTTGTTACAATTAGGCATGTTTTTAAAATTACTTCTGTATTCTTCTTTCCCCAGGATTGCAAGAACCTTAAGGACAAGGACCTTGCCATTTTTTGTATTATGTTCCCAAAATCAACATAGTATTCCACAAATGCTTATTATATTTTTCTTTAATAAAAGTAGATATAAATAATATGGTTTAGAAGGAAGGATATGGAAAGTTAATGAGGTGGAAGTGAAGTGACATTGTACTAAATTTGCAAGGACAGGAGGTAAAGCAAGGTTAATTGGTGAAAGGAGGTAAGGAGTAGGCTTCCTGCAGTGTTTTATGAAAGGGGCAGAGGTCAAACTACAATTCCACTGGAAAAACAAATAAACAAATAGGAACATGCTTCCCTTCGCAAATGCCAACTTGGAGTATGTGAGCAGTTTAGTAATATGCTCAGTAATACAGACCTCACCAAATGGAATATACAGAAATCAAATTGACTACATTTGTGGAAAGATATAGTGGAAAAACCCCATACCATCAGCCAAAACCAGGCCAAGGGAAGACTGTGGAACAGACCATCAATAGCTCATGTGCAAATTCAGGCTGAAGTTGAAGAAAATGAAAACAAGAGAGTGAAAATAAGACCTTGAGCACATCCCATTTGAATTTAGAAAACATCTCAAGAACAGCTTCGATGAATTAGATGTTTACCTGTGCTTTATTGACTATAAAAAAGCTTTAGATTGTGTGGATCATGACAAACTAAGGACAACATTGAGGAGTACGGTTATTCCAGAAAAAGTGATTGTGCTCAAGAGAAATCTGTACATAAGCCAAGAGTCAGTTGTTTGAACAAAGCAAGGGAGCACTGATTGTTCTA
The DNA here is from genome assembly GCF_000296735.1 of Chrysochloris asiatica. Taxonomy (NCBI): domain Eukaryota; kingdom Metazoa; phylum Chordata; class Mammalia; order Afrosoricida; family Chrysochloridae; genus Chrysochloris; species Chrysochloris asiatica. Next base: position 2,542,514 of record NW_006408667.1, on the reverse strand, counting down.
AAATTAAGAGAGATGTATACCAGGGTTGTATTCTTTCATCATATGTATTCAGTCTATATGCTGAGCACATAATCTGATAAAATGGATTATATGAAAAGGAATGTGGCATCAGGATTGGAGGAACAGTCATTAACAACCTGCAGTATACAGATGATTTAACCTTATTTGCTGAAAGCCAAGAAGACTTAAAATACAGATGAAGATCAGAGACCACAGCCTTTGGTATGGATTGCACCTCAATGTAAAGAAAACAAAAATCCTCACCACTGCAGCAATAAATAACATTATGATAAATGGAGTAAGGATTGAAGTTGTCAAAGACTTTATTTTGTTTTGGTCAACCAATAACACTCATGGAAAATCAATCAAGAAATCAAATGACGTATTACATTATGTAAATCTGCCACACAAGACTTCTTTTACTGGTTCAAGAATAAAGATATCAGTTTGAGGATTAAGGTGGGCCTGATCCAAACTATGGTATTTTCAGTAGCCTCATATGCATGTGAATGTTGTACAATGAATAAGGAGTGTTGTTGTGCTGTTAGGTGCCATCGAGTTGGTATTGACTCATAGTGACCCTATGTACAACAGAACCAAACATTGCCCAGTCCTAGGCCAACCTCACAATCGTTGTCACGCTAGAGCCCATTGATGCTCCCATATTGTCAATCCATCTCGCTGGAGGTCTTTATTTTTCTCTGACCCTCTACCTTACCAAATATGATATCCTTCTCCAGTGACTGGTCCCTCCTGACAATACATCCGAAGTATGAGAGATGAAGTTTGGCTATCCTGGCCTCTAAGGAGCAGTCTGACTGCACTTCTTCCAACACAGATCTGTTGGCTCTTTTGGCAGCCCATGGTACTTTCAATATTCTCCTGCAACACCACAACTCAAAAGCATCAATTCTTTTGCTGGCTTCCTTATTCACTGTCCAGCTTTTACATATGAAGTTATTGAAAATACCATGGCTTGGGTTAGGGCACCTTAGTCCTCAAGCTGACATCTTTGCTCTTCAACACTTTAAAAAGGTCTTATGCAGCAGATCTGCCTAATGCAATGCGTCGTTTGATTCCTTGACTGCTGCTTCCATGAGTGTTGATAGTTGATCCAAGAAGAATGAAGTCCTTGACAACTTCAATCTTTTCTTTGTTGATAAGAATGTTGTTAATTATGGGTCCAGTGGTGAGGATTTGTGTTTTCTTTACATTGAGATGCAATCCATACTGAAGGCTGTGCTCTTTGATCTTCATAAGTAAGTATTTTTAATCCTCTTCTCTTTCAGCAAAGGAGCTCTGGTAGGGTAGTGGTTACGAATCGGGCTGCGAACCTTAAGGTCAGCGGTTCGAAACTACCAGCTGCTCCACAGGAGAAAGATGAGGCTTTCTACTCCCGTAAAGATTCACACCCTCGGAAACCCTGTACAGGGTCGCTATGGGTCGGAACCGACTCGATGGCACATAACAACAACAAACAACAACAACTCTTTCAGCAAGTAAAGTATATCATCTGCATTTCGCAGGTTGTTAATGAGCCCTCCTCCAATACTGATGCCATGTTTTTTTTCATATAACTGAAATTCTCGGATTATTTGTTCAGCACACAGGTTGAATAAGTATGGTGAAAGAATACAACACTGTCACACACATTTCTTAATTTTAAACCATTCAGTGTTCCCATGTACTGTTTGAACAACTATCTCTTGGTCCATGCACAGATTCCTCATGAGCCCAATTAAGTGTTCAGGAATACCATAGAATAATTGATGGATTTGAGTTATGGGCTTGGAGAAGAATATTGAAGGTACCATGGACTGTCAGAAGAAATAAAAAGTCTGTGTTGCAAGAACAGCCAGAATGTTCCTTAGAAGCCATGGCAGTTAGACTTCATATCTCATACTTTGAACATGTTATCAGGAGGGACAAAAAGTTTGGTAAAGTGAAGGGCCAATGAAAATGAGGGCGACCTCTAGCAATAGGCTCAAGTGTACCAATCATTGTGAGGATGGTGCCTGACCAGGCAGTGTTTCGTTCTGTTTTCCATAGGGTCGCTATGAATTGCAACCAAATTGACAGCACTTAATAACAACAACTAAGTATAGAGAGTATCATTTCCTGCGGGGGGCATAAATGGAAATGATACTTTTGGCACTCACTGCAGGGTAATGCGCTGGACTGCAAGGTCAGTTTGACCCTCAAGACAGGTGGTTCAAACCTGCCAGTTACTCCTCGAAAACCCTTTACAGGGTCACTATGCGTGATAACTGACTCAACGGCACATACCAACAGCAACAACAACGTTTACCACCACTCATCTGTTAGTTAGCCCTGCTGTGGTGCCTTACATGTTGCTATGATGCTGGAGGTTATACCACTGGTATTTTAAAAAGCAGCAGGTTCATCTATAGTGAACAGTATTCAATTGAGCTTCCAGACCAAGACAGACTAAGCAGAAGGAGAGGCGGACTGCTTCTGAATGTGTAGTCACTGAAAACCTTATGAGTAGCAGTAGAACATTACAGTAGAACAGATACAGTACCAGGAGATGAACCGTTCAGGCTGGAAGACACTCAAATCATAACTGGGGAAGAGTTGCCTTCATGGTCAACTCAAAGTAGAGTTGACCATGATGACAGGAATAGAGTAAGCTTTCGGGACCTTCATTTTCTGGCGGGGCACAACTCAAAATGAGAAGAAAAAGCTGTAAGTATTTAATAATAATGAGAACATGAAACATACTAAGTATGAATGTAGGAAAACTGGAAGTTGTGAAAAATGAAATCGAACTCATATAGATTGACAAGTGAGGCATTAGTGATTTGGAATGGACAGGTATTGGCCATTTTGAGTGTGACGATAATATAGTTTACTATGCCAGGAACCACAAATTGAAGAAGAATGCCATCACAGTCATCATCAAAAAGAACATATCTAGGGCTGTCTTAAAGTACAATGCTGCCTGTGAGAGGATAATAACCATACAGCTACAAGGAAGACGAATGAATACCATTATTATTCAAATTTATGTGCCAATGCTATAACCAGTGATAATGACACTAAATTTCAGATTCTTCAGCCTGAAACTGATCAAACATGCAATCAAGATGTATTGATAATTACTGGTGATTGGAACGCAAAGGTTGGAAACAAAGAGGAAGGGCCAGTCATTGGAAAATGTGACCTTGGCGATAGAAATGATGCTGGAGACAGCATCACAGATTTTTGCAAGACCAATGACATATTAACTACAAAAACTTATCTGAAACAACATAAAAGGCAGCCATACACATGGATCTCACAAGATGTAATACACAGTAGTCAAATTGACTATATCTGTGGGAAGAGACAATGGAAACACTTCACATCATCAGTAAAACAGGGTCAGCAAAACAGGAACAGATCATCAGTTGCTTATATGTACGTTCAGACTGAAGCTTGAGAAAATTAAAACAAGTCCATGAGAGCCAAAAATATGACTGTGAATATGTCCCACCTGAATTTAGAGACCATTTCATGAACAGATTTAATGCATTAGACCCTAATGACCAAAGATCAAAAGAGTTGTATAATGACATCAAGAACATCATATTGGAGTAAAGCAAAAGATTGTTTAAAAGATAGCAAGGAAAGAAAGACCAAAATGCATGTAAGAAGAGACTTTTGAAACTTGCTCTCCAGCATACAGATGATAAAATGAATGGGAGAAAGGAGGAAGTAAATGAGCTGACCAGAAAACTTCAAAGAGCAGCTATAGAAGACAGTTAGCAGCCCAGTATTTATCCTATAGTATCACACTAGGAATCTCTATATGTGTATTGGTGGTGGTTATATGCCATTGAGATAATTCCAACTCATAGCAACCCTGTACAGGGTTTCTGAAGCTGTAAATCTTTACAAGAGCAGAACGCCTCATCTTTCTCCCCTGGAACGGCTGGTAGTTTTGAACTGCTGACCCTGAGGTTAGCAGCCCGATTCATAACCACTATGCATAAGAAGACCAATTTGTATCAAAATTTAACAAGGTAGCTACTGAAAGCCGAAAATATCCTTAATGGATTTAAGCCATTTAGAAAGATAGGTACACACAGGAAACCGGTTTTCTGGAAGAGGAAAGAACTGTAACTTTAGAAAGTGACCATAAATCAGTTCACAGGTGAGTGCAAAGTACTTATACCACCTGATCTAAATATCTGACTCCTCTTCAAGAATAACATTTGGTGTCATAGGGCCTGCACTTTCCTTGTAGCCACAAGAGGCTGGAACTGAGTAGTGGATGTCCCACTTACTTCCAAGGACCATGAACAGTAGTACATTTGACTCAAATTTCATCACACTAATTTCACTTTGATATTGTGAGTTGCCATTTACAATCAGGACTGTACTGTTGTTTAATCTTACAGTAAAGTTAGAACAAAACTGAAATATTCTTTATACTTATATATTTTCTAATATAGGCAAATTACAGATTTAAAAGAATAGATGAGTAAGCTTATTGTGTATTGACATAAAGGATATAAAGATTATTCTTACATGTATATATTACAATGATAGTGTGTCTGGCCCAGCTCACTAATGAGTTAATATATTTGTATAGCCCCTTTAGGAATTTAATAATAACATAAAGTAACATTGTTGATTTCTTCCTTATTAGTTGTTTTTAGGTGTCTTCACATTGGTTCTGACTCATAGAACAAAACAATGCCTGGTCCTGTGCCATCTTCAATTTGTTATGTTTGAGCACATTATTGATGCCTCTGTATCAATCTGTGTTGCTGCAAGTCTTTATCTTTTTCGGCCACTTTATGGACATGATGTCCTTCTGTATTCAGCTTGAACGTTTGGCAACTCCCTGTCAATGTACTGCTACAACTGTTTTGTTTTGTTTTGTTTTTTTAATGTTTTATTGTGAATTGTGTGATAGTCTACATGGTAGAACATCAACTTTACATTCATTCCATCATCCATCATTTCGTTGGCATAGTTATCATCCTGTCCATGCATCTTCACCCAACCAAGGGGTGTACCCTGCAAACCTGCACCCCCACCCCCCAACCACAGTCCTCAGCCCCTTTCTATCTCCTGATCCTGAGCCCCCAGCCCCACCATCTCTTGATGTTGTCTTCTCTGCCTCCATCCCAGGCCTCACTGCCTCTCTGGGTAGGATTCGCTCTTCGTTCTTCTCCATTGATGGTCCCAGGGTCCTCCGCTCCTAGACTGATAAATTAATCACTCCCCTCTTTGTTACAAAATGTCCATGTTTAGATTTCCAATCCTCACAATCAGTCCTGATAACAATTATTCACCATTGCATCACAAGAGACCCATCTATATTTCGTTTCATCAGCCCTTCCTGGACAGGCTGGACACCACTCACTGGAGACTCTACCTTCCTCCACACCCTCTGGATTTAGGTTTCCTCTTGAAAGCTTGTAAGCCAGTCATCTCTTGCCTTTGTATCCCTTCCCCCATTTTGGGTAGCCAATGTTCAAGTTGCCCATCCTGTCTACCCTTTGTGTGGAGGGGGTGGGTATAGTTCTTGCAGCAGGGAATTGTTTCCTCTTTTGAGCTGCTGCATTTATAGGTGTAGGTCCTGTTTATCGAATTGTATCAGATGACGCTTTTTTCCCTCTTCTTTCTTCTTAGGGTTGAGCTCTGTTTATCCAGTCATTGAAGTCCAGTCAAATGGGCATCATCTGCAAGTGTGGGTGTTCTTACATCTGTCCGGCCTCTTTTTATTGACTGGCTGCCCCGCTCTCCACTCTAGACCTCTGTGGCTGTGTCACTTACCCTGAGCCCATGAGTCCCCAGATGTTGCCTCACTACTGTAGGCTGACCAGGTCTCCATCCGGGTTCACAGTAGTTTGCTGAACTATGTAGGGCTTAGCTCGCCCTTTGTTGATGTTCTTCGGCTACTTCCCCTTGTGGGTGACGTGCGTGGTTGTCAGTTACAACTGTTTTTGAATGATCTTTACATTTTACTTTCATGTGAAGTTATCTTCCAGTTTTCTCAGCATCGCCTAATAAGTGCTTCCAGAACTACAGCAGTTTGTTGAAACATTTTGATTTTTATTCGGTTAATTCCTGGAGTCTTATTTTTCACTTAAGTTTTCAGTGGAGCTTGGACTCACTCCTTCACTACGAAATTAGTTTTTGATCATATGCTACCTCAATATTTTGCCCATAGAATCTTTCAAAATTGCAACCCAAAGTCTGCTTTTTTCCTTCGGTTTTTTCAGATTGAGAGATGGTGTGTCCTTCCTTTTTGTTTTTCGGATTCCAGTCTTTGCACTTTCCATTTATAATATTTTACTTTGTCTTCTCAAGCTGCCCTTTGAAATTTTCTGTACAACTCTTATACTTCATTAGTTCTTCCAGTGGCTTTAGCTACTCTGCTTTCAAGAGTACGTTTCCAGGTCTCTTCTGAGATCCACTTTGGTTTTTTCTTTCTTTCTTTCTGATCTTTTAAATGTCCTTTTGCTTTCTTCATGGATGATGTTCTTGATGTTATCCAAGTCTCTGGTTGTTCATCATTAATGCCTAATGTATCAAATCTGTTTTTGAGAAGGTCTCTAAATTCTAGTGGGATATACTTAAGGTCATACTTTGGGTTTCGTGGACTTTCTTTAATTTTCTTCAAATTCGGCCTAAAATGCACATGAGCAATTGATGATCTGTTTCACAGTGAGCTCTTGGCCTTGTTTTGGCTGATGTTCTTGAGTTTCTCCACAGTTTCTTCCCACAGATGTACTCAGTTTGACTCCTTTGTATTCCATCTGGTGAGGTTCATGTGTATAGTCACCATTTATGTTGTTGAAAAGGATATTTACATTGAATAACTTATTGGTCTTGCAGAATTTTATCATGAGTTTCCTAGCTTAATTTCTATCACTGAGACTATATTTTTTAACTACAGACACCTCCTCTTTGCTTTCAAATTTTACATTCCAATCACCAGTAATTATCAGTGCATCTTGATTGTATGCTTGATCAATGTCACAATGAAGAAGTTAGCAGAATTCTCCAATTTTTTCATCATTCGCTTTCGTGTTTGGTGTTCAATTGGAATAATAGTTGTATTAACTGGTCTTAACTATAGGCATGTATTTATTATCCTATCACAGACAGCATTGAATTTCAAGATAATTCTTGAAATGTTCTTTTTGATGATGAATGTGACACCATTCCTTTTCAATTTGTAATTCTGGCAAAGTAAACCATATGATTGTCCCAATTTAAATGGCCAATACCAGTTAATTTCAGGTCACTTATGCCTAGATATTGATCTTCATGCATTCAATTTCCTTTTCAATGGCTTCCAATTTTCCTACATTTATACTTTGTACATTCCATATTGATTATCCATGGATGGTTGTAGCTGTTTCTTCTTATTTTGAGTTGTGTCCCATCAGTAAATGAAGGCCCCCAAAACTTCGCTCCATCCACAACTTTAAGGTCAACTCTGCTTTGAACATTCAGTCCTTCTTCAGTTGTATTTTTAGTGCCTTCCCACCTGAGGGGCTCATCTTCTGCTACTATATCAGATAATATTTTACTGCTATTCATAAGAATTGGGAGCTAATTCCTTAGAAATAGACTGCGTATTCCTTATTCCTATCTTGTTTTTAGTCTGAAAGCTCTGCTGAAGCCTGGTTACCATGTGTGACCCTGCTGGTATTTAAAGTATCAGTGGAAGACCTTCCAACATTACACCAACCCCAAGCAGTCACAGTATGAGAAACTGACAGAAATGTGGCTTATAGTTTAATAGAAAATTGAGTTGTTGTTGTTGTTATATGCTGTGGA
>NW_006408667.1:2526850-2534476 GCF_000296735.1 Chrysochloris asiatica | reverse complement strand
AGCCTCATCTTTCTCCCGCGGAGCGGCTGGTAGTTTCGAACTGCTGACCTTAAGGTTCGCCGCCCGATTCGTAACCACTACGCTACCAGAGCTCCCTGTAGAACTTGCCTTATCAAAAATTCTTCCTAAAAATCTAGTAGTAGCTTCCTACTTTGGAAAATTTCTCTTTTGATAGAGTTTATATGGTGACATATTCAAGGTAATTATAGTACTCCAATATGCTTCTTGAAGAGATTAAGGAAATATCTATGTGAAGCAACTGTTCTGACTGAAATGGTTACTCAACTCAATTAAGTAATTGGTTTTCTTTTGAACTGAATGACAATTGGTTAGCTGGTTTTACATCGTGTCTCACACATGTTATTACTCTCCCATATGCTGAATTTAGTGTTCCCTGATAGAGTTTCTAAGTTGCTCTGAAAAAGACAGACAAAAAAGCATAATAAAAATCTCCAGAAAGATGGATGCCTTTTCATTATTTCTTTGCTGGTTAAGAAAATTTTGAACAATTTTATCCTCATGTGTGGCCCCTATAGTTGTATACTGAAAAAAGTGTACTTCTTTTGTGTATTCTGTTGTTAAGTGCTGTTGAGTCATATCGACGCTGTATAGGGTTTCTGAGGAGTGGCTGGTGTGTGTGAACCACTGACCTTGTGTTAGCAGTCCAGTGCTTACCCTACAGCACCACACCAGGACTCTTGGAAAATTTTTTTTCATAAAAAGACAGACTTGCAAGATATATAGTTGTTATGGCCCATGGAGTTGGTTCAGACTCATAGAGACCCTGTACAGGGTTTCCAAGGCTGTAAATCTTTATGGGAGCAGAAAGCCTCATCTTTCTCCTGTGGAACAGCTGGTAGTTTCGAACTGCTGACCTTGCGGTTCACAGCCCAATTCATAACCACTACGCTATCAGAGCTCCATATATATATTTCATGGAATTGGAGAAGGAGATAAGTGCTACATTTTATTCAGAACAAATCCAGTAGACTACAATGTCATTTTTATAAAGATATTTTCAAGCACTTGCTGAAAATATTTTCTTTTTGATCTATAATAGACAATGAAAATAAATAGATTAGGACATAAACCAAGCTGCTTGAAAGGATTAAAGGATTACATTTAGCACAGGGTAGCTCTTTGCTCTGCACACCCCAGGATCTGCAGAGTAGACCATATTACTGCAAAATAGAGACTCTTTCAGAAAATGCTCGAACTCATAAAAAGCTAATTGTTAATAATATAGTTTTGATTATAAAGTTTGTGGTGTAGGATTCTGGAATTAAGGGGCTGTGATATGCACCTAAGAATAGTGTTGTTGTTAAAGCATTTATGAGGATAATATTGGCATATTCTGCTAGAAAAAATAATGCAAATGGTCCTGCGGCATATTCTACCTTGAAACCAGAGACTAGTTCAGATTCTTCTTCTGTCAAATCAAAGGGGCCGTAAGGTCAGCAGGGAGTGTATTGCTTACCCTTGATTATATTGGGTATGTGAGGTAAATAGTTAATGTTGTTGTTGTTGTTGTTAAGTGCCGTTGAGTCTGTTCCAACCCACAGCAACCTTGTATATGGTTTCCAAGGAACAGCTGGTGAGCTTGAACCACTGATCTTGCAGTTCAAAGTGACTTTGCAGTCTAGTGCATTAATCCACAGGGCCACACCGGGTCTTCAAATAATGAATGTCTCCATAAGAAACATTTTCTACTCTGAAATTCTAGGGTTCTTTAAGTTAGAAGAGAAAATCTTAGTAGTAGCCTAAATATTAAAGTCTAGAATTCAACACAGAAAATTGAAACCAACTTGATATTCTATTGTCACAATGCTATGAATTGATGGATCTTAGGTCCTCAGTTTCTACACTAAACAGACTCAGTTTGGTGGAGGAAAAGCATAAATTTAATCTTTTATCCTGGTCCAACTTCACCACAATTAACCAATTAACTTAAAGACTACTTATGAACCGAGATTAGAAAATATCTCTTTGTAACATTAAACAGTATATATATATATATTTCCCCCCTCTGTTACATTTTTGTTAAATGTTTTATTGTGAATTATGTGATAGTTTACATGGGAGAACATTAGCTTTACATTCGTCCTATTGTATATTGTTTCATTGCCATGGCTACCATCCCCTCCATGCATCATTAACCAACCAAAGTGTATACCCACCTCTGCAAGCCTGCCCCTCGGTCATCAGCACACAGCCCCTCTCCCTCTCTGGGTCTAGAGTCCCCAGCCACTCCATCTCTCCATGTCATCATCTCTGCCTCCACCTCTGGTGTCACTGCTTCTCTGGGTAGGGTCCCGCACTCCACTCTTCTCCCTTGACGGTTTCAGGGGCCTCCACTCCTGGACTGTAAAGTCAACTACTCCCCTCCTTCTGCTACCAAACGTCTATCTTTACATTCCTAATCCTCACAGTCAGTCCTGGAAGCAATTATTCACTATTGTACTACCTGGGTGTGATCCCCATCTCCTTTCATCAGCCGACCCAGACAGATTGGATACTACTCAGTGGAGATTCTACCTTTCTCCACACCCTCTGTATATATTTATTTTTAAAAAGCTTTCCCTCTTCTGCAGACTGTTTCAATGACTGATGAGAATGAAAGGAATAATTGATGAGAATGGAAGCACATTTGGTATGATAATTTCATAATCATAAAGGTTAAGTAAATCCAAACTGACTAAGCTACAAAATGGTCAGGCTGCTTGCTACGTACAGATGTGACTTACAAAGGAGCTGTTGGTTATTAAATTTATAAATAATAGAAGAGATTATAGCTGAAGGGTATGAGCTTCATTTAATTAAAAAAAAATTTGGTAAAAATGTATACAGGCAAAGGTTATTTTATTGTGCTTTGCTTTATTGTGCTTAGGATATATATATATATATTACAAATGGAAGGTTTCTGCATCAAGCAAGTCTTATTGACACCATTTTTCCTACAGCATGTGCTTACTTCATGTCTCTGTGTCACATTTGGTAATTCTCACAATATTTGAAACTCTTTTGCAACAATATTATTGCATTATTAATAAACTCCCACTTACTGCTGTCAAGTCAGTTATGACTTACACTGACCCTACAGGACAGTGTAGAGATACTCCACAGGTTTAGAAAGCAGACTGCCTCATCTTTCCCACATGGAGTTGAGGGTGAGTTTGAACTGCTGACCTTATTGTTTACAGTCCAAGGCTTAACTGATAGACTACAGTACAGTGCAAACTTAGCTGAGGGGAAAAAAAAGTGTGATTTATGTTATTGAAACATTGGCTTTATTGTGGTGGTTTGGAACTAAACCTACAATTTCTCCAAGGTATGCCCGTATAACAAAACATTTTCCGGTTAACATTTTTTACATGTACAATTCAATAACAGTGATTATGTTCATGCTGTATAACTGTCACCACTAACTGTTTCCAAAGTTTTCTACCACCATTAATGGTCTCTTAGCAATGAATTCCCCTATTCCATATACCTAGTAGCCACTAATAAAGTTTGGTGCCAGCAAAAATGGTGGGGAAGGCATGTCTAAGTTCCATAAGGAGGAAGGAGGATCAAACTCAAAATCAGCCATGGATTCCTATGAGGCAGAGGTCAGACATGCCTCTACCTTCTAACCTTCTTTGGTTTCTTTGGACACCAAGTATCCTTCCCACAATACTCGCTGCTTTATATTTGGGTCTTATAGTCAATTTATGTCCAGTGGGTTTTGGCTGAAAGCAGAGAATACCAGAAAGATGTTTATCTGTGCTTTAAAGACTATGCAAAGGCTTTGATTGTATGGATCATGACAAGCTATGAACAACATTGCAAAGTATGAGTATTTCAGAACACTTAATTGTGCTCATGAGGAATCTGTACATGGACCAAGAGGCAGCTGTTTGAACAGAACATGGGAACACTAAATGGTGTAAGATTATGAAAGGAGTGCAACAGGGTTGCATTTTTTCACCATACTTATTAAACCTGTATGCTGAGCAAATAATCTGAGAAGCTGGGTTTATGAAGAAAAATGTGGTGTCAGGAATGGAGGAAGACTCATTAACAATCAGCGACATGCAGATGATACTACCTTGCTTGCTGATGAAGATCAAAGAGCACAGCCTTCAGTATGGATTGCATCTCAATGTAAAGAAAACAAAAATCCTCACCACTGGACCAATAAACAACATTCATATTAATGGAGAAAAGATTGAAGTTGTCAAGGACCTCATTCTTCTTGGATCAACTATCAACACTCATGGAAGCAGCAGTCAAGAAATCAAACAGTGTATTTCATTAAGCAAATCTGCTGCACAAGATCTTTTTAAAGTGTTGAAGAGCCAAGATGTCAGCTTGAGTACTAAGGTGCGCCTGACACAAGCCATGGAATTTTCAATAACCTCATATGCATGTGAAAGCTGGACAGTGAATAAGGAAGATTGTAGAATAATTGATGCCTTTGAGTTATGGTTTTGGAGGAGAATATTGAAAGTGCCATGGACTGCCAAAAGAACCAAGAGATTTGTGTTAAAAGAAGTGTAGTCAGAGTGCTCCTTGGAGGCCAGGATGGGCAAACTTCATCTCTCATACTTTGGACATATAGTCAGGAGGGACCAGTTGCTGGAGAAGGATATCATGTTTGGTAAGATGGAGGGTCTGAGTAAAAGAGGAAGACCTCCAGTGAGATGGATTGGCAAAGTGGCAGCATCAGTGGGCTCAAGTGTGGCAACAATTGTGAGATTTGCCCAGGACCGGGCAGTGTTTCATTCTGTAGTACATAGGGTCACTATGAGTTGTTTCCGACTTGATGGCGTTTCACAACATTTATCAATTGCAGTGACCACACAGGGCTCATAGACAATACTCACAATTATGTGGTTTATTAGGGAAGTGATTAGGGTACAATTCAGGATCAGAAACAATGCAGGATGTAACACTTTGCCAGTCAGGAACACTTCTGTCTACTATATTGCAGGCATGCCTCTGTCTTGTCTTCAGCCTCTCAGTCATGTGGCCCAGTAGCCTCTGCCCTGCTTGGGCAAGTGTTACAAAGCTCCTTTAGGCCACCTGTAAATGCCCAAAGGGCACATTCTGCAAGCCAACCTCCTTCCTAGAGCACAAAATTTCACTTGGTCCATAGGCCAAGAATCCACAGTTGCTCTGTCTCTCCATATTGCTGCCTCTGCCCCTGTCACCACATTTCCAGGTAGGAATCTCATGCTCTGCTATAGCTCTTCTTTCTTTATGGTCCTTGAATCATCTGTTCCTGCTTCTGCGATGGCTCCTTTTAAAATTAGTGTGATGGTAAAACTAACCACTCTTGGCATTAGAGTCTTGTACACCCTATTTTCATGAAGACACCCAATCATTTGGTGGGAGTCAACAAGACTTTGGATAGAAAAACCATACCAAGTAAATTCATGGTGCCCCAATATCTATACATTTGCCTATGCTAGATATTTCATGTAAGTGGAATCATACAATAGCTCTCTATTTGTGGCTGTGGCACTGTAGGCTAAGCACTGGACTGCAAGGTCAGTTTAAAGAACATGGTGGCAGTTCAAACACCAATTGTTTCTCAGAAACCCTACACAGGGTTGCTATGAGTTGGAACCAATTCAATGGCACTTAACGACAGCTCTAATGTCACACAGCATAATGTTTTCAAGGTTTGACCATGTTTATAGCATATATAAGGACTTAATTTATCTTTATGAGTAATATGTAAGTAATAATAAGTATTAAAAAGTTTGTGAAAAAATTCCATTAAAAATTTTTATTTTTCCATGAACTTTTTAAAGCTTCCTCATATATGTATACAACATCTTGTTTCTCCATTCATCTGTTGCTGAACAGCTCGATGGTTTCCACCTTTTGGTTGTTGTAAATAGTGCTGAAATAAACATCGGTGTGCAAATTTCTGTTTGCATCCTACTTTTGAGTCTTAGGGGCATAAATCTAGGGTTGAGATTGTATGATGATATGGTAATTCTATTTTTAATTAAAAAAAAATTAATGAGCTGTTTTCCACCATGGTTGTACCATTTTGCATCTCCATCAGCAATGGCTGAGGGTTCCAGTTTCTTCACATCCTCACCAACGTTGGCTATTTGAGCACAGCCATTCCAATGGGGGTGGTACCGCTGTGATTTTGTTAGCTTTGTTTTGAGGTGATGAAAATGTTCTAAAATTTACAATAATGATGGTTTCACATCCATATGTGAATAGACTGAAAATCATTTGTATACTTTAAATGGGTGAATTGTATGTATGTAAATTATATCCCAATTGTTTTTGCTAAGTACCATTCAGTTGGCTCCAACACACAGTGACCCTACATAGGGTTTGTGAGGCTGTAAATCTCTCTCCCGTGGAGTCTCTGGTATGCTTCAACCACCAACCTTGTGGTTAGCAGTCCAGTGTTTATCCTAAAGCACCACACCAATACTCTTATATCCCAATAAAACTATTAAAAAGAGAAATGATGGAGGTCAGTTTATTGTTATTGTTAAGTGCCATTGAGTCAGTTCTGACTCTAGCCACCCTGCAGAGGGTTTCTGCGGAGTGACTGGTAAGTTTGAACCGACCTTATGGTTGGGTGTTTATCCTACAGCACCACACCAGGACTCCATGAAGGCCAGTAGACAAAGAAAAAAGATATTCAACCTGAATTAAAACAACTTTAAAAATGCAACCATTTGCATACCATATTACCAAGCAATCCCATTACTGGTTGCATATATCCTAAAGAACTAAGAGCTGTGACACAAACAAATATATGCACACCCATGTACATTGCAGTACCATTCACAACAGGAAAAAGGTTGAAACCACCTCTGTGGGTGAATGGATAAACAAATTTATACACACATAATGGAATACTATACATTGTATAAAAATGACACATCCACTAAACACCTTATAATATGGATGAACATAGAGGATATTATACCGTGTGAAATTAGTGAATCACAAAAACAAATTTTGTATAACTATTATAAAAAGTCAAGAAAAGACTTACAAGTAGAAAGAAACTTTCATTGAAGGTAACTGGGGGTAGGAAGGAGCCCTGGTAATGTACTGGGTTACAAATTGGGCTGCTAACTGCAAGGTCAATAGTTCAAATCCAAAAGCCACTCTGAAGGAAAAAGATGAGGCTTTCTACTCCCATAAAAATGTACAGCCTAGGAAACTCTATATAGGTCGCTATGAGCTGGACTAGATTTCATGATACTTGACAACAATAATGTATTAAAGTGTGTGCTGTTTGGGGGTTAGCCCACTGCTGGCAATTATGAGCACAGTGTGTGCACTGGATTTGGAGCGTTTCCCTTCATGTAGGAGCTCTGGTGACTCAGTGGGCTAAGCTCTTGGCTTCTGCTAACCAAAAGGTTGACAGTTCAAACACACAGGCGGGAGAAAGATAAGGCAGTCTGCTTCCGTAAGTATTTGTTGTTGTTGTCAGGTGCCATCGAGTTGGAACCGACTCATAGCGACCCCATGCACAGCAGAACGAAACACTGTCTGATCCTGGGCAAACTTCACTACCGCTGCCACACTTGACGCCATCAATGATGCCATCTGGCCGATCCATCTCGTTGAGGTCTTCCTCTTTTTCTCTGACCCTCC
>NW_006408667.1:2509736-2525912 GCF_000296735.1 Chrysochloris asiatica | reverse complement strand
TAGTCAATAAAGCATAGGTAAACATCTTTCTGATATTCTCTGCTTTCAGCCAAGATCCATCAGATATCAGCAATGATATCTCTCGTTCTCCAGCCTCTTCTGAATCCAAGAAATTTGGAAGACAACTATCTGCCCATTCCAAAGAGAGGTGACCCAAAAGAATGCGGAAATCATCGGACAATCTCTTTGATATCTCATGCGAGTAAAATTTTGCTAAAGGTAATACGGAAATGGCTACAATCATACATTGACAGAGAACTTCCAGAGGTTCAAGCTGGATTCCATAAGTATTTACAGGCTTGGAAATCGTATGTAGCAGTTCTGCTTTGTCCTGTAAAACACAATGAGTTGAAATTGACTTGATAAATTGGGTTTGTTTTGTTTTGGGCTTCTTCATGTAACATTTTTGGTGGACTATGGTTCAGGATTTGAATCGGGCTGCGAACCTCAAGATCAGCAGTTCGAAACTACCAGCTGCTCCATGGGAGAAAGATGAGGCTTTCTGCTCCTGTAGAGATTTACAGCCTCAGAAATCCTGTACAGGTTGCTATGAGCCGGAACTGACTCCACGGCACACAATAACCATGGTTCAGGATAATCGTGCAGAAAGACTTTCCAATGAAATCTTGTTTGATTCATCTAACTTCATAAATTCTCAAGACTCCCTGCTTAGTCATACGGCAACTTGGTTCAGAAATAACAATTCTTTATTAGTTGATGTTGCGTCATTTCAACTCATACTCCATGTGCGCAGAGTAAAACTGCTCCATAGAGTTTTCAAGATTGTGACTATTCAAAAGCAAATCACCAGACCTTTCTTCCTCTGAGTGGGTTCGAACTACCAATCTTTCAGCTAGTGGCTGAGTGTCTAATGATTTGTGCCACTCAGTGTTCTAGAAATAAAATGTATCAACAAAAATGTTGTCATTGTTGTTAGTGCTGTTGAATTGGTTCTGACTCATAGTGACCCTGTATAGGGTTTCCAAGGAGTGATCATTGGGTTTGAACCACCAACCTTGCAGTTAGCAGTATAGTGCTTATCCTACAGTGCCACATCCTACATTACTATAACTTAAATGAGAATTGGCTGAGAATCTTTACATTGGAGATTCTTCATTTTCATTTTAGCTTGCTCTCTGTCTCTATGACCTGCAAACCGAGGTGTATCTATGGAAAATAGCACCTATGGGGAGCACTGATATTGCACCCCTGCCCAAACATCTGACACTTATCTTAAACATTTAGTATTATCATCCATTTTGGACAATTAACTCTGCCACGGGGGTCCAATGATTACTCTCCATAAAAGATAGACCATTTAAAACAAACAACAACAACAACAACAACTGGCTCTTTTGTGGGTTCTTCCCATTACTTTGTGCCTCTTCTGTCCTTGGGTGACATTTCCCTCCAATTTGGTGAAAGGCTTCATTAGGAGAAAAGAGTTTCTACATCTAGGAAAGCGGGCATTAGAGGATCAAGTAAGTGGATGGGAGGTCAGGGCTAGGTTATCAGGAACAGAGAAGGCCCAGGGCAGGAACTTAATGGGATGTGTGTCAAGGGGATGGAGGGAGAAAGACTGAATGGAAGGAGGGTAGATGGGAGAGAGAGGCAGTAGGAAAAAAAAGCCATGAAGACCTTAAAGGGTTCTCAAATAGTTTCAGTTTTAACTTGCTGAATGTTCTCTCACAGAGGGCGATAGAAATGGTGCTGGTTAATAAAACTGCTCAGTGTTGCCCCCTTCAAGTGGCAATAGGGTCCTAGATATGCCTCTGCCTGAAAATTTGTTTTGTCAGTCTCCTTTTATCCCAAGTGGCACAGCCTGTGCTCCACAGATAATAAAGGAGAAAATATATTCAATGATTTTTTTAATCATCCCAAGCATATGAACAGAGGAATATCTGAAAGATGTTTTCATCTGACTAATTAGGTTAGAACTCTCAGGAGAACAGTCCTATTTGCTCTATTTTTGATGTTAATGTTTCTGTTTCTGGTTGAGAATTTTGCAGGAACAAATTTCTCCTTTGACACTTAGGTTGGAACTTCAAGTGAGGGAAAAAACAACAACAACAACCTTTGCATTTCTCATCATTTTGGAAATATAAACGTGGCATTTATGTAATTTATGAACAATAGCTATAATTGTTGGTTTTGCTAAGTACATATTTTGTAGCATGGATCTGTCTGTTTTGCAAGGAAATAAATGCTTACTGGTGATCGTTGACATGTGTCTTACTTTTTACTCCAGAAATTTGTTTTTTCAGAGCAGCAGTCATAAAAGCTTCAGTTTTTTTTAGTACAGACAAGTCAGGTGGTGGAACATAGAACATTTCTTTCCTATTTAAACTATTTAAAACATTTTTTTTTTCCTTTTTGTTTGATGGTTTATGAATGTGAATACTTATGACTAATTGTTCTTCCATTCTCTCATTGATTTGTTTGCCCATTTTCTCTTCTCAACTTATAGTAAACTCTCTGAAGAAAGAAACGAAATTTCTTTTGTCATCTCCTTGGCATTTAAACATAATGCTGAGAATACAATAGATGCTTTATATATTCCTGTTACTTTGAGTTCTAGCTCTTTAAAAAGGGGGTGCATTTAAGATACCCTTAAAGCAATATGTTGAGGCTTTGACTCAGCATAAGCAGAGCTTAGTAATAGTTTTGGGAAATGGCTGAGTTTTTGGTCTTTTTAGAAGTCTTTTTTAAATGTTTTATTGTGAATTATGTGATAGTTTACATGGGAGAACATTTGTTTTACATTCATCCTATCGTATATCATTTCATTGCCATGGTTACAATCCCCTCCATACATCACCAACCAACCAAATGGTATACACTACAAGCCTACCCCTGATCGTCAGCACACAGCCCTCTCCATCTCTGTATCTAAAGTCCCCAGTTGCTCCGTCTTTAGAAATCTTTTGCTAGAATTTGGAATTGTTAGTGATAATGGGTGATAAGGGGTGGTGTGCCGTGGAGTCAGTTGTAACTCATAGTGACCCTGTATAGGGTTTCTAAGGGTTTCTGAGGCTGTAGATCTTTACAGGATCAGAAAGATCCACCTTTCTCCTGCCCATGGAACGTCTGGTAGTTTTGAACTGCTTACTTTGAGGTTATCAGATCAACTCGTGATAATGGATAGAAATTGTTATTATTAAAAATAGGGCACGAAAACATTTTTTAACACTATTTTCCTGTGAAGATACTGGGTAAAAAATTCAATGGTAAAAGCAAAAAAACAAAACCAAAACAGAGAAACCCAGGGCAATGAAAATATGAGGTAATAGTAATTTCATTCCACCAGTTGTTTCTTCTATTCTTCAGTGCCATTTGCATCTATTAAAAGCCTTGAATGCTAGTCAAGTGATTAGACTAGGCTTTGAGACCATAAAGAAAGAGAATGAGCTTAATAGTGCCTCTCTTTGCTTCTTATATTGTTTTCAAAGTGAAATTTTACTAAAATTCTCTACTAGAATGCAGAGGGATCATGTCATACTTAGATGGTGGATTAGCAAATGGAATCTGTAGAAAAGATTCAGAGATTGTTGAGCCCCCTTATGTTGTATGCAAAATTAAGTCCATTAATACATGCATTTTCCTGCGCTCCATCCCATTTATCTCAGATTGATGAACATCTTCCTCCTAGTGAGTCACCACTTATAGGTAACTCTACATTTATTCCATATCCTTGGACTAAATGTATGAACTTCCCTGGACAAATGGGATTTGAAAAGGAACCTTCCCCTAAAGACTCAAATGACATTTTGCAAAGATGACAGTTCTCACATGCATCAATTTAGGAATGTTCAGGGGATCCCTTTCCAGAATTCAAACATGGTGCTGGAAATACCAGAAGCTATTAATACCTCATGGATATTTACATTCATGACTTGGCAAGGGTGTGAGCTGTGAGGTGCAATCTTCACAAAGTTGATACTGTGAAGGTTGGCTAGCCACCAGGCAGATGTCTGGGTTTGGCAGTAATGAGTTCCTCCTTCTCCTTGGAGCTGCAGAAAAGATCTGCATATTGCGTGTATGCTTTCATTCTTTATAGCTTTAGCTCCTTTTATTTTTCATACTGTCTTTATTGAGATAGATTCTGGAACTTAAAATTCATTTTTTAAAAGTGTACCATTCATTAATTTATAGTACATTCATAGAGTTGTACGATCATCACTGATTTTTAATTTTTGATTTTTCAGACTCTTTCTTCTGATATCTTTAGAAGAACATTATGCTTAGTTTATATTTTAAAAAATCAATCATCTAAAATTACTTCTGTAGAAAGTTGGTATGCATGTCTCTTTTTCTTCCATTTAAGTTTTTATTGTGAATAGAGCGAAGGTTTACAGACAAAATCATCAACTTTACATTCAACAAATTATACACTTTGTTTCATCTCCATGATTACAATACCCTCTCTGCAACAACAGGTATCTACTTCCTCCTTGTAGCTACCCATTTACATCTTATATTTCATAAACGAACAAAGCAACAACACATGATGTACACATACAATTCATGTCTCATAAGAAGGCCTTCATATTTTATACTGTTTCCATCCTTCTATTGCCAGGATTAATTTTTTTGTGACACTGTGCTTATAAAGAGATGATGTCTTCTAGACCAAAGAAAATATTAGGTTGAATCACATGAATGCGCCATTTTTGTAGGCCCAAAGCAGTTGAATATCAGTAACTTCATAAGGTTCAATATAGTAAAACTTGCAGGCAATGTCATGTACATTCCACTGACATTGCAAAAACGTAAAAGAAAAATATATTCTAGGTCATTAAAAGTGAAGCACTTCATTCTTTATGATGGAATATAGAGAGTTAAAATATTATTCTCTTATTTTTTTTTGTTCATTCAATCCCAAATATTTACTAAGTGCTTGCTACTTGCCAAGATAGGTAGTGTGAAGAAATTTCCAGTCCCTGCCTTCAAGATACACAGGCTTGTTTTACTTTGTATTAGCTGTCTTTATTAATTTATTGTTTTTTTTATCTTTGCAGTGTATTTGCACTTCCATGTTCAGAAAAGCCATTCACTGTTTTGTTCTTTGTCCTTATTGTTTTATAGGGAGGCAAAGCCCTCCTTTTCCTGTATGCACACAAACTCCAATTATATGTATGATGACTTCTTTCCCCACTTCTAAAGTTCCCAAGCTCACTGAGTAGGCACAATCTCCTGTCAGTGTTGCAATGTTTCCATGTTGCTCAGGGATGTAATTTGGTGGTTTTCCCAACTGTAATTACTACCTGCCTCAGTCTTGGCTGAATGCCAAGGAGTTTCAATTCTTAAATTTTGGAAAGAGATTAAAGTATTTCATGCACACATCCATACACACACATACACCCACCCCCACCCCACCCCCACAGTCTTGAAGTGTGCAAATCTAGTCCTCAGTATTTAAGTTTCATGTGTGATCAAAATCAGCAATCTAAAAGACACATATACACAATTTGTACATATTTACAGTATGTTGATAATTCTCTACGTTACCAATGATATATTGGGTCTTTCAGTTACCCTGTGGATTTTATCAGCCCTGAATTAAGCTGGAGAATTCTTTGGGTCTACTGACTTTGAGTCCTGGTGTGATGCTATGGGTTAATGGGCAGGATTGCAAAGTTGGTTTGAACTACAAGGTCTTCAGTTCAAGCTCGCCATCCATTCCTTGGAAATCCTATACAGGTTCACTTTGGGTAGGAACGGACTTTACAGCACTTAACAACAACAACTGACTTTGAGTGGAGAGGTAATGCATCTTTGTAATTAGAATAGAATGCTAGGAAATTTCTATTATCTGGTTTATACTGTTTGTCATTCAGGAGGTGTCTAGCATGATGTTAATTAAGAGTAATAATGTGGATTTTGTCCAGAAACTGATAGAAAACAACATTTTCATGTGTTGAAAGATATTGAATGTAATACCTTCATTTTACACATGAGGAAACAAGTAAAAAAAAAAGTTAAGTGATTAACTCAAGGCTGTTTAATTATTAGTTAAAAACCCAAGATTAGAATCCAATTTTACAGAATTCCAGCACAGTGTTCTTTCTACTAAAGCTTTTTACAATTTTATATGGGAAAGGGATTTTATTTATAAAGTCTATATCTAACATGGAGTCCTGGTGTGGCACTGTGGGATAAAGCAGTGCAACACAAGGTCGGTTTGAACCACAAGGTCTATGGTTCAAACTTACCAGATGCTCCTTGGAAACCCTATACAGGATCGCTATGAGTCGGAACCAACTCGATGACACTTAAAAATGACAACACATTTAACATAGGAACCTGGAACCAACTCGACAACACTTAAAAATGACAACAACTTAATAACAAAAACATCTAACATGTACTTCATTTTAAACCAGTTTCCTGCTTTTTCACCTGTCTTGTTCCTTTTGCACCATGCCATTATTGTTCTTAAACTCCAATTAACCTCAGCCAAGGCTGGGCAACCTACATCTATGGTACAAATCCTAAAACTTAGCTGCAAATCACCTGGAGGAAACCTTGGTAAAACATTAAAACATAGTATGGAATCAAGATTCAGGGGAGGGGTAGGAGGGTGGTAGTGGTAAGGTGGTGGTGGTGTGTGGCAGACAGTGAGAAAGTAAGAGAGGGAGAGGGGGAGAGAGAGGAAGAATTTGTATTTCTAAGTAGTTTTCAGGTGATGCTAACGTTGTCTGTCTGGGGCTACACATTGATAAATCCAAACCTACACCAAGGAGGCTTAACAGGTCTCTATAGACAGGGTTTTTAATGACTGTATTTCCTGTTGCTCACTCCTTTAGCTTCTAAAAGTCTAAGAAATGATTGAATACATCCCATCCAAAAGCTCAATAGCCCTCTATAGTCATTTATTATTGGCTGTCACATTGAGATGGGTATGAAAATGACTTACATGTCTGTGCAGATGGCTGTGAGTCAGACTAGAAGAGGAAAGTATCTATCTAGCACTTTTGATTAGCTCTTTTTTGACTATCCTCTTGTATGATTCTTTTCTCTCCTTCCCTCAAGAAAATAATGTTAAAAGTGACAATGATAAGACAACTATAAAAAATAATTTTTCGGAATATCCTTATGCCTGCAATCCTTAAAGAATCAGAGAATTAAAATATTATTGTAGCAGTAGGGATTCTTAGTTGTATAAAGAAAATCCCTAATAGCTAGTGTAAACAGAAACAGATTTAACATAAGGTATAAGGTAGCTTACAGAATGTGAGTAAACTTCAAAGAACCTAGGCCCTATGCTGTATCCTCTTGGGAATGTAGGTTTCAGCTAGCCAGCCTTTATTTTATAGGAAGGCATAGTAGAAGAAATTGGACTGGTAGGTGAGCAATCTACAATCTCTGCCACAGTTATCATAACCAAATTGTAGCTCATTTTTTAAATTCCCAATTTAGACACTAAAAACTATACGGTCTTTGTTTTACCTACTCACATAATGATATATTATGAATTGGCCCAGCGTTGAAAGAGAAACATGGCAGTGAACCGACGAGTCAAATGAACATTTTGTAAATAATTTTACTGGTATATTGTCTAAAAGGTTAATGGTCTTTGGTACTTATAGTCCTGCGACTTCAGAATTCACAAAGATCTCTCATTTGAAGTAGTATCTTTCTTTAAGACAAACTGGTATCTATAGCAACCCAGTACTGATGAGTTGGTTGCTGGTGATCCCAGTTTTTTTTACAGCATTGTGCTTCTGTGGAGAAGCTTTGGTGTAGTGGTTAAAGCACTTGGCTGCTAACCAAAGGTTGACAGAACTCATTAGCTGCTCTCTGGGAGAGAGACATGGAAGCCTGCTTCATTACAGCCTTGAAAACATTACAAGGCAGTTCAGTGACTCATAAGTTGCTATGAGTCAGAATAGATTCGACGGCAGTGGGTGGAGGTTCTGTAGTATAAGACTATTGAAACTGGAGTAATTTGAGAATATAATTTGGCAGCAATATATAAATGATTATAAGGATCCATGCTAGCATTAATTACTGTACAGATTATGTTTGATTAATAATAATGAAAAAACATCAACCTTAGTAATCAGCAGGTTTCCTTATTGCCTATGAAATTTGAGATGTCTTGATTTATGATTAAAACTTTCTTTTTTGTGTATTAATGGAAGTGGAACGCTGTGGGCTAGGTTACTATTGACTGAATTGGAACATAAAGCTGGAACATTCTGCTCAGATTCCTAATTTTCAATCCACAATGACATTCATTGATGGCTGTGCTGTTCTGTGAATCATTTAAACTGCTAAAACAAATTCACTAAAGAGTGGCTATTATGAATAGAATTGTGTTCCCTCATAACGTAGCTATAACGTGTGTTGTTATTCCCAACCTGTATGCCTGTGCTTATAATCTCATTAATATCACATGTAAGTAAAATTTTGCTAAAGTTAATTTTTAAATGGCTGCAACAGTACATTGACAGGGAACTGCCAGAGGTTCAAGTCAGATGCAGATGAGGAAGTGAAGGAGGGATATTATTACTGACATCTGATGGCTCTTGACTGAAAGCAGAGAATACCAGAAAAATGTTTACTTATCCTTTATTGGCTGTGCAAAGTCTTTCAACTGTGGGGCTCATGATAAGCTATGAAGAATGTTGCAGAGGACGAGTAGCCCAGAACAATTAATTTTGCTCATGAGGAACATGTATATAGATCTAGAGACTTGTTCAGACAGAACAAGGGGACATCGAATGTTTTAAAATTAGGAAAGGTGTGTGCCAGAGTTGTATTGTTTCACCATACTTTTGCAATGTGTATTCTGAACAAATAATCCGAGCAACTGGGTTATATGGAGAAAGTGTCATCAGGATTGGAGAAAGCCAAAGACTCACTAACTCATAATTAATCTAACAACTTTCAATACAGGTTGTTACAATCTTGTTTTCTGAAAGCAAGGGCTTAAAATACTTATTGATGAAAATCAAAGACCACAGTCTTTATTATGGGTTGCACCTCAATACGAAGAAATAAAAAATCCTTACCACCGGACAAATAACTAACATAATAAATGGAGAAAAGATTGAAGTTGTCAAAGACTTCATTTTGCTTGGATCCACTATCAAGACTCACAGAAGCCACAGACAAGAAGTCGAAAGACATACTGCATTAGGAAAATCAGCTGCGTAATACTTCTTAAAGTGATAAAGAGCGCCAGACTGAGACAGGGTATTTTCAATAACCTCATATGTATGTGAAAGTTGGACAATGAATGAAGAAGACTGTCGAAGAATTGATGCATTTGAGTTACTGTGTTGGAGAAGTATATTAAAGGTACCATGGACTGCCTTAAGAACAAACAAATCTGTGTTGAAAGAAGTACAGCCAGAATGTTCCTTAGAAGTCAGGATGGTGAGACTTGGTCTCTTACACTTTGGACATGTTATCAGGAGGAACCAGTGCTTGGAGAAGGACATCATGCTTGGAGGGTCAGCGAAAAAGAAGAAGAGCCATAATGTGTTGAATTGACCCAATGGCAGCAGCAATGGGTTTAAACTTAACCATAATTGTGAGGATGGTACTGGACTAGGTACTATTTCATTTTATTGTGCATTGAGATGCCATGAATTGGAACTGACTTGATGTCACCTAACAGCAACAGCAACTTGGTCACAGAGAAGATTTTTTTTTATATGTATATTCTTCTTGTTGTTGTTAAGTGTTGTCCTCTCAGTTCTGATTCATAGTTACCATGTATAGGGTTTCTGAATATTCTTAGATTACTGTTAAATTATGTGGAATAATTGAACTCTTATATTGAATTATAAGCCCCTTTTTAGTTACTAAACAGTGGAGTCTTATTAGAATATAGTTTGTGGTTATACATATTTGAATGAAGTGGAACTTAGAAGATCTGTCCTACTTTTGACTCTCTAGTCTCTATATGACTCTAAGTGAACTATCATTTTGTTGACTTATTTTTAAAAATAAGAATTTGATTAGATAATAAAATATTTAACCATTGGCATAGCACAGGTTCTAACCAATCAGAACAGAGATTAGTCATGAAAAACTGGATTAGTGAAACTGGTTTTTCCTGGTAAAATATAAATAAGTTTTTAGATCTATGAGCTTTCTATTGAAACTGAATTATACACAGTAAAAAGCCACACTATCTCTATTAGCCTATATCATTGATATTCAAACTCACCCTAGGTACTTTCATGATAAAAGGGTATATCAAAGCTACCATCTGATGACTCAATGCTAATTTTAGATCTCAAGTTTCAAATAAATAAGAGAAAAGTAACACATTTCTTTAAGAGTGTCTGGAACAATGAACAACTATTCTGTATTTAGAAATCCTAGAGTTTTTCACATCTTTCTATAAAATAAATTGTAAAATACATTTTAGACTGGTGTCTAAAAAGACAAGAAATCCATTTGACCATCAGAAAAACAATTTCTTAAGCATAATTCAAAAGTCTGTCACATTTCATTATGTTTCCAAAGAAAAGGGAGGGTAATTGTGGACTGTAGATGAACCTGAATATGATCTTTTAGTGAGGTATAGAGATAAACGTTGCAAAGTGAACAGAATCTATTTAGGTTGACTTGGGCAGAATAATGCTCAGTTATGACATTGAAGTTTCCACTTCACTTATAGGAACGAGATAAGGCAAAACACTCCAGTTAATGGAACATGAGCTACTAATTCCCTGAGAAAGACAAAAGAAGAGAGTGTATTGTTCTTATGTGATATGAACCATTTTCTTTAGACTCAATGCTGACAATGAGAGACTGTGTCAAGGGAGAAAGTGATAGGAGGGACAGCTTTATGTCAAAATGAAGGAGAAAGGAAAGCTAAACAATGACTCTTATCAATTCCAAAGGTGAGCTCACCTTCCTGGCTTTCAGCTGTCCAGGCTTGATCATAGACCTGTCTGTTCTCTGCACTTCTGTATATGTATGTGCTTTTATCATTTGTA
Organism: Chrysochloris asiatica; assembly: GCF_000296735.1. Lineage (NCBI taxonomy): Eukaryota > Metazoa > Chordata > Mammalia > Afrosoricida > Chrysochloridae > Chrysochloris > Chrysochloris asiatica. Next base: position 2,514,951 of record NW_006408667.1, on the reverse strand, counting down.
AATAGTATTTCCTCAGTGGTATTCATTCTTTCCTGGATTTATTTATCACATGAAATTATTATTACAACTTTACATGAGGAATGTGGAATATGGGCATATAGAGACCACTGGCTACATTAGAACTGAAAATAAGAAATAAGTATTCTTCGATATGAAAGCATTAAAGATCAGATGATCTACAGAAGTAGGGGAAGGTGCTTGAATCCCAGACTCCCACCGAGTAGGCTCCTAGGACATGGGGCCCTTGTTATCTCAGGCTACCTTCTGACCTTCCTAGCAATTCTTGGACTCCACTGTAGACTTTCTCAGACCTGTACTTCTCAATCTGTGAAAAAAGTGACATCCTTTGTGTTGAAAAGAAGGAGTTAGTGTCATCCTGTGACCTTGAATGACATTTATCTTTCTTCTGTAATAGCTAGAAAATGGGCTTTGAGCTCCTGCATTAAGAGGCTGATTTTTTGAGGCTTTTTCACTCTGAGCTGCACTGAGTACTGGAAAAAGAAGGAGCATGTACTGCTGTGCTGTTAGAATATCCGACCTTGTCCACAGCCTGGCCTCCTGAAGTCCTCACTTCATTTCACAATATCCTGTGGGTATAACTTAGGAATCTATAGTGCCTCCTTAGAATTGTTCTCAGATGAAATGAATTACCATCTCATGCATTCATCCTTCCCTTTTGTTTCCTCTCTCCTTCTGTTTTTCCTCTTTTCCTTCCTTCTTTTGTATGCATTTTCTTTCAGATTTTCCTTTGTCTTTCTTGAAAAGATATCTTTGACATCATGAAAAAGTCTTGATTGTTTTATTGAGTTGATTTCACATTTTAGGATATCTTTTGTTGTTGTTGTTAGGTGCCATCGAGTCCATACCGACCCATAGCAACCTTATGCAGAGCAGAACGAAACACTGCCCGATCCTGGGCCAACTTCACTATTGTTGCCACACTTGAGTCCATCGATACTGCCACTGGGCCAATCCATCTTGTTGGGGGTCTTCCTCTTTTTCTCTGACCCTCCACCTTACCAAACATGATATCCTTCTCCAGTGACTGCTCCCTCCTGACAATATGTCCAAAGTATGAGAGATGAAGTTTGGCCATCTTGGCCTCTAAGGATCTATTTGTTCTTTTGGCAACCCATGGCACTTTCAATATTCTCCTCCAACACCATAACCCAAAGGCATCTATTGTTCTGTGATCTTCCTTAGTCACAGTCAAACTTTCGCATGCGTATGAGGTTATTGAAAATACCATGGCTTGTGTCAGGCATACCTTAGTCCTCAAGCTAACATGTTTGCTCTTCAACACTTTAAAAAGGTCTTGTGCAGCAGATTAGCCTAATGCAATACATTGTTTGATCTCTTGACCTCTGCTTCTGTGAGTGTTGATAGTTGATCCAAGAAGAACAAAGTCCTTGACAACTTCAATCTTTTCTCCATTGATAAGAATGTTGTTTATTGATCCAGTGGTGAGGAGTTTTGTTTTCTTTACATTGAGATGTAATCCATACCGAAGGCTGTGCTCTTTGATCTTCATCAGTAAATGTTTTAAGTCCTCTTCACTTTCAGCGATCAAGGTTGTATCATCTGCATATCACAGGTTGTTAATGAGTTTTCCTCCAATCCTGATGCCACGTTTTTCTTCATAGAACCCAGCTTCTCATATTATTTGCTCAGCATACAGGTTGAATAAGTATGGTGAAAGAATACAACCTTGTCGCACACCTTTCTTAATTTTAAAACTTCAGTGTTCCCATGTTCTGTTTGAACAACTGCCTCTTGGTCCAGGTACAGATTCCTCATGATATCTTAGGAGACATGTTTTTAGGGAACAACTCAGGAACTTGAGCTGCTTGAATGCCTTCCCTCCTCCAGAGTGAACCATAAATGATACAATCAAGTTGGTTTGGGTCCTTTTCCCTGATCACCCTGAAATTCCATGATTCCACACAAGACTTAATCCATTTTGTCAGCAATGAGTTTATATTATTAGTCTGATCTTTAGGAGGAAGGATGATGATTCTTTTGGGTAGCAAAAAAAAAAAAAAGTCTCCTCAAAACATGCTTTATGTGGTAATGGAATAGGAAGAAGAAGCTCTTTGGGATTATTTCAACTTGGGTTAAAATCTCAAAATTTGCACTTAGTGTGTTATTTTGAGATTATTATGACATCCCCTAACATCAGCTTTCGTATCTAAAAAATGTAGGCAGGCCAATCCCCGCTTCAAATATATGCCTAATAACTTTGAGCATGTCAAGTCTCTTGCATAGGAGCCCCCCATTCTCTGTAACCTTATTTCCTATTCTTGCTTCTATCAATTATTGGCAGGTTAGTTTTTGCTAGACACTATTCAGAGTATAATTTAATTTTCATTACAATCCCATGAGTTCAGTACCAGCTATATTTTCAACTGATGCATGAAACACAGTTTAAGTGCCTTGATTGAGGACATCCAATTGGTGAGCCACTCAACAACGGAGCTGGATTCAACTTGCACATGGCAGACTGATTCGAGAGCTATCCTGATGAATCACCACTCCACTTTGCCTCCCAACAGAATGTAAGAGGGGGCTTCCAAAAGTTTACAGAAATATTCCATGACATTTTATTTCTATTGTGTCACAAATCTTTGGAAGCCCCTTGTATTTGGAACGAGCATTTACTTTGGTACCCCAAAGCTGAATATCAAGGAGGACAATCTTGCCTTTCACAAATAATTCTGCTGTAGTTAATGGGAAGAGTTTAGTATTTCATCAAGTGCTGCTGTTGAATTGAGCAAGAGCTCTTCACTTGATGAGCTGTTGTACTTCACTTAGATTCATTTTCTGGGTTGAGGGTCAGTTATCACAGGTGGAAGGCATCATTTTTAGCACTGCTACATTAAAACTAAATGGTGGCCACAGTCAGGCACCTGCAGTGATTATTTTCGTATATTGAGGCTTTCAGGGAGACCTGTGAAAATTAGGAAATGAGATAAGCAAATTAGAAATTACTTATTTATTACAGTTTCAACACTGATTTGGGAATTGGGAGTTATTTTTTAAAATGACAATTTATGGTATTTATAGGAAAAATAAAAATGTCTTCTAAGGAGAAAACCACTTTTCTAAACTTTCTCTGCTGGTGCATTTATTATTACAACACATGAGCCAATGAAGTAAGCAGTGTGAGCCTAGCACTTCCGAGTGTGTTTTGGCAACACAGGAAATGCTGAGAGATCTGTTTTCTGAACCATGGCTTACATGGGTAAAAACTACAGTGATTACAGCAGTAGTTTAATATGGTTCTGAAGCCAGGTTGCTGAGATTCAAAGCTGATTTCAGCTCCTACATTGTGCCCCAAAGTCTTAATTCTCTTCTATATTTTCTCACCTTCATCACCCTAGACCTCTGCTCAAAGATAGAGATGAATTTGTGTGTGATATGTGCATATGTGTATGGTGTGTGTATGAAGGGGCATCAAAATGTTCATGGAAATATGGATTTACAACATAATGGAATATTTCCACAAACTTTTTGAAGCCCCTTCATATTTATTAATGGTGGGAAATGTGTGTGTATACATTTTGGTCATGTGTGCACATAAGTGGTATGAACTTTGTTGTGTGTGTATTGTATGTGATCTGTGTAGCTTTATGTGTAGCATGTGGTTGAATGTGTAATGTATGTGCTTGTATCGTGAGTATGTTGTGGTGTGTATTTGTAGTGTACATGTGGTGTCTGAATTTGTATACATTCTGTGATATGTACATGCACATATTTGTATGCGTTGTGCATGTGGTATGTATATATGTGTGTGTGTATGTGATTTTGATGGGTATGTGTATATGTAGTGAATTTGTATGTGATATGTAGATGTGTCTGGTGTTTGGTGTGTGCATTTATAAGTGGGGTGAAGTGTAAATATGCATTTTTATGTGTATAAATATATGCATGAATGCATGTTCATTTATACATTATAGGAATATATGTCACATATTTGTGCCTTTAACATGTGCGTGTTTGTATGTGTTTGTGTTTGTGTGTGGTATGTGTGGTATATGTATAAAGTGTGTTGACAGGTGTGTGTGGTATGTACTTGTATGTGGTGTGGATATGTGTACAATGTGTGCTTCTATGCTGTGTGTGTAAGATATGAGAACCAATAGATCCATTTTGGAAGAAGTGCATCTAGAGTGCTCCTTGGAGGCCAAGATGGACAAACTTTGTCTCTCACACTTTGGACATATTGTCAGGAGGGATCAGTCACTGGAGAAGGATATCATGTTTTGTAGCAAGATGGATTGGCCAAGTGGCAGCATCGATGATCTCAAGTGTGGCAACAGTAGTGAGGTTGACCCAGGATCGGGCAGTGTTTCGTTCTGTGGATAAGGTTGCTATGAGTCAGTACCGACTCGATGGCATCTAACAACAACAACACATAATACAAATAAAAATTTATCCTTTGGTAGTGCCAGATTCATGTCAGGATTATTCACAAACATTATTTCAAATTGCTCTGTCTTGAAATAAATTAAATATGATTGTTGTTGTTAGGTACTCTTGAATCAGCACCAACTCATAGCAACCTTATGCACCAAAGAACAAAACACTGCCTGGTCCTGCACCACATCACAATCATTGCTATGCATGCTGCTGTCAATGTACCAATCCATCTAGTTAGGAGTCTTCCTCTTTTTCGATGACCTACCACTTTAACAAGCACCTCCTGATAGTATGTCTGAAGTATGAAAGACAAAGTCTTGCCACCCTGAATTATAAGGCACATTCTAGTTTTACTTTTTCCAATACATATTTGTTTGTTCTTTTGGCAGTCCATGGCACTTTTAATATTCTGCTTCAAGACCATATCTCAAATGCATCAATTATTTTCCAGTTTTCTTTCTTCATTGTCCCACTTTCACATTCATATGAGGCAATTGAAAATACATGGCTTGGATCAGAAACACCTTCATCCTCTAACTGATATCTTTGCTCTAGAACACTTAAATAGGTCTTGTAGAATAGTTTTGCCTAATGTGATAAGTCGAGAATACTCGACTGCTGCTTCCATGAGTGTTGATGATGGATCCAAGCAAAATGAAATCTTTGACAACTTCAATATTTTCTCTATTTATCTTGCTGTTATTTATATGTCCAGTGGTGAGGATATTTCTTTACATTGAGGTGAAACCCATACTGAAGGCTGTGGTCTTTGATCTTCATCAGTAAATGTTTCAAG
>NW_006408667.1:2504350-2509636 GCF_000296735.1 Chrysochloris asiatica | reverse complement strand
CCATGTTTTTCTTCATAGAACTCGGCTTCTCAGATTATTTGTTCAGCATACACACTGAAAAAATATGGTGAAGTAATACAACACTGGAACACACTTTTCCTAATTTAAAACCATTCAGTGCCCTCTTGTTCTCTTTGCAACTGCCTCTTCGTCTATGTGCAGGTTCCTCATGAACACAATTAAGTGTTTCAGAATACTCATTCTTTGCAATGTCTTCCATAGCTTATCATGATTCACACAATGGAAAGCCTTTGTGTAGTCATAAATCACAGGTAAAAATGTTTCTGGTATTCTCTGATTCCAGCCAAGATCTCATTCCATGTCCTTGTTTAAATCTAGCTTAAACCTCTGGCAGTTCCCAGTCAATATACTGCTGCCTGTGTTTTTGAATTATCTTTAGTAAAATCTTACTTGCATGTGATATCATTGATATAGTTCAATGATTTCTGTGTTCTGTTAGGTCACCTTTCTTTGGAATGGGTACAAACATGGATCACTTTCAAACAGTTGGCTAAGTAGTTGTCTTCCAAGTTTCTTGGCATAGATGAATGAGTGCTTTCAGCGCTGCATTATTTTAAAAAAAAATATTTCAATTTGTTTCCATCAATTCCCAGAGCTTAGTTCTTTGTCAATGCTTTCAATGCACCTTGGATTTCTTCCTTCAGTACCATTGGCTCTTGATCATATGGTACTTCTTGAAATGGTTGAATATCGACCAATTCTTTTTTATATAGTGACACTGTGTATTCCTTCCATCTTCTAATGTTTTCTGCATCATTCAGCATTTTGCCCAGGGAATCCTTCAATATTGCAAGTCAAGTCGAATTGATTCTTTAGTTCCTTCAACTTAAGACATGCTGAACATATTTCCCTTTGGGTTTTTGAACTATAGGACTTTGCACATTTCTTTTTTATTGTCTTCTTGAGCTGACCTTTGAAATTGTTCTTTTCAGCCCTTTTACCTCCTCATTTCTACCATTTGTTTGAGCATTTCTATGCTAAACAGCAAGTTTCAGAGACTCCTTTGACATACAGTTTAGTCTTTTCCTTCTTTTCTGTCTTCTAAATTACCTTTTGCTTTCATTCTGTATGATATTCTTTATGTCATCCACTATACCTCTGGTCTTCAGTCTTTATAGTGTCTGATTCATCAAATATATTCATCAGATGATCTTTAAATTCTGGTGGGATATGTTAAAGTTCATATTTTAGATCTCGTGGACTTTCTTTAATTTTATTCACCTTGAGCCTGAACTTGCATATGGACAATTGATAATCTGTTCTACAGTCTGTCCCTGACTTGTTTTGGCTGATGATATGGAGCTTTTCTACTGTCTCTTTCCACAGATGCAATCAATTTGATTTCTGTTTATTATACCTGGTAAGGTTCTGAGTATTGTTGTCTTCTAGGTTGTTTAATGAAGAGCAGAGATGTCAGCTTGAGGACTAAGGTGCGCCTGACCCAGGCCATTGTGTTTTCAATAGCCTCATATGGATGCGAAAGCTGGACAGTGAATAAGGAAGATCGTAGAAGAATTGATGCCTTTGAGTTGTGGTGTTGGAGGAGAATACTGAAAGTGCCATGGACTGCCAAAATAACCAATAGATCTGTTTTGGAAGAAGTGCAGCCAGAGTGCTCCTTGGAGGCCAGGATGGCTAAGCTTCGTCTCTCCTACTTTAGACATATTATCCGGAGGAAACAATCGTTGGAGAAGGATGTCATGCTGGGTAGGGTGGAGGGTCAGAGAAAAAGAGGAAGACCCCCAACGAGATGAATCAGCCAGGTGGCATCATTGATGGCGTCAAGTGTGGCTGCGGTAGTGAGGTTGGCCCAGGATCGAACATTGTTTCGTTCTGCTGTGCATGGGGTCGCTATGAGTCGGTTCCAACTCGATGGCACCTGACAACAACAACAAAGGTTGTTTAAACATGATATTTTCAGTGAACAAGTCATTTGCCTTGCAAAATTCTATCATGTGATCTCTAGCATTGTTTGTATCACCAAGACCATATTTTGCAATGACTGATCCCTCCTCTTTGTTTTCAACCTTTGCATTCCAATTACCAGTAATTGTCAATATATCTTGATTGCATGTTTGATCAATTTCAGTCTGAAGAAGTTGGTAGAATTCTTCAATTTCATCATTACTGGCTTCAGTGGTTGGTATGTGACATTGAATAATAGTTGTATTAACTGATCTTTCTTGTAGGTGTATGGATATTATCCTATCACAGACAATGCTATACTTCAAGATAAATTTTGAAATGTTCTTTTTGATGATGAATGCAACTTGTCTTTAGCTTGTCATTTCTGGCATAGTAAGCCATATGATTGTCAGATTCAGAATAGCCAATACCAGTTCATTTCAGCTCCCTAATACCTAGAATATCATTTTTTATGCATTCTATTTCATTTTTGATAACTTCAAAATTTCCCAGATGCATAATTCATACTTTCCATGCTCTAATTATTAATGGATATGTATGGCTGTTTCTCCTCATTTTGAGATGTGCCCTCATCAGCATATGAAGGTCCTGAAAACTTTACTCCATGTGTATCGTCACAGTTAACTCTACTATGTGGAGGCAGCTCTTCTGCAGTCGTATTTTGAGTGCCTTCAAACCTGAGGGCTCATCTTCTGGCACTACATGTGACAATATTCTGGTGGTTTTCATCATGTTCCAATATTCAATATTGCTATTTGACAGTGTTCCACTGCTATTAATAAGGTTGTCAGTGACTTAATATTCTTTAGTCCATCTCTCCCTCTTCTTAATCTGTTTTAGTCTGGAAGCTCATCTGAAATCTGTCCACCGTGTTGACACTGCTGATATTTAAAATGCCAAATCACAGCACAATGCAAGCCACCACAGTAAGACAAAGTGACAGATGAGGGGTGGAAATATTGAGAGTGTCCTAGAAATGAATCTGCTTCTTTTCCTTGGTTCTTCCACAGTCAAGAAAGATTATGGACAGGATTGCCTACATGATCCATTAAAATATCCTCTGTGGGGCTCATGTATAATGCAAAAGATGGAAGAAGAGGAGACCACAGTAGAAACTTAAAAATATGAAGTAAATGGATAATCTGTATATACATTTCACTGCATTGGTAAGAAGCCTTTTTCAAATACTTCAGGATGATTTTTTTTTTTTGGTTCAAATAAATCTTCAACATATTATAGGGTCTGATTTCTCAATTTGGGAAACAGTGTGACCATCCAAAAAATGACATGAGCAAGAGTTCCCATAGCCTCATTTGAAGATCCCCAATCCTTAAATCTGAAAATAAAATCATACTTTCTGGAAGTTGAAAATTCCATCTTAAATTGTTTAGTGTCAGTGTTTTATTTGACTTCTGAAAAACAAACCTGTCATGGATCTTGAGTTGCAGAGGCAGAACATCAATACAAACACCACTTGCTAAGCATTCATACCATTTGTCCCTACATGCACTCTACTCAACAAGTTGGTTTAAAATTCAGTTTTGAAATTGAAACAGCAAATCTTTTCTCAGAATCCTCTGACACAGAAGCAGAGATAGCGCCAGTAAGAAGTGTGCCAAATCGTAATGCCTCCCTTGAGAGCCAATCATTATGCGCAAACCTGTACAGTGTTTTATCTCCTGCGCAAAACAGACACTGACATATTTCTCTTGTTGTTTCCTGCCAATTGCGAATGTTGCTATTTGTCACACACCAAACACAGGAGGAGAGGATAACAAAGTGCATTTCAGCTACCTGGTTATTTTAATAAATAACCAATAGATGTGGCCATTTTGACAGATTTTTCCACTTATGTGTTAGTGCATTACAAGATTGCCAGGCATTCTTACACTCTGAAAATTCACTAGCAGATGGGACTCAAGAACCACACCAGGGTATGTGGGAGCTGAGTGCGCATGCTTTGAAATCTTACTCCTTCAGACCCTTATCATTTTAAGAAGAACACTTTTACTTAAGAAAAAACAACAACTCAGTTTTGTATGAAATTTAATTCAAGAATAAGAAAAGAAGAGTTAAATAAATAAATGCACAATACCGTACAAGGCATAAGAACTCTAAGAATCAATGAACAGTGACTGAGGGTTTGTGTCAAACATAAGACTAGCAAGTGGCCAACAGAAAAAATATTCATAACAGTCACCAAGTACCCTGATTCAGCACAGAGATTCATTGACCTACAAGTAAGTATAATTAAAGGTATGGTATATATAAGGGGCCACCACTCATTTCTCAATTTGTCATACTGTGATGATTTTTATGTTGCTTTTATGCTGGAAGTTGTTCCACCAGTATTTTAAAATCCAACAGGATGATTCATGGGGGACTGGTTTCAGCTGAGTTTCCAGAATAAGACAGACTAGGAAGAAGGACAGGTAGAATATTTCTGAATGTTTAGCTGCTGAAAACCTTATGAAAAGCAGCAGACCATTGTCAGATATAGTGTCAGATAATGAACCCCATCAAGCTGGAAGGTATTCAAAATATGACTGAAAAGAACTGTGTCCTCTAACTGTTGATCATGAAGTTGCAAATGGAGCAAAGCTTTTGGGATCTTCATTTACTGATGGGGCACAACTCAAGATGAGGGAAAACAGCTGAAAACATCCATTTATAACTGGAACATGGAATGCATGAAGGATGAATCTAGGAAAATTGGAAGTTGCTAAAAATTAATTGGAATACATAAAGATCTATATCCAAGGCATTAGTGAGCTGAAATGGGCTTGTGTTAGCTATTTTCAATCAGATAGTTTTATGATTTACTATGCCAGGAATGAAAAATTGAAGAGGAATGTTGTTGCATTCATCATAAAAAAGAACATGTCAAGATCTATCTTAAAGTACAGTACTGTCTGTATTAGGATAATATCCATATGTTAAAAGGAAGATCAGTTAATAAAACTATTCTTCAGATTTACACATCAACCACACTAGCAATTGATGATGAAATTGAAAAATTCTAAGAACTTCTTCAGTCTGAAATTGATCAAACATGCAATTGAGATATATTGATCATTACTAGTGATTGGATTGTGAAGGTTGGAAGCAGAGAGGAAGGAGCAGTAGTTGGAAAATATGACCTTGGTGATAGAAATGATGCTGGAGATTGTATGACAGATTTTTGCAATAACTTATTGCAAATGCAGTTTTTAAAACAACATAATAGATGACTTGTTGTTGTTATGTGCTATGGAGTTGGTTCCGACTCTACATATACAAATTCATGCTAAAGCAAAAAATTAAAACAAGTTTATGAGAGCCCAAAAATGACCTTGAATA
>NW_006408667.1:2502601-2503909 GCF_000296735.1 Chrysochloris asiatica | reverse complement strand
AAGGAATACACAGAGTCACTGTACCAAAAAGAAATGATCAATGTTCAACCATTTCAAGAAGTAGCATATGATCAAGAACCAATGATCCTGAAGGAAGAACCCCAGGTGCATTGAAAACACTGAAAAAGAACAAGGCACTGGGAATTGATGGAATACAAATTGAAATCTTTCAAAAAACTGATGCGGCACTGGAGCCACACACTTATCTATGCCAAGAAATTCACAAGATAAGTAACTACCTGGTCAATGGAATGGAAGAGATCCATATTCGTGCCAAAGAGAGGTGACCCAACGGAATGCAGAAATCATTGCTTAATATCAGTGATATTCCATGTGAGTTAAGTTTTACTGAAGGTAATACAAAAACAATTGCAACCATACATTGACAGAGAACTTCCAGATTTTCAAGGCGGATTCAGAAGAGGATGTGGAATGAGGAATATCACCGCTGATGTCTGATGGATCTTGGCTGAAAGCAGAGAATACCAGGAAGATGTTTATCTGTGCTTTATTGACTACACAAAGGTTTTCGATTGTGTGGATCGTGATGAGCTATGGACAGCATTGTTAAGTATGAGTATCCCAGAACATTTAATTGTGCTCATGAGGAGCCTGTGCATAGACCCAAGTGGTAGTGTTCAAACAGGACAAGGGAACATTAAATGATTTAAAATTTGCATGGTGTGTGTCAGGGTTGTATTCTTTCACCACACTCATTCAATCTGTATGCTGAGCAAATAATCTAAGAAACTGGATTATATGAAGAAAAAATTGACATTAGGATCGGAGGAAGACTCATTAACACCCTGCAATATGCAGATGATACGACCTACCTTGCTGAAAGTGAAGAGGACTTACTGATGAAGGTCAAAGGTCATAGCCTTCTGTATAGGTTGCATCTCAATGTAAAGAAGACAAAAATCCTCACCATTGAGGCACAGATGATGACGTGGAGAGATGGAGTAGCTGGGGACTTTAGACCCAGAGAGGGAGAAGGGCTGTGTGCTGATGACCAGGGAGGGAGCAGGTGGGCGGGGGGAGGGGGGTGCAGGCTTGTAGGAGATACCTTTGGTTGGTTAGTGATGCCTGGAGGGGATTGTAACCATGGCAATGAAATGATGTACAACAGGATAAATGTAAAACTAATGTTCTCCCATGTAAACTATCACATAATTCACAATAAAACATTGAAAAAAAAATCCTCACCACTGGACCAATAAGCAACATCCATATAAATGGAGAAAAGATTGAAATTGTTGAAGACTTCATTTTGCTTGGATCAACAATCAACACTCATGGAAGCCACAG
>NW_006408667.1:2494779-2501586 GCF_000296735.1 Chrysochloris asiatica | reverse complement strand
AAATGATAGGGTAGAAGAGCTAAACAGAAAATTTCAAAGGACAGCTTGAGAAGACAAGGTTTTTTATTTATTATAATAAAATGTGCAAAGACTTGGAGTTGAAAACCAAAAGGGAAGAACATGCTCAGCATTTCTTATACTGAAAGAACTGAAGAAATAATTCAAGTCTTTCCTTGAAATACTGAAGAATTCTACAGGCAAAAATTTGGATGATGCTGAAAGCATCAAAGAAAATGGAAGGAATACACCGAGTCATGTACCAAAAAGAAATGGTCGATGTTGAACCATTTCAAGAAGTAGCATATGATCAAGAATTGATGGTGCTGAAGTAAGAAGTCCAAGCTGCATTGAAATCATTGGCAAAGAATAAGTCTCTTGAGAACTGATGGACTACAGGTGGAACTCTTACAATAAACTGATGCAGTACTGGACGCACTCTCTTATCTATGTCAAGAAATTTGGAAGACTGCTACAAGGTCAAGTGTTCCTATTCCAAAGAGAGGTGACCCAACCATATATGGAAATCATTGATCATTATAATTAATATTACATTCAGCTAAAACTTTGTGAAACATAATTAAAAAATGGCTGCAACAGTACATTGACAGTGAACTTCTAGAGGTTCAAATCAGATTCAGACGGGGATGTAGAATGAGAGCTATCATTGCTGATGTCAGATGGGTCTTGGATGAAAGAAGAGAATTACAGAAAGATATTTACCTGTGCCTTATTGATTATGCAGAGACTTTTCACTGTGAAGATTATGACAAGCTATGGCTAACATTGTGAAGAATGGGTATTCCAGAGCATTTGATTGTGCTCATGAGGAAACCGTCCATAATCCAAGAGGCAATCTTTTGGACTAGTGCTGTATTCTTTCACCATACTTTTTCAATCTGTATTCTGAGCAAATATTCCAAGAAACTGGATTTCAGGAAAAAGAATGTGGCATCAGGATTGAAGGAAGATTCATTAACAGCCTGTGATATCCAAATGATACAAACTTGCTTGCTGAAAGCAAAAATGACTTAAAATACGGAGGATGGTCAAAGATCACAATCTTCAGTATGGATTGCACTTCAATGTAAAGAAAACAAAAATCCTTACCCACTGGACCAATAATAACATCATAATAAATGGAGAAAAGATTGAAGTTGTCAAAGACTTCATTTTGCTTGGACCCACTATCAACACTCATGGAAGCAGCAATTAATAATTTATATGATGTATTGCATTAGACAAATCTGCTGCACAAGACCTCTTTAAAGTGTTGAAGAGCAAAGATGTCAGTTTTATGACGAAGGTGTGCCTGACCCAAGCCATGGTATTTTCAATAACCTCATATGCATGTAAAGGTTGGACAATGAATAGGGAACACTTTTGAAGAATTGCTGCATTTGAGTAATGGTGTTGGTGAATATTAAAATCACCCTTGATTGCCCGAAGAACAAACCCATCTGTCTTGGAAGAAGTACAGCCAGAATTCTCCTTGGAGGCCAGGATGGAGAGACTTTATCTCTCATACTTTGGACATGCTGTCAGGAGAGACCAGTCCCTGGAGAAAGACATCATACTTCATAAAGTGGAAAGTCAGTGAAAAGAGGAAGGCCCCCAATGTGATGGATTGGCACAATGACAGCAACTATGAAATCAAACCTAACAGCGATTGTGAAGATGGTGCAGTGCTGGGCAATTTTTCATTCTGGTGTGCATAGGGTCATTATGAGCCAAAATTGTCTTGATGGCACTTTATCATAACAACATTTTTAAGGGGATAATAGATCATAATGCTAATCAAGGAGTCCTGGTGTGGTGCTGTAGGTTAATGCACTGGGCTGCAAAGTCATTTGATTCACAAGATTGGCAGTTCAAGCTCACCAGCTATTTCTTGGAAACCCTATACAGGGTTACTATGGATCGGAACCGACTTGATGGCACTTAACAACAACAACAGTGCTAATCAAGAATGCCAATAGAGCACTTGGAAAATATTTAAAACCATTTATTTATTCATTCATACAATTGACTTATTTATTTAATTTACTCAACAAATATTGTGTGCATATTATATGTTTGCCATTGGTTTAGATGCTAGGGACAAAAGCTAGTGATTCATAGAACAAAGGAGGCAAATATTAATCAATAAAATAAATATTTATATGTTAGATGGTAGTAATGATTAAGAAGAGAAATAAAAGAGGAATGGGACATTCATTGCAAATGCTGCCAGTGGATATTGGAATGAAAACAAAAAACCACCTTGGGGTTATGGGAATAGGCAAAGAAGATCTGACTAAGGGGGTAAAGTTTCAGCAAAGACCCGATGAAAGATACATGAATGACTTGATTGTGTACGCATCTAGAGAAAAACATTCTTGGTAGTGGGAACAGCAGGAGTAAAGTCCCAGAAATCATCACAACTGGATTACTCAAGCAAGAGCCACATGAGCAAGGCAAAAAATAGTAGTAGATAAACTCAGAATTAAGCAAGGAAGGAGAACGGCCTCCAAGTATTAGAACCTCACATGATGACTTTGGCATTATTTTGAGTAATATGGCAACAATCAGAGGGTGTTGATTAGAGGACAGATATGATCTACTTTATAATTTAACAGAACATCTCTGGCTACTGGTTTGAAAATCCACTTTAGCAGACAAAACTAAGGCAGGGAAATGGATTAGGAGGCAATGTTGTTGTTGTCAGGTGCCATCGAGTCGAAACCAACTCATAGCGACCCCATGCACAGCAGAACGAAACAATGCTCGATCCTGGGCCAACCTCACCACTGCTGCCACCCCCGAGTCCATCAATGATGCCACCTGTCCGATCCATCTCGTTGGGTGTCTTCCTCTTTTTCTCTGACCCTCCACCCAGAGGTGACGGTACCTTGAATCAGAGTTGTTGCTGTTGTTAACTGCCATCAAGTAGATTCAGACTCAAACCCTGTATAGGATTTCTGAGGAGCAACTGGTAAGTTTGAATAGCAATTGTGGTTCAAATTGACCTTGCTGTCCAGTATTTTATCCCAGGAGTTATTATTGTTGTGATGTGCCGTGGAGTCGGTCTGACTCATAGCGACCCTGTACAGGGTTTCCGAGGTTGTAAATCTTTACGGGAGCAGAAAGCCTCATCTTTCTCCCACGGAGCAGCTGGTAGTTTCAAACTGCTGACCCAAGAGTAGTAGGAGCTAAATAAGAGAAAGACAGAGAAATGGGTAGTAGAGTTCTGGATATATGAGTGTGTTAAAGCTAGAACTGACAAGATATACTAATAAATTGGATTTAGGTGGAGAGCAAAGAGGATTTAGGATTGGAAAGATAATGATACCATTTTCTGACACGGGAAGGATAGTAGGAGGGCAGGGTTAGGTGGTGATAGAATGGGTGGTTGAATCAGAAATGAAATTCGGAACATGTTAAATTTGAGATCTCCATCAGACAAGAGGGAGCTCTAGTAGCATTGTGGTTATGAGTCAGGCTGCTAACCTCAAGGTCAGCAGTTCAAAACTACCATTTGTTCCACAGGAGAAAGACGAGGCTTTCTGCTCCTGTAAAGACTTACAGCCTTGGAAACCTTATGCAGGGTCGCTATGAGTCGGAACCTACTCCACGGCACACCACCACCATCAGACAAGAAGACATTGTGTGTATTTGCATACTGGTTTGGAGTCTAGAAGAGAAGTCTGAGCTAGAGTTACACATTTGGGAAATCTGAGCACATAGATGGTATTTAAAGTCACAGACTACATAAAGTCTCTAAGGGGGAGAGTGCAGTCAGAGAAGAAAGAAGTAAAAATGGATCTTAATAAAGATCTGATGCTATCAACATCTTAACCTCTTGGTAATTTCCAGAAACTCTTTATCAGGAGCTTCATAAAGTTCTTCTCTTAATTGTCTCACCTTCCTATAACAAATTGTTGTTTCAATTCAACATTTTATTTTTATTTTTATTTTTTTTACTAATTTAAAATACAATTGAACAGTATTTTAGCTATGTATTTGGCTGAAATAAAATTCATGATTTAACCTAGGGACCTAATTCGCATTTTTCAACAATGTTTCTATGGGAACGTGTATTCTCAATTCCAAATAAGTATCTTTCAAATTACTTTTGGCACATGACCAGTTTCAGTTTGGAAATGGCCTGTAATGTCAGTAGAGAAAAGAACATACATCCCATTATTATTTATATCATTCAGACTTACAATATAGCCAAAATGCTTGTTTCTTTCAATTTTAATACACTAGACGACTAAAATGTTTATTTTAAAGTATATTTCCTTTTTCCTTTTATCATCTTCCTCTTCCTTGGCCTCTGCTCAGTCTCATTGTCACCCCTCCACTGATGTATAATAAGTATGATTTAATTTTACTGATGAAAAAGTTTTCTATTTTAAGTGATGCCTACTTATTTCTAACAGAATTCTAGTGTGGTGCTGTAGGATAAGCACTGGACTGCTAGCCACAAGGTCAGAAGTTCAAACCTATTAGCCATTCCTTGGAAACCCTATACAGGGTCGCTATGAGTCAGAACGTACTCAGCAACATGTAACAACAATAACTTGTTTCTCTGTGTTACGGAAATGTATACATTTCTGCCCCATTGTATGTCTTACCAAACCCACTGCTTTCAAATTGATTCTGACTCATAATGACCCATACAGAGTTTCTGAGACTGTAAATCTTTATGAGAGCATACAGTGCCATTATGTTCCTGCTGAGTGGCTGGTGGGTTTGAACACCTAACCTTATGGTTAGCAGTTCAAAGCCTAACCCACAATGCCACCAGAACTCTTTTTACATGTCTTGCTTATTTCAAATTGATACCAGGGCAGGCTTTGTTGGTATAGTCCTTGGAGTAGTAACTATTTTCTACTGTGTCTTGGGTCTCAGATTTTTCATGACTGGGTAGGAGATAGGAAAGATGATGTGTAGCCACTGAGATGATGGAAATGGAATAAAATGCAAAAAAATCTTTGTTTCTCTTTGTTCAACTTTCTGGAATCCATTAAAGACACTTTTTCATTTCTTTTGACTGAATCCTTTTACATAGGAGAAAATTGTATTGCTCACTAGTCTCTTCTTGCTAATTTCCTCATAAAGCCTCTTTTCATTGCTCATTTCAGAAATGCCTCCTCTGATTGCCAGTGTGATGCTTTGCATGAGACAGTCATTCTAATCAACAGATATTCCCAGATTAGCTCTTTCTGTAAACCAGAATCAAGTCTCACTTTTATGCTATTATGATTAATTTCTTTGAAAAACATTGGGTTTTAATATTTCAAAAGGAACGTCTTCCAGTCCTTTAGTTACACCATTCACTGAGTTAATCTTTGGATAGGGTGAAATGTCATCAGTTGCACCCCAGGATTTCACAACCACTTTTATTTGTTTGAGTCCAACAGTTTTCCTCCTAACTGGGGTAAATGATCTCTAGGTCCTGCAGTATAATTTTTGGCTCTACTGAACTGGAAAGCTTTGATTTCAATTTGCACTTCTGGTCCACATTTTTACTGCCACCATTCTTTCATATTCTCTGAAATAAGTGAAAACATATTGCATTAATGTATTATTCTGATGTAATAGAAAGAACATAGGACAAGGCACCTGGAGATCAGGGGAGTAAACCCATGCAATGTTGTTGTTCTTAAGTGCATTTGAGTTGGTTCTGAATCATAGAAACCCAATATTGGGTTTCCAAGGAACAGTGGTGGGTTTGAACTCCCGACCTTGAGGTTAGCAGTACAGTGCTTATCCTAAAGTGCCATAGCATGACTGCACAAATACATGGACACATATCCTTTTTATGTCTCAGTTTAAAAAGGTTTTGCATTATCTTCTATGCTCCTGTTATTTTGTAAACTATATGAGGCAATACTGTCTGAAACTCTCAGACTTGGATGAGCCTTAAAGGAGCTTCATCTCAATCTCTACAGTAAGACCCACTTACAACATCTGTCATTAGTTGTTGCCCTTTGATTAAATATTTTTAGACATGAAAACTTCATTAAGTTAATGGAAAACAATACTTGCTAATAACTCATCATCTTGAGGGAAAAAAAACAAAACAAAACTCAAGGATTACTCCTCAAAATGCATTTGAAAATTATTTGAAAAGCCAACCACCAATATAACAAGATATTGTTTTTAATGAATGAAATTCAACACAGAAAATAATAATTTGGAGAAGATTTTGGTGCCTCTTTCCCCAGAGAAATACTAACTTTCACCTATTTGTGGAATTGGGATTTGTTGGCTATTTTTCATTACGTGGCACATTTATCATGTTATAAATACAAGACAATCTCTTACTAAAATAGACATTGACAA
Source organism: Chrysochloris asiatica (assembly GCF_000296735.1). Lineage (NCBI taxonomy): Eukaryota > Metazoa > Chordata > Mammalia > Afrosoricida > Chrysochloridae > Chrysochloris > Chrysochloris asiatica. Next base: position 2,495,256 of record NW_006408667.1, on the reverse strand, counting down.
GAGAATAGGAAAATTATTGATGAAAATGAAAATAAGAATAAGTAGTAGAAGAGAGAGAAGAAGATAAAGGAAGACGTAGGGAAGGAAAAGAGGAGAAGATAAAAATGTGCAGAAGAAAAGAAGAAAAAGACAACAGGCAACAGGAAAATGAAGCAAAATCTCTGCTATATGTCAGGATGATCTTTTCCATTAATGTTGAAATGAGAAGCACATGGAGGCGAAGTTCTCTATTTGACTCTGGTTTGAGTGACCAAAGAGACTTCATGCCTCTGCTTATATTTGCAAAAATTTTTCTTGTTAACCTTGGTATTCAAGAGTGCTCATTTCTTATTCTTTAGTATAACAAGAAGGGAGCAGAGATACTTTATTTATAATCTACACAGTCTACCATTTTAAAGCTGCTAACCTTCTTATCAATGGAGAAAAGATTGAAGTTGTCAAGGACTTCATTCTTCTTGGATCAACTATCAACACTCG
>NW_006408667.1:2493429-2494249 GCF_000296735.1 Chrysochloris asiatica | reverse complement strand
ACAACAACAACAACAACAACCTTCTTTACCATGTAGCATGAAATTGGCTACAATGAAAACTGGTTATATTTTATGTGTTTAAAATGATAAAACATTTATTTGAAACTCAAATACTCAAAAGTTGGGAAATTTTATACACTTTAACCACCACTTACTTGCCTGTCAGTTTGTCACACTGAGGTGGCTTCCATATTGCTGTGATTCTGGAAGCTATGCCACGGATATTTTAAACACCAACAGGGTCACTGACAATGGAGAGGTTTCAGATGAACTCCCAGATGAAGACAGAGTAGGAAGAAAGAGAGAAGGACTACTTCTGAATATTTAGTCACTGAAAACCTTATGAATAGCAGAGGAACACTGTCAGCACCAGAATATTAAACACTGAAACATGATGATGAGCACCAGAATATTGCCACATAGAGTGCCAGAAGATGATCCCCTCAGGTGGAAGGCACTCCAAATACTACCGGGGAAGAGTTGCCTCCTCAAAATAGAGTTGACCATGATAATACAAAGGAGTAAAGTTTTCAGATCCTTCATTTGCTGATGGGGCACAAGTCAAAATGAAGATAAACATCTGTAAATATCCATTAATAATGGGAACGTGGGATGTACAGAGTATGAATCTAGGAAAATTGGAAGTTGTAAAAAATGAAATGGTATGCATAAACATAGATATCCTAGGCATTAGTGAGCTTAAATGGACTGGTATTAGCCATTTTGAATCTGACAATCACATAGTTTATTAGGCCGGGAGTGACAAATTGAAGAGGAATGGCGCCACATTTATCATAAAAAAGAACATATCAAGATCTAT
>NW_006408667.1:2470934-2492519 GCF_000296735.1 Chrysochloris asiatica | reverse complement strand
GATTACAAATACCTTATTTAAACAACATAAAAGATGACTGTACACATGGACCTCACCAGATGGAATACACAGAAATCAAACTGATTACATCTGTGGAAAGAGACAGTGAAAAATCTCCATGTCATCAGCCAAAAATGGCCAGGGGCACATTGTAGAACAGACTATCAATTGCTGATATGCAAGCTCAGGCGGACACTGAAAAAAATTAAAACAAGTCCATGACAGCTAACATATGAACTTCAATGTATCTCATCTGACTTTAGAGCTCATCTGAAGAACAGATTTGATAAATTAGACACTAATTACCAAAGACCAGAAGGATAGTGGGATGACATCAAGAACATAATATAGGAAGAAAGCAAAAGGCCATTAAGAAGACAAGAAAGAAGGAGAAGACATAAATGAATTTCAGAAGAGACTAAAACTTAGTCTCCAGTGTAGAGATGACAAAGCAAATGGAAGAAGTGAGGAAGTACAAGAGCTGAACAAACAATTTCAAAGGTCAGTTTGAGAAGACAAAGTCAACTATTATAAAAAAATGTACAAAGACCTGGAGTTAGAAAACCAAATGGCATCTAACAACTTAATCATCATTTCTCAAGTCGAGGGAACTGAAGAAAAATTCAAACCTTGATTTTGTGGTATTGAACCTTGTCTAGGTAAAATATTGAATGAGGCATAAAACATCAAAAGAGGATGGAAGGAATACCAGAGTCACTGTACCAAAAAGAAATGATTGATGTTCAACCATTTCAAGAGGTAGCATATGATCAAGAGCCAATGATATGAAGGAAAAAGAAGTTCAAGGTGCACTGAAGGCATTGACAATGAACAAGGCACTGGGAGTTGATGGAATATAAATTGAACTCTTTCAACAAACTGATGCAGTACTGGAGGCACTCACTTATCTATGCAAAGAAATTTGGAAGACAGCTACATGACCAACTGACTGGAAGAGATCCATATTTGTGCCCATTCCAAAGAGGGGTGATTCAACAGAATGCAGAAATCATCAGACAATATAATTTATTTTGCATACAAGTAAAATTTTGCTAAAGATAATGGTAGCGTAGTGGTTATGAATAGGGCTGTGAACCTCAGGGTCAGCAATTCATAACTACCAGCTGTTCCATGGGAGAAAGATGAGGATTTCTGCTCCCGTAAAGATTTATAGCCTCAGAAACCCTGTACAGGATCGCTATGAGTCGGAACCGACTCCACGGCACATAAAAACATCAACAACAATACAAAAACATCTGCAAACATACATTGACAGAGAACTTCGAGAGGTTCAATCTGGGTTCAGAAGAGTATGTGAAATGAGGGCTATCATTGCAATTGTCAGATGAATCTTGACTAAAAACAGAGAATACCAGAAAGATGTTTACCTGTGCTTTATTGACTATACAGAGGTTTTTGATTGTATGGATCATGACAAGCTATGGGCAACATTGTGGAGAATTAATATTCTTTAATACTTAATTGAGCTCATGAGTAACTTGTACATAGATCAAGAGGCAGTTGTTCAAACAGAACAAGGAAACCCCAATGGCTTAAAATCAGGAAAGTTGTGCACTAGGGTTGTATTCTTTCACCATACTTATTCAACCTGTATACTGATCTAATAATCTGAGCAGCTGGATTATTTGATGAAAAATGTGACATCAGGATCGGAGGAAGACTCATTAACAACTTGCAATATTCAGATGATATAACCTTGCTCGCTGAAAGCAAAGAGGACTTAAAATACTTACTGAAGAATATCAAAGATTACAGTCTTTTGTATGGGTTGCACCTCAATGTGAAGAAAACATAAATCCTCACCAATGGACCAATAAACAACATCCACCTAAATGGAGAAAAGACCGAAATTCTCAAAGACTTCATTTTGCTCAAATAGACCATCAACACTCAATGGAAGCATCAGTCAAGAAGTCAAATAACATATTGCATTAGGCATATCTGCTGTCCAAGACCTCTGTAAAGTGTTGAAGAGCAAAGATGTCAGCTTGAGGACTAAGGTGCTCCTGATCCTAGCCATGGTATTTTCAATAACCTCACATGCATATGAAACATGGACAGCAAATAAGGAAGACTGTAGAAGAATTAATGCATTTGAGTTATGGTGTTGGAGGAGAATAGAAAGTACCATGGACTGCCAAAAGAACAAACAAATCTTGTGTTGGAAGAAGTACAGCCAGAATGGTCCTTGGAAATCAAGATGGCCACACTTCATCTCTCATACATCAGACATAGTATCAGGAAGGACAAGTTCTTAGAGAAGGACATCATGTTTGGTAAAGGGGAGGGTTGAAGAAAAATAGGAAGACGGTCCCAACAAGATGGATAAGCACAGTGGCAGCAGCATGGGCTCAGGCATAGCAACAATTGTGAGGTTGGGGTGGCACAGGTGGTGTTTTGTTCTGTTATGCGTAGGGTTGCTATGAGTCACTACTGACTCAATGGCACCTAACAATAACATACATTTTTAATGGTTCTGGTGCCAGACAGAATTATTAAGCTCCACATCACTCTGACATAAAAGGAACTGGTTGGGTTTTGACAACAGAACAGTGATGGACATGTTACTTGTCCTGTTGATTTCTAAGTTACTGACCACTTCTCTTTTCTGTGAATCTTTGTGGGTGGAAGCACTGCTACACATCTTTTATGACTTGCTTTTCTGGGTAAGGCTCAGGTACAGAAACCATCTTTTCCTTACCAGGAAATTTCGGTGATACCCTTCCATCCATACACCCATCTATCCACATCCATACATCAATATATAATGTATACTCCTACATTATGTTTCTTCTAATTTCTTTTCATGAAAGACTATAATTTCTTTTCTACCCTCAAATTGCTGAGACCTGACCCTTCAGTGATTAATGATCTAAAAAAGTTAGTTTGCTTCTTCTCTCTTCTATTACAAATCATCACTTTTGGGGGAAACAATTGTTTTTCTTGATCATAAAGAAATAAAAAAAGAAGAAGAAACAATTCTGCATAAGAGGATAATTCTGGAAATATATGTGAGGAAAGGTGTTTTAATCTATCTTATTGTATCTATAAAAAAAGCCCAGTTCATAAGATATGATCAATGCTATGTTTACTAAACAAATTCTACTGATAGTCTATGTGTTCTAAGTCTTCATGAAGGAAGGAGGAAACAAGAATCAATGAAAGCACTATTGGAGGGACTCGTAGTGGTTACGAATCGGGCTGTGAACCTTAAGGTCAGCGGTTCGAAACTACCAGCCGCTCTGCGGGAGAAAGATGAGGCTTTCTACTCCCGTAAGGATTTACACCCTCGGAAACCCTGTACAGGGTCGCTATGGGTCAGAACCGACTCGACGGCACTTAACAACAACAACAACAACATTGTTAAGTGCTGTCGAGTCAGTTCTGACTCATAGCAAACCTGCAAATAGGGTTTCTAAGTAACAGCTGGAGGGTTTGAAATACTAGTCTTGTAACAGTCCAGTGCGGATCCTAACAGCATTACATTGGGACTCCTTTAGAGGTGCCAGGTGTCTATAAAAGTAATTGCAATGGATACTTATGGTAGTCTTGTGAAGTACACTTACTCTTTGAGGTTAAGGAATTTGGTTTGGTGACACTGTAAATCAAGTGTAGATTTAGGGGTTACTCTTAGATCGACCTAATCCCAAATTGTGACCTCTCTTTTCTTCTACCCTGTCTCCTGTGATCTAATCTGATGTTCTCTTTATTTTAAGATATAATGCCTATGGTTACATCCTTATCTCTAAGAAGGTCATAGAATTTGTTTCTGATATATTAGAAAAGAAATCAGAATGGATTTGAAAACTGAACTTTTTAATTTTTTAATTGATGTTTTTATTACCTCTCTATAATAAATCAGGAATGAAAACAGATGAAAGTTATTAGACTACTGAAAACAGCATAGGCTTTGGAATCAGTAAGCCAGGGAGTGAAGCTCAGCTTATTATTTAACAGTAGTGGTGGCAGTTTTGTGCCACTGAGTCAGTTCCCACTCATAGAGACTCTGTATAGGGTTTCTGAGGCTGTAAATCTTTATGGGAAGACAAAATTGCATTCTTCTCTTGTGGAGAGAATAGTAGATTCAGATTAATGACCTTGAGGTTGGCAGTCCAGCTCATAATCCACTACACTACCAGGACTCCTTTACTTAACAGTAAAGCCAGCAATTAAAGAACTTCACCGAGGCACATTTTTTAAATTGAAAAATGAACAACACCTAGAGTTAGTGTTGCATGTTAAGATAAAATGTGATAATATAGGTGTATGTGGCAGTGGCTGGTCTAATTAATTGTTTATTTCGTTCTCTCAGTTTTGAACTCCTTATCAAAAACTGAGAGGACTGAATTAAATTTTCTCAAAGTCTCTTACCAGATCTAGTATTCTGAGGTAGGGTACCAGAAACATCACCTACATAAGTAGAACAATTATTTGAGTGTAGTTCAGTGAATGTCTCTGGCAAGTGTAACATTTGAGCAAACTTTAAGAATGCTAATTCATTTATTGATTCATGAATTGAATACATATTGAACTGCATTTTATGTGTCAGACACTAGTGAGGTCAAAAGAAGGACAAAGTACTGGTTTGTACACTCAAGGACCTCATGGATTTTATGTTGTATTGGTATGAAATAGCCAGTTGTAAAATAGTGTAAGAACCTTAGCAAAGTGTGTGCAGGATACAGTGAAACTCTGAGAAATCATTAATCCAGACTAAGAGGTGATGATGAAACTGAAACTTTAAAGAGAAAAAATTTTCAATGTTGAATCCAATGGGAAAGGGTTTTTCTGGAAGAAGCTACAGAGCCAGGAGAAAGCAGGTTGAGTTTACAGAAAGGTGAAATGGATGGTGTGGTTGGAATGATGGGTGCAGTGTTAGATTAAAAATGAAACCTGACCTTTTGTGCCCTGCTGAGAATTGGAATCTTCATGCTGTAAGGAGCAAGCAGTAGACGATGTTACACAAGAGAATGTCCTTATTAGATCTATGGTTTAGAAAGATATTAATTGACAGTGTGGAAGAAAATATAAGAAAAGACAATGAAAGCAAAATAACCTGCTCATTAGTCTTCTTAAATGGGAAATGTTGGTGATTAATGGTGATTAATGACAGAAATGGGGACTGCTGTGTACCATTGAATTGATTCTGATTCCTAATAACATGGCCTAGGATTTCCAATGCTGTAAATGTTTATGGGGAGCAGAGAGCCTCATTTTCTCCCATGGAGTGGCTAGTGGATTACAACTGCTGACCTTGAAGTTACCAACCCAACACATAACCCACTATGCTACCAGGGTTCCTTAGAGATGGAGATGGTAGAGATTAAATTAAGGCATATTCAGAACTAGGATGGCTAGAGATAGAGAGGAAGAGATGAATTTAAGAGCTATTTGGGAGGTCGATACACCAGGACTTGTTTCCTGGTTGAATGAAAGCAGTGGTGGAGAAGGGTGTTTCTTGATTGACAGACTTCAAACTTTAGCAGTGGGGGTGAGTAGTGGCTGGTGGGTGGTGAATTGGAAACAGGAAGTACAAGTGGGTAGAGTTGGGAAAAGACAGAGCTAAATTCAGCCATGGACACATAGAGTTAAAGTGTCTTTTAAATATATAGGTGGAAAGAACTAGCAACGAGTAGTTTTATGTATTGCTTGATTACAAATCAAACCTGTCCATTTTTTCATCAAACAACCTCTTTATAATCACAAATAAATGCAAATGATTTAATGAAACTTTTTGTATCATGTAGGTACAACTAGGAGGGCCTCTTCCTCTGTTTCCACTCTCAGGGGTTCATCTACGTTTGCTGCTGCTGCTGTTAAGTCACATCGGGTCAGTTCTGACTCAGTGACCCTGCGTAGGGTGTTCAAGGAGTGTCTGGTGAGCTTGACTCACCAACCTTGAAGCTCAAACTGACCTTGCAGTCCAGCGCATTAACCCACAGCACCAGTTTTAGGCCTCTTCTATTATCCAAGAGGACAAGCAAGGACTACTACCTCCTTAGCGAGGAGCCTGCTTAGAGGACCTGGTAGCATCAGAGTAAGAGATCATTCGGGCATGATCTGGGTATCTAAGGAGCTGTAACTAAATGCCTATTAAGTAGTTTTTAAAAATGTACACAACTCATATGAAACTTCTACATAAAGGTGAAGTGTACTTTTCTTCCACTTGAATATGGGTTATATTTAGTAACTTTCTTTTAGCAAATAAGAATGTTGGAAGGGATTCTGGTATCCTCCAAGGTCATAAGAGGCAACGGTTTTCTCCAGGGTCCCTCTCAGGACTTTTGCCTGGGGAGTTCTGAGCCAATATGTAAGAATCCTGAAACCACTATGCTGGAGAGATCAAGTGGAGAGTTCACATGGATGCCGACATTCCCAAGAATTTCCAGTGGTGCCATCCCTCAGCTGTTTAAATCTTCCCAGCATCAACCACCAATAAAGACCACTGATGATTCTATCCCTCAGGCTTTGGCTTTCTTGCTGATTCCTAGTGGACGAGAAAGGGACGTCTCTGCTGAGTCACACCAACTCTGCATTTTAGTGAGCAACATGCATTGTGTAATTGTGTGAAGTCACTAAGTTTTGTGTCATACTGTGGTGGCTTGTGTGTTTCTATGATGCTGGAAGATATACCATTGGTATTTCAAATACCAACAGGGTCACCCACGCAGACAGTTTTCAGCAGAGATTCCAAACTAAGACAGACTATGAAAAAGGAAGAGGAAGTTCACTTCTGAAAAATTAACTACTAAAAACCTTATAAATAGCAGAAGAACATTATAATATATAGTTCCAGAAGAGTCTTCAGGTTGGAATACACTCAAAGTCTGACTGATCAAAACTATCTTCTCAAAGTATCATCAGACTTATTGACATGATGGAGCAATGCTTCGGGGACCTTCATTCACTGATGTACCATGACTCACAATGAGAAGAAACAGCAAATGTCTATTAGTAATCAGAACATGGAATGTATGAAGTATGAATCTGGGAAAATTAGGAGTTGTACAAATGAGATATAATGCATGAAGAAGGATATTCTAGGCATTAGTGAGCTGAAAAGAACTAATATCAGACATTTTGAATCAGACAATCATTTAGTCTACTATGCCAGAAATGACAAATTAAAGAGGAATGACATTAACATTCATCATTAAAAAGGCCATTTCAAGATCTATCCTGAAGCACAACACTGTCAGTAATTGGATAATATTTATATGCCTAGGAGAAAGGCCAGTTAAAATAACAATTATTCAAATTTATCCAACAAACATTAATGCCAAAGTTGAAGAAATGGAAGATTCTTACCAACTTCTGCAGTCTGAAATGGACCAAACATGCAATCAGGTTGCATTAATAATTACTGATGAATGGAATAAGAATGTTGGAAACAAAAAAGAAGGATCAATAGATGGAAAGCATGGCTTTGGTGATAGAAATGATGCTGGGATTTCACAACAGAATTTTGTAAGACCAACAACTTTTTCAGTTCAAATACCTTTTTCAACAACATGAAAGGTACACACAGACTGTACGTATAGACTTCACTATGTATTCACAAAGGAATATGTAAGAATCAAATCAACCACATCTGTGGAAAATGATGATGGAGAAGTTGAATATCATCAGTCAGAACAGGGCTAGGAGCCAGCTGTGAACAGACCATCAGTTGTTCATATGCAAGTTCAAATTGAAGCTGATGAAAATGAACACAAATCCTCAAGATCCAAAATATGACCTAGAATATGTTGCTGTTGTTAGGTGCCGGCAGACTACAACTGTTAGATTACAGCTCATCACGACTTAATATACAATAGAAGGAAATGCTGCCTGTCCCTGAACCATCCTCAAATTATTATGTTTGAGACCATTGTTGGAGCATCTGAGTCAATACATCTCCTTTTCACAGACCTTCTACTTTAGCAAACATGATGTCCTTCTGCAGGGACTGGTCTCTACTGATAAAACATCAAAAGTATTGTGAGATGAAGTCTTGCCAGCCTTGCTTCTAAAGTATATTCATGCTGTACTTTCAAAACAGAATTGTTTGTCTGTTTGGCAGTCCATGATAAATTCAATATTCTTCTCCAACACCATGATTCAATGCATAAATTCATCTCTAGTCTTGCTTATTCATTGACCAGATTTCACAAGCATATAAGGTGATTGAGGGACACCCCCAATGAGATGGATGGCCAAGTGGCAGCATTGATGGTCTTAAGCATGGTAACAGTAGTGAGGTTGGCCCAGGATCGGGCAGTGTTTTGTTCTGCTATGCATAGGGTCGCTATGAGTCAGTACTGACTTGATGGCACCTAACAACAACAACAACATGAAGTGATTGGAAATATCATGGCTTGGGTTAAGAGCACCTTCATCCTCAAAGTGGCATTTTTGTTCTTGAACACTTTAAAGAGGTCTTTTGCTGCAAATTTGCCCAGTACAGTACATTGCTTGTTTTTGTTTTGTTTTTACTGCTGTTTCCATATGTAAGCTGATTGTGGATCTGGTGGATTCCATCCTGCCAAGGAGCAGAAAAGCGAGAAGCCTTATGCATGAAAAGTTCATTGTTTAGCAAAGCGACAATGAATGCCCCCCTTGGTTAGCAGAGCTACAAGGAATGATTCATGCAGGGGACCTGCAGTTTCTAGCTTTCCCTTGGAAAAATAGTTTATTTCTGATTTCCTTATAACAAGTTTTAGAAAATCTTGCATAATCATTAGATACTTTAAACAAACCTCACGTTATAATAGTTGCCTTTCATATTAACATTAACTTTCACACCATATTCAATCTTATGTAGTTATAAAAATTGTTTTTTTTTACATTAACAATACGTTTTAACATTAGAATAACCACACTAGCTAAAGTTTTAGCAATTTAAGCTTAAAATTGTAAGAAACATTCCAGGTGGTTTTAGTCAAGGACATTAAGGCTTTTAGAAAGCAGCTTAGGAGACAGTCAAGGGCAGTGAGAGCTTGGGATAAGAGACAAGTATAGGAGTTTGATTAGAAGTTTCGAGAAATTGTTAGCAAGAGAAATACTGCTTTGTTCTTAACTATGAAACTTTAGGGTACTTTTATGTTCTTGTTTTTATTGTTTAATCAATTATATGTATGACCAGTTATAGTAAAAATTATGTTTTTGATTATAATCTGTAACTAATGAATCTATAGAAAGTAATAGATGTTGGTAAAGTTAGATATTAAGATGTAGAACTTTATTTAACATTAACTAGACATTTTAGGGAGGATTAGAGAGAAACAGAGTCGCTCACAGAAGGCAGACATTATCAACGTAACTAAGGAGTAACTAAGGAGTACAGAGATGCAGAAATGTTTGGTGACCTTGTGTTCCTCTTGTACCCTTGATGTAACAATATCATATTTGATTGATTTGTAACTGCTTGTACATGACTGTTATAAGATCATTGTATATTCTAAATGGGATATAAGAAGCAACAATTTTGAAATAAAGAGTCAAGTCAGTCAGAGAGTCATCAGAGAGAGTCATCATCACCACCATTTGCCTGAGACTCAAAATGACCCATTGACTCTGTGTGAGTTTTTTATTTTTTTATTTTTATCATTCACCGAATCCGTACCCCCCTCCAAGTTCTCACAAATTGTTGAGGCTGGTCCCCTGCATGGATCCAAGAAAGATGAAATTCTTGAAAACTCTAATCTTTTCTCTTTATCATATTGTGAGGATTTTTGTTTTCTTTATATTGAGGTGCAGGCCATACTGAAGGCTTTGATCTTACATCAGTAAGTGCTTCAAATCCTCTTCATTTTCAGAACACAAAGTTGCATCTTCTTGCATATCCAATGTTGTTAGTGAGCCTGAATTTCGAGAATAGATAAATAATAGGTTAGACAAACTGAACAGTAGTGCCTGAAGATCATATGAGTTGTGGGATGACCGCAAAGACATAATACATAAAGAATACAGAAGGTCATTAACAAGTCAAGACAGAAAGAAAAAAAACAAAACAAAATGATGTCAGAAGAGACTCTGAAATTTTCTCTTGAAAATAGACCAGCTAAAGTGAAAAGGTTAAAAAGTTGAAAAGAAGATTTCAAAGGTTGGCTCCAGAAGACAGAATAAAGTATTATAAAGAAATGTTGAAAATCCTAGAGTTGTTGTTGTTGTTAAGTGCCATGGAGTTGGTTCTGACCCATAGCGACCCTGTATAGGGTTTCTAAGGAGCGGCTGGTGGGCTTGAACCACTGACCTTGTGGTTTAAACTGATCTTATGGTCTGGTGCATTACCCTGCAGTGCCATACCAGGGTTCCTGATTTTAGATGTAGGCAGGGACAATGACATGTGTGCGGGTGAAAGCTGGCAGAGATTGTGCTCTCTTGAACCTTTTTCACAACAATCCCTTAAAACTGTATACTTAGCAAGCAAATCTGAATGAACATGGAGTAGAGTGAGATGAAAGGAAGGAAAGATACCTTTGGCTTTTCTTGGGTAACATAAAGACTAATTGTGCATAGGTGTGTGTGTGTAAAAAATAAGTTGACTATGTTATTTAAGAGTCCTGGTGTGGTGCTGTGGGTTAATGTGCCAGACTGCAAAGCCATTTGATCTTCAAGGTCGTGAGTTCAAGATCATCGACTGCTCCTTAGAAACCCCATTCAGGGCTCGCTATAGATTGGAGCCTACTCAATGGCCATAGGTGGGAGCCTACTCGATGACACTTAACAACATCAACAACAAATGTTACTTTAAGTTAAGCACATTTTCATCCTTCTCAGTCATTTATTTGATTAGGTCAGAAAAGTCAAGTTGGAATAGAACTTTAAAAATACTTTTGGGCTTTTATAGTTATTGGTGGTAGTGGCGGTGGTAGTGTGGTTGTCTTAAAATTGGTCCTACATAGTGACCTTATATAGGATTTCTGAGGCTGTAAATCGTTATAGGAACAGAAAATCTCATCTTTCTCCTGAGGATTGATTGGCTGGCAGATTCAAACTGCTGATCTTCTGGCTAGCAACCCAACTCATAACCCACTACACTACTAGGTCATTTTATAGTTAACAGAAAGAAGTATGTCTGTCTTATTTAGAGCAGAATATAATTTTAATCCTTAGGAAGCTAAGAGAACTGATGAAAATATCTTTGGTTCACATTGAATGACATCTGTCTTTTTTCTTCTTCTTCATCTTCTTTGTAAAATCAGACACACGTATACCTTCAAAACCAAACTGCCTGTGCAACAGAGGCTGTGTATAAATAATGAAAGAAGACTAGAAAAACACATCATTTATTACCCTGACCTAGTGCCAATGATCTCAAGATCTCCAAGTTCTTTATAATTTGTAGTGCTCATGCCACACCCCGTTTTGTTGCTAGTGGCATTACCACCAGATATCAAGTAGTAGATTTTGATAAGACTGGGGTCAAATGGTTTGGACTAGGATGTAAGATTGAGATTATCATATGGAAAAGAATATACAGCCACCAATTTCCTGAGAGCACTATAAATTCAAGTTCAAGCTAGGTTACCATCTGTAAGGAAATCAAATCCCAATTTTCTGACACCAAATGGATTGGTAAATTCAAATCAATTTATGAATTCTGTTTCTCTCTGCTCCACTTTCTAACACCAGGTACACATGCAATGCTTCCTCCTCTGACCCTAACCATGAGGGTCAAGTCAAACCTTGAGTTAAAGGGCATAGTCCTTGATTTCCAAAGGTACCCAAAGTTTCAGAAGTCAGCTGCAACCTTGGGAGCCCCCAGACCTGTCTCAATTTCTGCCCTGCTAACAACAAAAAAAATCGGGGTCTTCTTTTGCTCCCTCAGGATTCCATTAGTAAAATTGGGGGTCCCTACAGTCTGCCTTGAAGTCCTGGTGTGGTGCTATGGGTTAATGCGCTGGACTGCAAAGTCAGTTTGAGCCGCAAGGCCGGTGGTTCAAACTCACCAGCCTCTCCTTGGAAACCTTGTACAGGGTTGCTATGGCTCAGAACTGACTTGATGGCACTTAACAACAATAACAACAACAGAGCCTGCCTTACCTATGACCTGCTATCTTTTAGTACTCCCTTGTGTTTAGAAATTCACTTTAGTGACTCACATGATTAAAAGTACTATATTTAGGATTACAGTTTTATTGTAGCAAAAAATGATACAAATAAAGAGATACATAGGGTGAGGTCTTGAGGAAGTCCATGGAGCTTCTGTGTTCAACATTTTTTTGTGACCTCATTACATTGGTATGACTGATTCAACTCACCCTGCAATCTCCTTCAGGTCACTTGATGGGTCTTTCTGGCTTGGTTAGCCCCCACCCTCCAGGCACTTCATTACCATATACCTTCAGATGTGATCTGGAGATGTCATCAAGCTCATTAAAGACACTTCGATCACTAGGGAATTTCCAGGGTTCTAGAGGTTATCTCTTAAAGAATATGGAGTTCTGGTGTGGTGCTGTGGGTTAATGAGCCAGACTGCAAAGCCATTTGAAATGTAAGGTCGGTGGTTCAAGCTCTCCAGTCACTCCTTGGAGACCCTATGCAGGGTCGCTATGGGTCGGAACCAACTTGACGGCACTTGACAACAACAGAGGTTATCTCTTAAGGAACATAGTAGCTCTGTAGGTTAAACATTGGACTGCAAACCACAAGGTCAGTGGTTTGAGCCCACCACCCACTCTGTGGGGGAAAGATGAAGCTTTCTACTCCACAAAGTTTTACAGCCTTGGAAACCCTATGCGGTATTTAACAACAACAATAAAATGGTTTATCTCTTAGGTATCAAGGACAAAGGCTACATACTTTGGATATTAACTTCTTTAACCCACACCATTCATCTAATGGTGAGCAGTGGGAATGAACTGAGAAGAATGTTTTCATTTCCCCAAACAAGTCAATGAAAGCCAACAACAACAAAAAACCCCAAGGAACTAACTTTCCACATACATGTTACCTCTTAATTATTGCTGATATAAGCAAGTACTTTGCTCATATCATTAATTTGAGGGACAGATGGCCAAGATGGACATTACTGTTTTAAAATTTCAATGGCTAAAGAATCAGTGGCTCTCAAACTAAGTGAGGCACCTGGTAAAATATTTTGTTATTGTTGTTAAGTACTGTGGAGTCGGTTCTGACTCATAGTGACCCTGCACAGGGTTTCCGAGGCTGTAAATCTTTATGGGAGCAGAAAGCCTCATCTTTCTCACGCGGAACCACTAGTAGTTTCGAACTGCTGACCTAGAGGTTCACAGCTCAATACCCTGCCAGATCACATGCAAAAGGGAAATCTATAGATTGCTTCCTCTTGTTCTCTGCATCCTTCATGAGCATTGACTATTGAGTGCTTCTATTACAGTGATAGGTATGAGAGTGGGAATGAAGACCATTTAGAGATGCATGACAAAATTCTGATCCTTTGTTGTTGCTAAGTGCTGTTGAGTTGGTCTGACTCACAGTGACCCTATATAGGGTTTCCTAGGAGCAGCTGATGAGTTTGAACTGCTGACCTTGTAGTCCATTACATTACTCCACAGCGCCACACCAGCACTTTCTATCTAATTTGGGAAAAGGGTATATACCTAATAAACTTATTCTGTCTTCTTTTGCATTCTTTTTTCTTCTTCGTCTCCCTACACTTTGATTTTCACCTTTTCCCCTTAAGACCTCAAAGATTGTGAAGTATATTTTGCTTAATCATTCTGATTTGCTATTACTCATTTAGGTACATAGTTTGGTTAGAAGGTGTGTTCTTTTTCATTAGAGGGCACTTCCTGAAACACAGCACAATATTTACTGACAAGCCTAGAATGACAGGAGAAAGCTGACACTCACTATTCATTTTCATCAATGTATCACGTAATCGTTTTAATTTTGTATTCATGGTTTGTTTCAAAATTGTTGAGCCTTGTGTTCATTTTCATCTCTGCCTAAAAGTCGTTATTTTACAAGAATGTAACTCTTGGAAGTGGCTGGAAGGAAAGAGTATTTAGGAAGGGGCATGAGTATACGTATAACTGAAAAAGAAAGAGGTGGCGGGAGGTGTGTGTGTGGAAAGGTGGGCAAATCTAGTTGCTAATTTGGCCCAAATGTATGTGCTGGCATATATGTAGTCATTGTTTCCTCTGTCTGATTTAACTACTGAAGAAGTACAACTACTTATTTTCTTACAAGCGATGTGGGCTAGTGGTACACTGTACCTAACAATACAGTTTCCTTTGGTGAATGCAAGGGTGAATTGCCTGATACTGATGTCTCTTGGGCCCTGGAAAGCAAATCTGATAATTATTTTAATTTTTTTTCCTCTGAGATTAGAAGATATAGAAGTTTACTAAACTTCTGTATACCAGGCTCTAATCAGATTTTTTTTTTTAAACATTTATTCTGATCCTCATAACAATACCTACATATTTTAGGTTAGATCAGATGTTATGTTCTATGAAAATAAAAAAAAGACTATCAACCTATGATTCACCCTACCATTACCCCCACTTTTAATGACAAAAACAGGTTCAGAGAGGCTAGGAATCTCCCAGCTAGTAAGTACTGTAGGATGACATTTGAAATCAGGTCTCTCTGACACCAAACTCTCCTACACTGAGTCCTGGACGTGTTCTTACGTACTTACTCTGTTCTCTATAAACTCACCCTTCTCCTCCCCACTTGTGGCTCTCCAACTTCAAGGAGCAGAACTTGTTAAAAAAAAACAAAAAAAACAAAACATCACTGACTCCTAACCTCAAAGTTTCTGATTTAGTAGGACTGGAATGGATTCAGACATTTTTAATTTATACCAAATTTTCAGGTGATGTTGGTAATCCAGGGATTGTACTTTAGGGATTATTGTATGAAATGTAATAAAAATGAAGTCATGTGGTTGAGAACATGACCTTGGCAGTTGTCGCACAGGCAATTTGGCTCTTACACCATTGTCTTTATAATTACCACCAACTGATTTGTTGGTGGTTGTTGTTAAGTACAGCTGAGTCACTTCCACTCCACTCAGTATAGGGTTTCTGAGGAGTGGCTGGTGAATTTGAACCATTGACCTTGTGATTCAAACTGGCTATGTAAATAGAGTGTATGAAACTCAGAGATTGGTTAGTTTTGCCATCTTGCTGGGTTTAAAAGGAGCTATCTCACAAAGGAGCTCTGGTAGCATAATGGTTACAAATCGGGCTGTGAACTGCAAGGTCAGCAGTTCAAAACTACCAGCGATTCTGCGGTAGGCTTTGTGGTCCCGTAAAAATTTACAGCCTCGGAAACCCTGTTCAGGGTCACTGTGGGTCAGAACCGACTCAAAGGCACTTAACAACAACAACAACAACATCTCACAAGCTGAGGCAGATGATTACAGGATCATCAAAAAAGAAGAGTCATAAGTAGAGCCTGTAACAGCAACAGAGGTGGAAATAAAGACAGGGGCAAACAGAGGCAGAGTGGCCATCTTCCTGGACCACAGACTGAAAGGCCAAGGGACTGTGTGACTGACAGGCTGAGGATTAGATTGAAAAAAAAAAAGGTGCCGGAAGTACGATTGCAAAGAGGCACTCCTGACTGGAGAGCTGCTATTTCCTGAGTGGTTTCTGACCCTGTTACCTTCCCTAATAAAGCCCGCAATTATAAGTATTGTCTGTGTGTTCTGTGTGGCCACTGCAACAGATCATCAAGCCCAGCAGAGATGCAGAGTAGCCTGGGAGGGATGATTTATGTCAGATGAGGATAAATAAGGCTGGAGGTTGAAGGCATGTCTGACAGTGGCCCCATAAGAATTGGGCTAGGACTGACAAAGAGTTTGATTTTTATTCATCCTTATGTTGTCAGAGGAGTTCCGACATGACCCCTGTGCTATTTTGGCAGCAGTCAGATGGACAACAACCCTAAGACTTGTCTTTGTAGAAACTTGAATCTAATAAAACTTCTTTTAATTGTCTATGTTTCCTATAAATCAGGCCATGCTTGTTGATTAATGAAATTCTGCCAGTAAATAGTATTAGTTGATCAGAAATAAGCTTCTTTTGCTTCGTGTTTTGTCAATAAAATCCAGGCAATCCTCAAACTCAGAAAAGTACCTTTCCAGTTTTGGTTTGCTGTGGCCTGATTCAAGACTCTTGTCCACATAAATCTGGTTCAATGCATTAATTTTGTTGTGAGATTCAGTTCCTTTTTGACCCTAATGATCTACCTTTAAGACTTAATTTTCTTTTAGGTTCTAAACACCATCAAAAATATAGATTCCGTGGACAAAATACTCTTCAAATCTGATGTCATAGTTACTGATCCCCATTTTATATTTCCTTGCATATGATGCATAAAATAGAAAGTGTATCACCTTGATTTCTTCAAGACCACAAAATCTCTCAATTAATATAAGTATCAAATAATTCAAGACAACATTATCAAATAATAATGGTAGTAGTTGTGTACCACTGAGTCAGTTGCAACTCATAGTGACCCTGTTTAGGTTTCTGAGGCTGTAAATCTTTGCAGAAACAGAAAGCCTTGTCTTTCTCCCCTAGAGCAGATGGTGGATTTGAACTGCTGACCTTGTGATTACAAGCCTAGATTGTAATCCACTATGGTACCATGCGTCCTTAACATAATAATAAAAGACTAAAATTTAAAGGATTATATCTTGGGAGTCAAGGGTTGAGAGCAAAGGAAAGATACAGACGATGGGCTCATGCAATGGAGATTCACACGGCTAGTTTGAAGTTACTCTGTAAGTCTTGTCTACGTGTCATTTCTACAACTGTGATGCTGTGAGTCAAAAATCAGCTAGGAATGCTCTCCACTTACAGATAAGGAAACAGACTTAGAAAAGTAAAATGATTTGCCCAAGGTCACATGGTGGTCCCATGGCAGACCCTAGTTAGGGGACCAGGGCAAACATCAATGTGGTGCCAGTCAGGGAATACAGCATAGGAAACAGGGACACATTATACTCTTATGCCTAGGATGTTATTGTTGTTAGCTGCTATTGAGTTGGTCTGACACATGACAACCTTATACACAGTGAAACAAAATGCTCCCCAGACCTGCCCTAGCCCCTTGATTGGTTGGAGGGCTGCAGATCAGATAATGTGTTGTTGTAGTCCAATGGCTGGAACTGGATTGCCAGGTTTTCTTTAGTATGTCTTAGCCTGAAAGTTCCACTGGAACTTGTTTGGTATCATAGCAACTGACCGGTGGTGGCTATGTTTGAGGTGCTTTGACTGGGAACCAGGCCTGGGTCTCTGGCTTGGGAGGTGAGAATTCCAGCATTGGACAGCCAATGCCTCATGGCCTAGGCTAGGGGAGGAGATCCTATTCCTCTATCTTCCTCTCACTTCCATTCATATTGTAAATACAAATGCACTAGGAGCAAATAGAAAATGCTATTTTCACAATGTTTACCCAAACAACTCTTAAATTCCAGGGAGAAATCAGATACATTATTTGCTAGTCAATGTTTTCATATCCAGAAAGAACCCAAAGCAGAAAATTATTTCTTGATCTGCTACAAACTCTTCCAGACTCAAGAGTTCTGTTTTTCTTGCTTTCCCCCCCATGCCTCCTTGTTCTTATGTCTTCTCTTTCTTCCTTTATCTCATCTGTTATGTTTGCCCGACTTTATCATATCAACTTCCTTTTTCTACCTTATTTGTTTTAACTCACCCAGCTCCTTTCTCTGTGTGTTTTCCTTTTCAGTGAATGTGAAATGCTTCATAATTTATCAGGAGTTTCCCTAAAGTTTTCAGTGAACTTTTCCGTAAATGGGAAGTGGTGGTAACTGATTTTGCTCAGCATTAAGAACTCCCTAAAAAAAAAAACCCCACTGTCATTGAGTTGCTTCAGATTCATAGTAACCCTATAGGGTACAACTGCCCTGTAGTGTTCCCAAGACTAAATCTTTATGGGAGCAGACAGCCTTCCTTTCTCCCATTGAGCAATTGTTGTTGTTGTTAAGTGCTGTCAAGTCAGTTCAGACACATAGTGACCCTGTCTAGGGTTTCCAAGGAGTGGCTAGTGAGCTTGAATCACTTACCTTGTAGTTCAAACTGATTTTGCAGTTCAGCACATTAGCCCACAGTGTCATACCAGGACTCTTACTGAGTAATTAGTGGGTGTGGACTACCAACCTTGAAGTTAGCTGTCTAACCCTTAGCCTACTATGCTATCAGGGCTCCTGGAAAAACTCTATGGAAATGCCAGATATTATTAATATTGCTTAGTATTTACAAATGACAAAACTGTGGGAGAAACTTGTTAATAGTAGGCAATTACTAATACTAGGAAATGTTAGGTGATCAAAATGATCCTTCTTCCTGGAAGAACTAATTTTGCAGTAATTTGAAAGGTGAAAACATTGCTCAGTAGAAACAAGAAACACTTTGGACACAAACAGACCTAACTTACCTGCACAGTCTGGACAAGAAGCTTTATCTCTATGAACTGGTTTCATCACCTGTGAGAGGTGATCATAATGTCTTCTGATAGAGTTGCAATAAGGATAAAGTGGGAAAAAAAGATGCTTCAAATATTTATTTCTATTAACTTCCAAATTATACATATAACATCTGTGACTGACTGATTCATTCACTTAAGGATGTGTGATAGGCACTTCAAACAGAGCAGTGAATCAATGACCAGATATAAGCTGTAAAGGTGGGGGATAGTCAACTTGATCTCCAAGTTCCTGACTAGAGTACCTGGTCAGGGTGGTCTCATTTACCTAAGAGAAGAAAGATATTTGAAGAGGAAGCTCATTTATTCTGGTTTGGGTATATTGATTTTGATATGCCTGTAAGACATCCAAGCAAAAATATCTGGGAAGCGGTTCAATATATAGATCTGAAGTAGGCAAAAAGTATGAGAGTTTGGTAGTATTTAAAAGATATTTGAAACCACAGCAGCAAATGAGGACCTAGAGGGAGAAATACACAGAAATTCAACTAGACTAGACTGATAGTTCATTCAGTCAATGTGTGTGTGTTGGGGGTTGGTGAGAGAAGTTTTGAAGGTGGGAGTTGTGTAAACGGGCAGGGTGAAGGAGTACATGTGTCTTTGTTGCTGAAAGCCAACTTTGCTCTAAAGTTGTAGTTTCCAAGTTCATCAGAATCTCTTCACTATTTTATTGAGGAACTAGAACCTGGGCAGTTTGTTATCAGAGAGGTCTAGGGGAGGGAAGCATAATCCTTTTCTATTCCCCTGTTTGTCACAAAAATATTTGCATGGAGTTGACTCTGACCCATAGCAACCCTGTACAGGGTTTCCGAGGAGCAGATGGTGTAGTCCAGTGCTTATCGTCTAGTGCCACAACAGGGCTGCATGGACTGCCAGAAGAACAAACAGTCTGTCTTGGAAAAAGTATAGTCAGAATGCTCCTTAGAAGCCAGGATGGCAAGACCAGTCTCTCATATTTCAGACATAAAATCAAGAGGGACCAGTCTCTGGAGAAAGGCAGTATGTTTGGTTAAATGGATGGTCAGCAGAAAAGAGGAAGACGCCCAACGAGATGGATTGACACAGTGGCAGCAGCAATGAAACTGTTCAAATGTACCAACAATTGCGAGGATGGTGCAGGACTGTGCAGTATTTCATTCCATTGTTCCTGAGCCGAGGGCACCTAAAAACAACATAAAGCAGAAAGAAATCCTAGTGTGACTTTGTAGGATAAGCACTATACTGCTAACCACAAGGTCAGTGGTTCAAACTCACCAGCCACTCCTAGGAAACCCTATACAGAGTCATTGTGAATTGAAACAATTTGATGAAATCAACAACAACAAAAAGCAGAAAAGAAAACATATTTAAATGTTGTTGTTGTGGCCTCACAAACCCTATATTGGGTTGCTGTGAGTCAAAACCAACTTGAGGGTAATTAACCACAACAACAAAATGCAGAAAAGGAAACATGTATGTTGTTAGGTGAAGTTGAGTTGGTTCTGACTCATAGTGACCCTGTTTAGGGTTCCTGAGGAGTGGCTGGTGGGTTTGAACTGCCAACCTGTGGTTAGCAGCCCAGTGCTTATCCTACAGCACCAGACCAGGACTCCACATAGACAATACTTATTTAGATCTAGAAAATGGAGTCAGAGTTTTTGTTGATTGCAAAGGTTTTTGCCTTTGTTGTGTCCCTCTTTCGCTTTGTAAAGGGTTTTTTTCATCTATTAATGGGCACAGAATATCAAAGCTATTTTTCTCAAAATAATATTGGAAATTACAATCTTTGATTTTAGAAACCCTAACACATCAAGATGATGTAGAACTCTCTGGATGTATTTTCTTTGCTTTTGAAATACCACAGCATATCCCTGATATCATTCCTGGTAGAATAAAAACTTCTTTCTAGTCTCCTTTTTCAGTAAACTCCTTGGCTAGGATGTGTAAGCATTTCACAGGGACACGAAATGAAAAAGGCTGGGGAATATCAGTCCTGGGTGGCTGAAGTCAATACTTAGGGTATAGAGTCAAAGACAACTGTCCACAGACAAGCTTAGGAGCAGGCAGTCTGGACAAGATGGGGTTAGTCCCAGAGCAGGATGTCTCTGGCAAACTGGAAATCTACTGCAATAAGAGAGGGTCAATTCAAGGGCACTCTAAGTCAAGGAACTGGAGTCAGCATAAGGCCAGAGGGAGCAGGAAAGAAAAGGTGGGTGAGGATTAGGCAGGGCAGATCTGTATCAAGGGAACTCAATCTTTGAATAGGCTTTCTGTTCCTGCTTCTGAGGTTTCCTTCAGGGATGGTTTGGCAGAAATCCATCCTAGCAGGTTTGGTCTAGACTTTACAGGTAAGAGCTAGCAATGCATACATTTGGCTGAAATGGTGCAGGTGGAGACAGAGGGTTAACCAGGCTGTTGGTGTGTCAATTAAGAGACAACCTTAGGGATGGTACCAAAGCCATAAGAGGCCAGTTTCAGAGCACAAATGGCTATATAGTTCTTAAGGGTTGTACATGGTCCAAACACCATATTCTAATTCATAGCAAAGGCCTTTTGTTGTTGTTGTTAGGTGCCATTGAGTCGGTACTGACTCATAGCTGCCATATGCACAACAGAACCAAACACTGCCTGGTCCTGAGCCAACCTCACAATTGTTCCCACACCTGAGCCCACTGATGTTGCCACTTTGCCAATCCATCTCGTTGGGGGTCTTCCTCCTTTTCTCTGACCCTCCACCTTACCAAACATGATATCTCTATCCTGGGACTGGTTGCTCCTGACAATATGTTCAAAGTATGAGAGATGAAGTTTGGCCATCCTGGCCTACAAGGAGTACTCTGGCTGCACTTCTTCCAACACAGATCTGTTTATTCTTTTGGTAGCTCATGGTATTTTCCATATTCTCCTTCAACACCATAACTCAAATGCATCAATTCTTCTACAGTCTTCCTTATTCACTGTCCAGCTTTTGCATGCATATGAGGTGATTGAAAATACCATGGCTTGGGTCAGGTGTATCTTAGTCCTCAAGCTGACATCTTTGCTTTTCAACACTTTAACAAGGTCTTGTGCAGCAGATTTGTCTAATGCAATATGTCATTTGATTTCTTGGCTGCTGCTTCCATGAGTATTGATAGTTGATCCAAGAAAAATGAA
>NW_006408667.1:2468623-2470134 GCF_000296735.1 Chrysochloris asiatica | reverse complement strand
TTTCAATTTGTATTCCATCAATTCCTGGAGCCTTGTTCTTTGCCAATTCCTTCAATGCACCTTGGACTTCCTCCTTCAATATCTTTGGCTCTTGATCATATGCTACCTCTTGAAATGGTTGAACATTGACCATTTCCTTTTGGTATAGTGACTTTATTCCTTCCAACCTTTTTTGAAAAGGCCTTTAGATAGTGTTTAGTTTACTAAAAGGTTGATATTAAGTTGTTTTCAAGGGGAATGATGAAACAAAACAAATAATCTTTTCAGTGAATCAGAAATGAATCCATCACACTGTCTTTGTGAAGTATATAGTTCTGAAAATAGAGGACAGAAAGTTTATAAAAGCTCTAGCAAAACCCAAATATTTGTATTTCCACATCATTCCCCACTACTGGAAGTCAGTTTGAGTTGTTAGAACAATGTATATAAATTATAAACATATAATGGAGCATGTCTTCCTGCATTATGAAGGATGATGTTCTGGTGTGGAGCTGTAGGATAACCACTTGACCTCAAGGTCGGTTTGAACCACAAGATCAGTAGTTCAAACTTACCAGCTACTCCTCAGAAATCCTTTATAGTGTGACTATGCGTCAGAACCAACTCAATGGCACTTAACAACAAGGGTGTTGAAAGTTGATTATAAGAGCACATCATATTATGCTTGAAACATGCCAGGCATGTTACTGAGCCATATCTAAATAAGTAAAAGGAACAGACATATAGAAGGGTAAATACATAGATAAATACCAGACAAATTCTATTTTTATCACTATCTTGCTCCTGAGAAAATTGAGTATAGAGAAATTGCGACATGCCCCAAATCACACGGCCCGAAGTTCCAAAAGATGGGCATGTTAAAATATTATAGATCCATCTAAGCTCTTCTTTGTCTGTAGTCATGATGTGATAAACATTTTTTTGGGGATCATATCTACAAATTTATATTTCAATGTAACTAAGGAGCTCTGGTAGTATAGTGGTTACAAATCTGGCTGGGAACTTCAGGGTCAGCAATTCGAAACTACCAGCTGTTCCGCGTGAGAAAGATGAGGCTTTCTGCTCCGTAAAGATTTACAGCGTTGGAAATCCTGTACAGGGTCGTTATGAATCAGAACCGACTCCACGGCACATAACAACAACAACAACAACAACAACAATTCTTAAACTAAACTCCTTCTTGAAACCTTGTAAGCCAGTCACTTCATGCCTTTATTGCCCCCTCATTTTAGATAGCCAATGTCTAAGTTGCCCATCCCTATCTACCCTGTGTACAGAGCGGATAGCATTGAAATTTGATTTGAAGATTCTTTCCCTCTCTGTTTGTATTTAGCGTAACTACAGCTCTGAGTATGGGTCAGGTTCATCATGAAGATGCATCATCTGTCACTGTAGCTGTTCCAGTCTGCTTGTCCTTTCTAGTGGGAATGTCTCACCTCATAAGGTTGTGGATGTGACTCAGGATTCCACCTAAGGTCCTATACTCTGTAAAGGCTTTGCATGAGGCCTAT
>NW_006408667.1:2465126-2467213 GCF_000296735.1 Chrysochloris asiatica | reverse complement strand
AGCACTTTCCTGACTTCTTCCTTATTTTTCTCAACTCCATTATATAGTGTTTTGATACATTTTATAATCATTTTTCTGAATTCTTTCTCAGGCATTTCCAAAGCCTGCTCATCTTCCAGTATGGAGTGTAGGTCTACTTCCAGTTCATTTGCCTCATTCACTTTATCTTGTTTCTGGACATGTGCAGATATGGTCATTTGCTTCTGTTTTTTGGGCATCTTCAGGAGTTATCTGTGGCCTTAATACTCAGATGGGTATGTATTTTGGTATTTTTTATTCTTTCTGATTGCCTCCAGGTAGGTGTGATCAGGAAATGGGTTTCCCTTTTCACTCTTCTTCTTGAGAAATTTCAAGATGCCACTTTTGGTCATTTTGACATAACTTAGGATTTAATTTTCAACCTATTTCCTTTTTTGTCTGCTTGTCCCACTCCACAATCCCTGTTAAGGCCTTTTTTCTAGTTGTAAACAGTTCAGGGCCGGCTGTGGCTATTTGGTTTCAATTGTAAACTGTCTCTTTAAATTTCAAGGAGATCTGTGTGCATGCATAGTAGAACCCTCAGAGGTTGGGGCTGGGGTGCCCACTACCTCAGGCACCCCTATAGTCACCTGAATGGAGGTGCGCATACAGCAAGGGACCAGTGAGCAGCTACCAGAAGAGAAGAATGTCCACACCTTTATCTCAGTGGTTCTGCCAGACATCTGTGGCCAGTCTGATCCTTCCCCAGCTTGGTCTCACTCAAGATGGTGGCTCCTCGAGCAGCTGAGTGTCTCGAATTAGAAAGCAATGGATTTCTTGCTTCTGCCACAAATTCCCCCAGCTGTAAGCCTTCCAACCTTTCCTTTATATGTGGTTCAGAGTTCTGGGACCATCCCCTGAGCCTGCTTGGTCAGTTATTCTGTGTTGTTGCTGGCAGAGCTCCTTTACTGCACTTCCACCTGATCCGCCATCTTGTTTGTTCTCTCTTTTATTTTTTAATTTAACTTTACAATATTGGTCTTATACAATGTTTGTCCTTTTATGATTGACAAATTTCACTCAGTATAATGTTCTTCAGGTTCAACCATGTTGTTAGGTGTTCATAGATTCATCATTATTCTTTAATGTCTTGTAATATTCCACTGAGTGTATGTACCAAAGTTTTCTGTTGAGGGGCAGTTAGGCTGTCTCCATCTTTGGAATCCGTCTCTTGTAGACACCATATTGAAGGATCCAGTTTTCTTATCCATTCTGTTCATTATGTCTCTCAACTGGTACATTTAATCCATTTACATTCAATATAATTATCAATTGGCATGAATTGATGTTATTTTTCATTCTGCTTTTTAGGATGCTGCTGGATTCTTTGTTCCACATAATTTTCTAAGCTGTGCTCATATTGTTGGTGGATTTTCTTATCATTTTAATTTACGTTGTGTTAATATTTATTAAATCTTTCTGGTTTTCCTGTTTTTGATAAATTTTGATGTACAGGTGTATTATTTTCTTTGGCATTATCCTGTAATTTATTATTTTCTCCCTGCTTAAAACAGTCTGTTACATCTTGAACTCTACTTGATTACCTTGGCATTTGGAAGTTCTGTATCTGCACTCTTCTTTCTTTTTGTTATGTAGTTGACTTCATTATACATTGATATCTCTGGCTTCCTGTTTTCAGTCTTGTAAGTTTGTTTTACTTTAAAAACTTCTGCATCTGGATTCTTGAAAAAGGCAAAGTCAGCCACTTCGTGCCTTTATTGCCCAATTCCCAACCCCCCCCCCAACCGAACCCAATTTGAGGTAGCCAATATCTAAGTTGCCCATCCCTATCGACTCTGTGTACAGAGGAGATATGTTTGAACCTTGAAGTGAAGACTCCCTCTCGGTTGGTATTTTGAGCTACCACATCCATAAGCATAGGTCAAGTTCATTAAATTGTAGCAATCTACACTTGTTTCCTTTATCAAATATCTTTATCTTCCTCTATTCAAGTTCTGATCATCAAATCATTGAAGCTAGGTCAAATGAGTACTATCTACAAATTTGGACATTCTTGTATGTCTCCTCTCACTTCATATCAGCTTCACTCTTGGCTCTAGCCCTCTGTC
>NW_006408667.1:2457632-2464946 GCF_000296735.1 Chrysochloris asiatica | reverse complement strand
GAAGGGAGGTTTGTCCTGAAGGAACTTGATTACTTGCCTTGAAGGCTCCCTGATGAACAACCTGCTTGTTCTTATAGTAGACAATCATACTGTTGTTTTCTGTTTTTGATTTTTCCTTCTGGTCTTTCTTTTAAGAAGCATCTTCTGTTCCTCTAGCCACTCCAGGCTGGTCTGCATGTCCTTTTGAGTGGGAATGTCCTACTTCAGAAGGTTCTGAATGGGGCTCAAGATTCTACCTAAGGTCTTATACACTACAAAGGCTCTTCAAGAAGTCTAGTTCACTGGAGAAGTTCTAGAGCCTCTTTTAGGTATCTCAATCAGTTATAGGCTGAAGATGGGCTTACAAGTCTTCTGTAATCATGTTTCCTGATATTCCTTTCTATCCCACTCAAGTGTCTATTTTACAATAGTAGGCAAAGGAAACCAACATTTATTAGACAGTCAAGCATCTTAACATTATTTCTCTGCTTTTACCCATTCAGACTCTGCTTCTATCCCTGTATCACAGAGCCCTGTTGTTCCAAGGTTGAGCACACATCACTGTTTACCTCTGTCCCATTTAACCCATGCAAATGTGCCTAAGTGTTCCCCTATCTATCTTGTTCTTCCATCCCTTCCCTCTTCTTGTGTATTGCCCTCCCGAACATCCGAACTATAATGTGTCTATCCCCTAACCTATGTTCTACCATCCCCTCCCTTCCACCACTGGTAACCAACTAAGAAAATTTGTTTTTCTTTTTTTTTTTAATATGGGTGTCTTTTCCTAAGCTTCATATTTTTAATGTTTCCATGTTTTTCCTGGATTTTAGTTTTCTTGATATGTTGTGAAGTATTAGTTTACTTTGAGGTTACCCTATAGTCTATTGACTTTTTCCTTCATTTAAAATAGTCTCTTTTGCCCTGAAATCTACCTGATCTCCTCATCACCTGGATCTCTCTTCTTTCACATTGTAATTGTTTTGATCATAGACTTACCTCCCAGATCCTCTGAATTCATTCTTGTTGTTATGTTCTGGATTCTTCCATCTGTTGACTGAGTTCTGGGTGGTGCTTCCATGTATGTCAATCTCTGGTTGTTGTCTTTTCTTGTTGGTTTTCAGTCCAAAGAACTCCCTTTAGGATATTCTGAAGTGCTGGGTTAACTTTGACAAAGTCCCTTAGCATCTGTTTATCCTAGAATGTTTTTATTATACCGTAGTATTTGATTAACAACTTTGCTGGGTAGACAATTCTTGGTTGGCATAATTTAGTTTTTGAATGAATTATTTTCTTGCATATTCTAATGATATATTAGTTACATAAGATATTTTTGATTTTGCGCAGTATTTTCTAGTAACATGCCTTAAAGCACTTTTTATTTCTATGATGTTACCAGTACTGGTGAAAAAGAATGAAAGAAATAAACCAGCTAATTGTATTCCAAAATTAATTACTTGTGGAGAATTCACATGAAAATATCTTAAAATAAGTGTTATATAATGAATTCAACACAAAATTGTTGTTGTTTTTGTCAAGTGCTGTTGAGTCAATTCTGACTCGTAGTGACCTTGTATAAGTTTTTTGAGGAGTACTGGCAGGTTTGAGCTTCAAACCTTGTGGTTTGAAGTCCAGAACTTGACCTATAGTGTTATACAAGAAGCCCAGTATAAAAATAGTTTCACTAAACCTTGCCCAGCAAATATGTAGACATCATCTCCTATGAGATTATCCTATATCACATTCTATACTTACCCTTATTCCCAGTTTCTCTACATGTCAAAACAAGATCTTACTATCATAACTTCTCTATATCGTTTCTAATCAACTTTTTTCTTCTTATTTAAAAAAGATGGGTTATCCATGGTGGACAGGTTTCAATACAGCCTCCAGACTATTTAGAAGAAGAGATGGCCCAATTTTGAATGATTCGTCACTGAAAACCATATGAATAGCTGCAGAACATTGTCATATATAGTGATGGAGAAGGAATGATGACACATTCGCAGTCAAAAAGAGAAATTGAAGATGGTTTGATGTATTATGCAGTTTGTGATAAGATAAATTCATATGACTACAAGTTAATAAGGAGCTCTGGTGGTATAGTGATTATGAGTCAGGCTGCTAATCTTAAGGTCACCATTTTGAAACGATCAGTGGTTCCCTAGGAGAAAGATGAGACTATCTGCTCCTGTAAAGATTTACAGCCTCAGAAACCCCATACAGGGTCATTATGAGTCAGAACTGATTCCACAGCATATTACCACAAGTTAATATCATTATTATTCAAATTTACCCACCAACCACTAAAGCCAGTAATAATGAAATTGGGGAATTCTCCCAAATTATTCAGTCTGAAATTGATCGAATATGCAATCAAGACTCTTTGAGTATTACTGGTGATTGAAATTCAAAAGTTGAAAACTGAAAGGAAGGATCAGTAGTAGGAAAATATGGCTTTGGTGACAGATATGATGCTGGAGATCTCATGGCAGAATTTTGCAAGACCAATGCTTTATTTATTGCAAATTCCCTTTTTCAACAATGTAAACATAAACTATACATGTGGACCACACCAGGTGGAATGCACAGGGATCAAATAAACTATATAGGTGGGGAGAGGTGATGGAGGAGCTTAATATTATTAGCTAATACAAGGTCAGAGATTGACTGTGGGACAGACCATCAATAGCTCATATTCAAGTTGATACTAAGAAAATTAAAGCAAGTTCATGAGAGCCATAATAAGACCTTGAACATATCCCACCTGAATTTAGAGATAATCTCAAGAAAATATTTGATGCATTAGATACCAGTGACTGAGGTCAGAAAAGGTGTGTAATGACATCAAGAACTTATATATAAAGGAAGCAAAAGATCACCAAAAAGACAATAAATAAAGAAAAGACCAAAATGGATGTTAGAAGAGACTGTGAAACTTGTTCTTGAGCACAGAGAAGCTAAAGCAACTGAAAGATACAAGGAAGTAAAAGAGCTGTATAGGAAATTTCAAATGGCAGCTTTAGAAGAAAAAAATCAAGTATAATGAATTATGCAAAGATGTGCATGAAGAACATGCTCAGCGTTTCTCAAGCTGAGGGAACTGAAGAAAAAATTCAAGCCCTAACTTGAAGTATTGAAGGATTCTGGTATCATAAAAGTATAAGTCAGGCTGATAGTCGCAAGGTCAGCAGTTTGAAACTACCAGTTGTTCCACAGAAGAAAGATCAGGCTTTCTGCTCCTATAAAGATTTACAGCCTCGGAAATCCTATGCAGGGTCATTGTGAGTCAGAACCAACTCTGTGGCACACCACCATCACCACCACCATTGACAAAATACTGAATGATGAAGAAAGCATCAAAAGAAGATGTAAGGAATACACAGAGTCACTATAGAAAAAGGAATGATTGATGTTCAACCATTTCAAGAGGTAGCATATGATCAAGAGCCAATGATACTGAAGTAGAAGTCCAAGATGCATTGAAGACAATGGCAAATAATGATGTCCCAGGAATTAATGGAATACAAATTGAAATCTTTCAACAAACTGATGTGGCTCTGGAGGCACTCACTTATTTATCCCAAGAAAATTGGAAGACAGCTACCTGGCCAACTGACTGGAAGATATCTGTATTCATGCCCATTCAAAAGAGAGGGACCCAAAGGAATGTGGAAATTATTGAGCCATATGATTGATATCCTATGCAAGTGAAGTTTAACTCAAGGTAATATAGAAATGGCTGCAACCATACATTGACAGGGAACTTCCAGAAGTTTGTGCCAGATTCAGAAGAGGACATGGAATGAGGGATATCATTGCTGACATCAGATGGATCTTATCTGAAGTCAGAGAATAACCAGAAAGATGTTTACCTGTGTTTTATTGACTACACAAAGGTTTTTTTATTGTGTGGATCATGACAAGCTGTGGACAATATTGTGGAGAATGAGTATTCTGGAACACTTAGTTGTGCTCATGAGAAACCTGTCCACAGACCAAGAGGCAATTTTGTGAACAGAGCAAGGGAATACCGAGTGGTTTAAATGAAGAAAGGTGTACGTCAGGGTTGCATTCATTCACCATATTTATTCAATCTGTATGCTGAGCAAATTATCAGAGAAGCAGGATTATATGAAGAAAAAGGTAACATCAGGATTGGAGGCAGACTCATTAACAACCTGCGATATCCAGATGATACAACCTTGCTTGCTGTAAGTGAAGAGGACTTAAAATGCTTATAGATGAAGACCAAAAACCATAGCCTTTGTTATGGATTGTATCTCAATGTAAAGAAAGCAAAAATCCTCACCACTGGACCAAGAAGCAAAATCCATTTAAACAGCAAGAAGATTGAAATTGTCAAAGACTTCATTTTACTCTAATCAGTCATCAACACTCGTGGAAGGAGCAGTCAAGAAATCAAATGCTGTATTACATTAGGTAAATCTGTTGTGCAAGACCTCTTTAAAGTGTTAAAGAGCAAAGATGTCAGTTTGAGAACTAAAGTGTACCTGACCCAAGTCATGGTATTTTCAATAGCTTCATATGCATGTGAAGTTGGAAAATGACTAAGGAAGACAGTAGAAGAATTTAAGATCTGTGTTGGAAGTAGTACAGCCAGAGTGCTTCTTCGAAGCCCAGATGGTTATGTTTCGTTTCTTGTACTTCAGACATATTATCATGAGGGAACAGTATTGGAGAAGGATGTCATGTTTGGTAGAATGGAAGGTCAGAGAAAAAGAGGAAGATCCCCCAGTGAGATGGACTGACATAGTGGCAGCAGCAATGGGGTCAAGTGTAGCAATGGTTGTGAGTTTGGCACAGAACTGGGCATTGTTTTGTTCTGTTTTACATTAGGTCACTATGAGTTGGAACTGGCTAGATTGCACTTAACAACAACAGCAACAATTTTCTATAATTTATACCTTGTAAAAAGTTTTTCAACTTTTGGAAAAGTCCCATGAGTAGACAAGATTATTACCCACTTTTTGCAAAAGAGGAAACCGTCGCTTAGAGAAGTTGAGTAACTTCATAAGGGTGTCCAGGTAGTGATGAAGCCAGAATTCAAACCCAGGTAGTCTGCTCAGAGGAGCAGTGTAAATTTTATCTATTGCTAAAATAATTCTGCACATCAGTAGCTTACAACAAGAAGGATTTATTTAGCTCACAAGTGTATGGGTGAGATTCAGCAGATCTAGGCTGGGCTCACTCACATGTCTAGGAGTTGGTTGGCAGTTGACTCAGTAAGGTGACTTGGCACTGTTTGCCTTTAACCCACACATGTTCTCAGGCACGACAGAGGAGTAAGAGCAGAAAACTTAACCAAGCAAGTGCTTTCTAAGTCTCCATTTGTGTCATTCCATGTCAAAGCAAATCACATGACTGAGCTCGGAGTCAGAAGAGGCGGTCACTACACACATGTAAGGACATGGATTAAGGGAAGGTTATCAAATTGGAGTCATTATTATTATCAGTCTACCACAGGCAGGAAGGAGTGTTCAGATGGAAATTTGGCAGACCTACTTTCAATGTCAGCCTACACTTAATTTTATGTGACAATTACTTAATTTTCTGACTCATGATTTTTTTATCTGCAAAGTGATGGTTATGACCATAGTTACAGTAATAATACTTATAAAGTGAGGTAGTTTGTGAGGATCAGCTGGAATTTGTTGTTGTTAGGTGCCATCAAGTCAGTTCTAACTCATAAGCAACCCCATGTACAACCGAAGCAAACACTGTCTGATC
The DNA here is from genome assembly GCF_000296735.1 of Chrysochloris asiatica. Lineage (NCBI taxonomy): Eukaryota > Metazoa > Chordata > Mammalia > Afrosoricida > Chrysochloridae > Chrysochloris > Chrysochloris asiatica. The sequence continues at coordinate 2,459,219 of NW_006408667.1, read as the reverse complement.
CTCCACCATCCTCACAATCGTTGTTGTATTTGAGCCCATTGTTGCAGCCACTGTATCACTTCTTGTTGAGAGTCTCCTTTCAATTGTAATAATGTATATAAATACTTCCTGTGTGCTTAGGCCAATGTAGATGCTCATTAAATACTATCTTAGTCATGATAAAGTCTCAAGTGGACACAGTCTGGTCTCTAGAGTAGGTTAATACTATCCTAGCATGTAGGAACATAATGATATAGCTCTTCTGTTCCCTGATGGAGTTTGTGGGAAGATCTTTCACTAGCTCTGATGTTACAAAGATAATAGTGTAGGCCAGGTAACCAATTCCTCAGGATATACAGGTGAAAATTTCCTAAGAATGGTTTAACAACCTGCTCCTAGTTTCCCTGTCAGAAGCTCAGTCCATCTTATCTGCAAGAAGAAAACCTAAAACAGAGTTTTTCTCACTGTGCTTAAGGCAACCTGGCCTCCCATCTCTGGGTCAGAAAGTAAAGGTATTAATAATTTAGGATATCTCTGTTGTCCTCAGACTTACCGTGCAATCAGCTTGCCTCCTAAATACATCGACCCTGAAACAAATATCTTCTTAACCATAAAAATGTTCTATATCATTTTGAAATCAGTCTATTTTACTGTTCATATTCAAATCCTTTGAAATACTATTACTTACACATGACAGTGATGAGGGAAAGCAGCAAGTTCAAGAATTAGACCTGGCAAAACTCATATAGTAGAAATGAGAATAATGCTTACCTTTGGAGTTGTTGTTGTTGTTGTTGTTGTTAGGTGCCATCGAGTCAGTACCGACCCTTAGCGACCTTACGCAAAGCAGAACGAAACACTGCCCGATCCTGGGCCAACCTCATTACTGCTGCCAAGCTGGAGTCCATTGATGCTGCCACTTGGCCAATCCATATCGTTGGGGGTCTTCCTCTTTTTCTCTGACCCTCCACCTTACCAAACATGATATTCTTCTCCAGTGACTGGTCCCTCCTGACATATGTCCGAAATATGAGAGATGAAGTTTGGCCAGATATTAACTTGAAAAGGACCTGACAAAGCCTTCTGAAGTATAGAAAGCTTCATAATATTAATTATTTAACAAGTGTGGTTGTGGTTGTGGTGGTTTGCCATGGAGTCGGTTCCAATTCATAGGGACCCACCCTGTATAGTATTTCTGAGGTTGTCAATCTTTACAGGAGCAGAAACCCTCATCTTTCTCCTGAGGAACCACTGGTAGTTTCAAACTGCTGACCTTGAGGTTAGCAGCTTGACTTACAATCACTACGCAATCAGAGAGTGTCCTCATATGTAAAACTTATCTGAACTGAATTCTTAAGATTAATTCACTTTACAATGTGTAAGATATGCTTCACTTAGTAAAATAAGCAAAAAAAGACAAACAACGGGTCCCCTCAGTGCAAACCCCCTTCCAAGACTATGACTCAATGGGAATACACACTCTAATTGGTGACCATGCTCGACACCGATAAGGTGAAGTGAGGGAAAAACAGCAATGAAGTGGTGAGCTAAGCCCTACAACGTTCAATGGACTTCTGTGAACCCGGATGAAGACATGGTTGGCCAGCA
>NW_006408667.1:2456181-2457036 GCF_000296735.1 Chrysochloris asiatica | reverse complement strand
TTTTCAGTCTAGGAGCGGAGGTCCCTAGGACTATCAAGGGGGAAGAGCAGAGAGCAGAACCCTAGCCAGAGAAGCAGTGATGTCTGAAATGGAGCCAGAGATGATGACATGGAGCGATGGAGCAGCTGGAGACTTTAGATCCAGAGAGAGAGAGTGACTGTGTGCTGAAGACCTGGGGGGTACAGGGGTAAGGATTGCATGGAGGGGATTGTAACCATGACAATGAGACGATATACGATAGAATGAATGTAAAAAAAAAAAAAAAAAGACAAACACACCCCATATAACAATTGTTCTTGTTGGTAAGTGCCTTCAAGTCAATTCTGATTTATAGTGACTTTGTATAGGGTTTCCAAGGAGTGGCTGGTGAATTTGACCTTGTAGTTCAAACCGACCTTTTGGTTCAGTGCATTATCCTACAGTGCCACATCAGGATTCCAAAAATAACAACAAAATAATATATTGCTGTTGTTAAGTGCAGTGTAGTTGGTTCTGACTCAAAGCAATCCTATACAGGGTTTCTGAAGAGTGGCTGGTGGGTTTGAACCACTGATCTTTCAGTTAGCAGTCTAGTGCTTATCCTAAATTTCCACACTGAGATACCAAAATAATATATGGTAGTGGTGGTAGTTGTGTGCCCTGGAGTCAGTTACAACTCATATTGTTTTTACATGTTGTAGAGTCGGTTCTTTGAAACTTGCTCTCCAGCATAGAAAAGCTAAAGCAAATAGAAGAATTGAAGAGGTCCAAGAGCTGAATAGAAAATTTCAAAGGTCAGCTCGAGAAGACAAAACCAGGTACTATAATAAAATATGCAAAGATTTGAAACTAGAAAACCAAAAGGGAAGAACACGG
>NW_006408667.1:2447840-2454941 GCF_000296735.1 Chrysochloris asiatica | reverse complement strand
CTTTAAGTTGTGGTGTTGGAGGAGAATACTGAAAGTGCCATGGACTGCCAAAAGAACCAATGGATCTATTTTGGAAGAAGTGCAGCCAGAGTGCTCCTTGGAGGCCAGGATGGCAAAATTTCGCATCTCATACTTTGGACATATTGTCAGGAGAGAACAGTCGCTGGAGAAGGATGTCATGTTTGGTAAGGTAGAGGGTCAGAGAAAAAGAGGAAGACCCCCAATGAGATGGATCAGCCAGGTGGCATCACTGATGTCATCAAGTGTGACAGTGGTAGTGAGGTTGGCCCAGGATCAGACATTGTTTAGTTCTGCTGTGCATGGGGTTGCTATGAGTCGGTTCCGACTCAATGGCACCTGACAACAACAACAAGAGTCGGTTCTGACTTATAGCTACCTTATGCACAATAGAAAAAACAAAACAAAACAAAAAAACCTGACTGGTTTTGTGCCATCATCACAATTGTTATTAAGCTTAAACTGATTGTCTGCTGCCAGTATGCCAATCAAGCTTGTTGAAGATCTTCCTCTTTTGTTGACCCTCAACTTTACAAAGCATGATGTTCTTCTACAGGGATTGATCCCTCCTGATAATATGTCTGAAGTTTGAGAGATGAAATCTGGCCACCCTGGCTTCTAAGGTGCATTCTGACTGTACTTCTCCAATACAGATTTGTTTGTTCTTGTGGCACTTCATGGTACGTTCCATATTCTTCTTCAATACCATAACTCAAATGCATCAATTCTTCTATGGTCTTCCTTATTCATTGTCCAACATTCACATGCATTTGAAGCTATTGAAAATAGCATGGCTTGGATTAGGCACACTTTTGTGCTCAAACTGACATCTTTATCTTTCCAGAGGTCTTATGCAGCAGATTTGCCTAATGGCTGTACATCATTTGACTTCTTCACTGCTGTTTCCATGACTGTTGATAATGGATCCAGACAAAATTAAGTCTTTGACAACTTCAATCTTTTCTCCATTTAACATGATGTTATTTATTGGTTTAATTGTGAGGATTTTTGTTTTCTTTACATTGAAGGTTGTGATATTTTATCTTCATCAGTAAGTATTTTAAGTCTTCTTTGCTTTCAGCAAGCAAGGTTTTATCATCTTCATATCACATGTTGTTAATGAGTATTATTCCAAATTCTTCTTCATATAATTCAGTTTCTCAGATTATATGTTTAGCATAAAGTTGAACAGTATGTGTGGTGAAAGAATACAACCCTGACACACAACTTTCCTGATTTTAAATTATTCCGTGTTCCCTTGTTCTGTTTGAATGACTGCTCTTTGTTCTATGTTCAGGTTACTCATGAGCACAATTAAGTTTTCTGAAATCCTCATTCTCTGAAGTGTTGTCATGATCCACCCAGTTGACAGCCATTGCATAGTCAAAAAAGTACAGATAAATGTCTTTCTGGAATTCTCTGCTTTCAGCCAAGATCCATCAGACATCAGCAATGATATCTCTCATTCCACATCCTCTTCTGAATCCAGCTTGAACCTCTGGCAGTTCCCTGTCAATGTACTGTTGCAGCTGGTTTTAATGATCTATTTTTAGAAAAAATTTACTTTCATGTGATATTGTCAAGTGATTTCTGCATTCCATAGGGTCACCTCTCTTTGGAATGATACATATATAGATTGATTCTAATCAGTTGGCCAGGTAGCTAGCTGTCTTCCACATTTCTTGGCTTAGCTGAGTGAGTGCCTCTAGTGCTGCATCAGTTTGCTAAAAGATGTCAGTTTATATTCTGCCAATTCCCAGAGCCTTGTTTTTTTACCAATGCCTTCAGTGCACCTTGGACTTCTTCCTTCAGTACCGTTGTCTCTTGGTTGTATATTACCTCTTGGATGGTTGGATGCCAACCATTTCTTTTTGGTACAGCAACTCTTGAGTTGTCCTTCCATATTCATTTAATGCTTTCTGCATCATTTAACATTTTACCTATAGAATCCTTCAATATTGCAACTGGAGACTTGAATTCTTTCTTCAATTCCCTGAGCCTGAGAAATGCTAAGCGTGTTCTTTCATTTTTCTAAGTCAGGTCTTTGCACATTTCATTATCATACTTGACTTTGTCTTCTCAAGCTGATCTTTGAGATTTTCTGTTCAGGTTTTTTATCTCCTTATTGATTCCATTTGCTTTACTATCTCTACTCTGGAGAGCAAGTTTTAGAGTCTCTTCTGACATTCATTTTGGTCTTTTCATTTTTTTCTTGTCTTAATGACATTTTTGCTTTATTCCTGTATGGTGTTCTTGATGTCATCCCATAACTTTTCTGATCTTCAGTCGATAGTGTCTAATGCATCTAATTTCTTCTTCAGATGATCTCTAAATTAAGCATAGTGGTTATGAATCAGGCTGTGAACCACAAGGTCAAATGTTCAAAACTACCAGCTGTTCCATGGGGGAAAGATGAGGCTTTCTTCTCCCATAAAGATTTACAGCTTCATAAACCCCGTACAGGGTTGCTATGAGTTGGAACCGACTCCACAGCACATAACCCCCACCACCATGTTCTCAGTCATATTTTGTCACTTATGGACTTATTCACATTTTTTTTCAGCAGAAACCTGAACTACATATAAGCAACTGATGTTCTGTTCTACAACCTGCCCCAATCTTGTTTTGGCTGATGATATAGAGCTTTTCCACCATGTCTTCCCACAGATGTAGTCAGCTTGATTTCTATGTATGCCATATGGTGAGGTTCATGTGTATAGTCTTTTATGTTATTTTAAAAAGGTATTTTCAATGAAGAAGGCATTGGTCTTGCAAAATTCTATCATGCGTATCTACCCAGCATAGTTTCTATCACCAAGGACACATTTTCCAATTACTGATCTTGTTTCCAATCTCTGGTTTCCAGTCACCAGTAGTTATCAGTATACCTTGACTAAATGTTTAATCAATTACACATTGAAAAAATGGGCAGAATTCTTCAATTTAATCAGCACTGATTTAGTGGTTGGTGTGTAAATTTGAATAATAGCAATAATAACTGGTCTTCTTTGCTGTTAAGTGACGTTGAGTCAGTTCTGACCCATAATGACCCTGTATAAATTTCTGAGGAACAACTGGTGAGCTGGAACCATTGATCTTGCAGTTCAAACCGACACATTAACCGACAGTGCCACACCCGGACTCCTTTGTACGCATGTGGCTATTATCCTATCACAGACAACATTATACTTCAAGAAATATTTGAAATATTATTTTTGATGATGAATGTTATGCTGTTCCTCTTCATTTGTCATTCCTGACATAGTAAACCATGTGGTTGTCTGATTGAAAATGACAAATGCCAGTCCATTTATGCTCACTAACGCCTAATATGGAGTCCTGCTGTGGTGCTGTGGGTTAATGCGCTGGTCTGCAAAGTTGTTTAAATTCAATGTTGGCAGTTCAAGCTCACCAGTGACTCCTCAGAAACCATATACAGGATTGCTATGGGCTGGAACCGAATCAATGGCACTTAGCAACAACACTTAATATGGACTCCTGGTGTGGTGTTGTAGGATTAGCACTGGACTGCAAACCACAAGGTCAGCATACAGGGTTGCTATGAGTCTGAACAGACTTGACAGCTCTTAACAACAACAATGCCTAATATGTCTACCTTTATGCATTTCATTACATTTTTGACAAGTTCCAATTTTCTTAGATTCATACTTCATATATTTCATTAAAAAATATTAATGGATGTTTACAGCTATTTCTCCTTTATTTTGAGTTGTGCCCATCAGCAAATGAAGGTCCCTAAAGCTTTACTCCATTCCCATCATTATGGTCAACTCTATTCTGAGGAGGCAGCTATTACAACTCATATCGACCCTCTATTGGCCAGGTGGCATCATTGATGGACTCAAGTGTGGCAGCAGTAGTGAGGTTGGCCCAGGATCAGACATTGTTTCATTCTGCTGTGCATGGGGTCGCAATGAGTCGGTTCCGACTCTATGGCACCTGACAACAACAACAACAATTTTTGCTAGGCTATAAAACTTTAGGGGAGCAGAAAGCCTCCTCCTCCTGTTGAGTGGCTGGTAGATTTGAACTGCTGACCTTGTAGTTGACAGTACAACTCATAATCCACTATGCTACCAAGGCTGTAAAATAATATATCATAATAAAATTTAAAAAGTAATGAAAATCACAGAAAAATATGAATTAATGAAAAACAGATTCCTAAATCAATATATTATCTACACAGGGGATAGAGAAAAAGAACAAGAGGTAAGGAGATATGCTTTGGGGTAGTTAGTAGTTAAATGGAATCTTATCTTTCTTTGTAATGTGTGTTTTTTAAATAAATCTCTGCAAAAACAGAAAATATTGAGAATAGTCCTGGTGTGGCACCACATGATCTCAAGCACGTGATCTCAAGGTCATTTGAACTTCAAGGTGGGCGGTTCAAACTTACCAGTTGCTTTGAGGGTTGCTTTGAGTTGGAATGACTCATAGCACTTAACAACAATAACAAGATATGACATATCAAGGAATCAGATTGTGTACTACATATAGGGATTGTAGATTTCTGGATCATTTCTGCTATTAAAATGGTCAATCACCTTACTGACAATCACTGACATTGTTTTTTTTTTTTTTAATTGTAAAACTTTATTGTGAATTGAGTGAAGGTTTGCAAAACAAATAATCGATTGCGCATTAAACAAATCAGACACTTTTTTTTTTTTTTTTTAAATCTCAATGATTACAATCCACTCTATGTAACAGCAGTTATCCCACTTCCTTCCTGTGGCTCTTATTTCCTTTCCTCCTGCTTTCCCAACCCTTCTGAACTTTGTACTTAGGTAAATGTTGCCCTTTAGATCTTGAAAGCTTGACCCATTCCATGCTGTGTACAATTTCTAGTGTTGTTTCCCCCTATATACCTATCTACTGCTTGGCTGAAAGTTGGGCCATGAGAGTGAATTCTATTTCAGACCTGAAGCTTGGTTGAGGGCCATAATCTCAAATTCCTCCAGTCTCTTTTAGATTAGTAAACTAAGCTTTTGTTTGCTTCTAATAATTTTGAGTTTCATTCCACATTTTCTCCTAGTCTATCCAGTATCTTCTAATGTGGTACCTTTCAGAGTCATTGGTAGTGGTAGCTGGACACCATCTAGTTCTTCTGGTCTCAGAGTTGTGGAGATTGATATTCACATGTTCTATTAGTCCACTGGTATAGTTCATCCCAAGCATCTTCAATTTTCATCCTTCTTTCTTTTGCATATGGAGAAATATTTTCATAAATTTACCCCTCCCCCCGGTATGCTCCACCACATTCATATGCCTGTTTAGCAAAGGTAAATACCCATGTATATCATGCTTGGTAAAGTAGAGGACCAGCAAAAAAGAGGAAGATCCCCAATAAGATGGATTGGCACAGTGATAGCAGAAATGGGCTTAAGCATAATTACAATTGGGAGGATGGTGCAGAACTGGTCAATATTTTGATCTGTTGTGTGTAGGGTTACTATGAGTCAGAACTACTTTGATGGTACTTAACAGCAACATACTTGTGAAATGACTACTAGAAATACAATAGCATTAAGCCCAAGAGCTCTGCCTTTAAAATCTCTCCTTCCTCTTTTTTGACATAGAAAAGAAATTAGACAGGAAACGCAAAACCAAAAACAAAACCAGATATGAACTGTACTTGTTTCTGGATGGTTTGTTGTTAAGTGCTGTTGAGTTGGTTCCTATTCATAGTGGCCGTGTGTAGGGTTTGTTAAGAGTGGCTGGTGAGTTTGAACAGCTATCCTGGGGGTTCAAAGCAGTCTTGTGCTCCAGTACTTACCTGCACTCCCTCTGGATGGTAGGATTCCATAATCTCTTTCCACATTTTCTAGGAGACATTTTGTTGGTTTGCTTGTTTGATTATTACATGTACATAGTTGCTTATCCACATGAAGAGAATTAAACAAATTATGGAAAAATGGAATTAAGAGATAATTAAATTTTTCTGTGAGCCTTTCAAAGCCTCTCATATCTTTATATATGTGTCTTTATTTGTTTATCTATATTTTTATAATGAAAATAGAGAAATTGAAATCTAGGTCTGACAACTGAATTAAAATTCTAGTTATTTGTATAACTTTCACCAAGTTTCTTAGAATGTTAGTTTGCTAGAAGTGTTCATTTTCTCGTCTAGAATGTAGGTGTAATTATATTTACCTCTGAGGGTTATTGTAAAGCTGAAATGAGACATGTAAGAAACATTAACACAAAGTTTGGAAAATAGCAAATCCTCAATAAGTAAGTAGCTTTTATTTTAATGCTAGCTTCTAAAGGGGGGCACCAGAACACAAACTATTATCTAAGTTATTATTTTATTCTCTGTAATTTATTTCTAATCTCCTTGATAGATGAGGCGACTCAGACAAATGAGAAAGTGACATGCGTAATAGCGAAGATACATTAGAGCCAAGAAAAGAATTCCCATTTTCCATTTCCCTGAACACATCTACTAAATCGCCCAATCTCTTAAATAACATGTAGTTTTAAAACTGCTACCTAATTGATTGGCCCTGAATTTGGAAGGCATCCAAACTACAGCTGCTATTTATGAATAAACTATAAAGCCCTGTATTCATGCTCATAACAGACTATAAATACATATTCCAACAAGAATATACACTGCTGAAAATCCATTGTTAGTTGAAATATTGTCAATGTGGTACTAAATACTACTTTCTTTCGGGAAAACTATTGTCACTGTCTGCCAATTATCTGTCAGTTAATCATGCTGTGATGGTTTGTATGTTGCTGTGATGCTGGAAGCTATGCCACTAGCATTTTAAATACCAGTAGGGTCACTCATGGTAGACATGTTGCAGTGGAGCTTCGAAATTAAGACAGACTAGAAAGAAAGAGAAGCAGACCATATCTGAAAAGACAAGCTGTCGTGGTCTGACCTCGACATAGTTGTGTTGTTCACGAGTGTTTGGTTCACGAGGAGCGGAGATCTAGCGGCGATAGGGATAGCGAAAGAATACACAGACAAACAGAAGAAGGGAGACAATGAGGCACCCCAAAGCCAGGGTGGATACATCACTGGTGGGCAGGCTTGGGACTACAGGCATC
>NW_006408667.1:2423297-2444165 GCF_000296735.1 Chrysochloris asiatica | reverse complement strand
GACATTGTTTTGTTCTGCTGTGCATGGGGTTGCTATGAGTCGGTTCCAACTTGATGGCACCTGACAACAACAACAACAATTCAGGATACCAAAGAGTTCTGGTAGCATAGTGGTGACAAGTTGAGCTGCTAACCTCAAGGTCAACAGTTTGAAGCTATCAGTTGTTCCACAGGAGAAAGATGAGGATTTCTATTCCTGTAAAGATTTATAGCCTCAGAAACCCTATGTAGGGTCTCTATGAGTTGTAACTGACTCCACAGCACACTTCCACCATCACCACCATCACTCAGGACAGCAAGTTTCAGAGCTTGTTCTGAAATCCATTTTGGTCTTTTCTATCTTTCCTGTCTTTTGAATGACCTATACTTTTTTTCTGTATATGTTCTTGATGTCATCCACAGCTTTTCCGGTCTTCATTCATGTTTAATGCATTGTATCTGTTCTTGAGATGGTCTGTAAATTCAGGTGGAATGTGTTGAATGTCATATTTTGCCTCTCATAAACTTACTTTAATTTTCTTCAGTTTCAGCCTGAACTTTCATATGAGCAATTGATGGTTTGTTCCACAGACAACCCAGGCCTTGTTTTGCCTGATATTAACTTTTTCATTGATTCTTCCCACATATGTAGTCAATTTGTTTCCTGTGCCTTCCATCTGGTGAGGTGTATATGTATAGTCACCACTTATGTTGTTGAAGAAAGATATTGACAGCGAATAAGTCATTGGTCTTGTAAATTCTATCTTACAATTTCCAGCATTGTTTCTATCACCAAGACCATATTTTCCAGCTGCTTACCCTTCTTCTTTGTTTCCAACTTTCCCATTCCAAACACCAGTAATTACCAATGCATTCTGACTGTATGTTTGATCAATTTCAAACTTATCAGTTACTTTATAACAATGAAATTGCTATTGTTGTTAAGTGCCTTTAAGTCTAATCTGACTCACAGAGACCCTATGTACAACAGAAGGAAACACTATTCAGTCTTTCATTAGCCTCACAATAATTGCTATGTTTTAGCTCATTTTTGCAACTACTTTGTCAGTGTAGGTTGTTGGGTGTCTTCCTCTTTATCTCTGATCCTCTACTTTACTTTAGTTGCGTAAAACGTCATTTTACTCAGATCAGTCATTAACACTCATGGAAGCAGCAGTCAAGAAATCAAACAATGCATTGCATTAGGCAAATCTGCTGCACAAGATCTCTTTAAAATGTTCAAGAGTAAAGATGTCAGTTTCAGGACTAAGGTGTACCTGATCCAAGCCATGGTATTTTCAGTAACCTCATATGCATGTGAAAAGTTGGACAATGAATAAATAAGACCATAGAAGAGTTGATGTATATGAGTTATGGTGTTGGAGGAGAATATTAAAAGTACCATGGACTGCCAAAATATAACAGACAGATCTGCATTGGAATAAGTATAGACAGAATGTTCCTTAGAAACCAGGATGGCCAGATTTCATCTCACATACTTCAAATACACTATCAGGAGGGACCAATCTCTGGAGAAGGACATCATGCTTGATAATATGAAGGGGAAGCCACAAAGGGGAAGCCTCCCAATGAGGTAGATTGGCACAGTGGCAGTGGCAATGATTGTGGGCTTGGTGCAGGACTGGGCATTGTGTCATTCTGTTGTGCATAAGGTCGCTATGGATTGGTACCAACTTGACAGCACCCAACAACAACAAAAATTTTACCAAGCACGATCTCCTTCTCCAGGGACTTGGCTCTTCTGATAGATGAACAAGCCCAAAGTATAAGAGATAATGTCTTAACCATCCTTGCTTAGACCTAACATTCTGACTATTTTTTTCAACACAGATTTGTTCATTCATTTGGTTGTTGTTGTTATTGTTAAGTGCCATTGAGTCAGTTCCAACTCATAGTAACCCTGTGTAAGTTTTCTGAGACTATAAATCATTGAAGAATCAGAAAGCCTCATCTTTTTTGTAAATCTTTGCAGGGGCCAAAAGCCTCATTTTCCTCTGGAGGAGTGGTTGGTGGCCTCGGACCACTAACCTTGTAGTTAGCAGTCCAGTACTTATCTTACAGAACCACCATTCTCACTATTCATCTGTTGTTGTTGTTAAGTGCTGTGGGATACCCTGCATAGGCTTTCTAAATAGAGGCCTGTAAGTTTGAACCACCAACCTTCCAGTTAACAGTACATTGCTTATCCTACAGTACCATACCAGGACTCCATTCATCTGGTTGTTGTTAAGTGTCGTTGAGTCGGTTCCAACCCATAGCGACCCTATATAGGGTTTTGGAGGAGCAGTTGGTGAGCTTGACTTACTGACATTGCGGTTCAAACTGACTTTGCAGTCCAGCGCATTTACCCACGATGCCAAACCAGTCAATGATATATTGAAAATTCTTCACTAACACCATAGTTCAATGGCATCGGTTCTTCTCCTGTATTCCTTATTCATTGCCCAGCTTTCCCATATATGAGGCTATTAAACACACTGTGTCCTGGTTCACTTGCACTTTAGTCTTTAAAGTGACATCTTTGCTTTTTAACACTTTGAAAAGATCTGTAACTAATTTTCCTAATGTAGTATGTCATTTGATTACCTGATTCCTGTTTCCATAGGTGTTGGTTGTAGATCCAAGTATTAAAAAAATCCTTGACAACTTAAATGTTTTCTTTGTTTATAATGACATCCCATTTAACACTGTGGGATGAACTTACTTCAAATGTGGGCCATCATTTATCCGCACAGAATTTTTAAAGGTACAAAACACTTCAATGAAGTCCATTTATTCTATGCATGGTGGCTGTACTGTATTGTGATTATCAGATCAACAGTTGATAGACCAACTTAGTTTCATTCTCAGGAATACTGTTAAATAGCTATATGATTTTGTTCTAGCAATTTTAGCATTTTAAGGTTCAGTGTCATCTTTCCTAAATTGATATAATAGCTTCATAAATTGTTGTAAGAAATAGCATAGTGTGCCTAAAGTGCTTAATACATTTAATACACTCCTGAGAACATAATGAGCGCTCAATATGTTAGTTATCATTATCACTGTCTTCTAAAACAGGAATAGCAAAGCCGTTTGATAGTATATTTGCTTTCAACCATTGTATAACCTAATTAACTACCATTTAGTTTGTAAAAGATGCAATATATTTACAGTAAAAACTGACAATCTATAAGATCATATGGGTTTGGGTATTGCTATTATTGCCATTGAGTTGGTTCTGACTCATAGCAATCCTCAGTATCAGAGATTGTAAATCTTAGCGGCCTCAGAAAGCCTCATCTTTCTCCTGTGGAGCAGCAGGTGGGCTCAAACTGCTCACATTGTATTTATCAGTCCAGTGCGTGTCAGACAGAGCCACAGCACTCCAGAATTTGGATACAGTGGTATAGAATTTCAGGAAAAGGAATTGTTACTGATATCAATGTTCTTGTTGTGAAGTGCCCTTGAGTTGATTCTGACTCTTAGCAACCCTGTACAGGGTTTCTGAGGAGCGACTGTTGAATTTGAACTACCAACCTTGCAGTTCAAACCCACCTTGTGATGTAGCATTTATCCTACAGTATCACACCTTAATTATTAATGAAAATGCCAAGCGAATGGCTTGGTCATAAATAATGTCAATGGTTCTATATCTTTAACATGAGTTCAAATCACCTAGAGTACTTCTTAAAATAGATTGCTAAGTCCCATCTCAATTTCTGATTCAGCAAACATGGATGACGCCAATGAATTAGCATTTCTCTAAAATTACCAGGTGATAGTTAGGCTTCTATCCCAGGGACCACATTTTGAGAACCATTGGTAAAAATTTTCAGAGAAAGGAGACATCTCTGGAGATTGGAAAGTGGAAGTTAAGGGGCTTTCAGAAGTAGAGATCAGAATTACCCAAGTTCTAATATCCTACCTCCTAAAAAGTCTTTGAGTCCCCTTGTGCCAATCCTACAATCACCATACCCCATTCCTTCCTATAAAAGAATGATGAAACCAGATAATAATATTTTCAGCCATATTAATCGATCCAAGCTGTATCAAATCAATCAAGGTTGGGAGCCTCTGTTCTACATGACTGAAGTAATATTTCCTAGTAAACTCTTAAGAACTAAAATCTAAAATTTCAGGGTAAATTAGAATTAATTAGGGGAGCTAGGATCCACTTTGAACCTTTGAGGGTAAGCCAAAAAGTATTGCTACAAAATCATAGCAACAAACCTTTATTAAAAAATAATATTAGAATGTAAAGCTATTGTTTCTTGATTAAATCTACATAATTCTGAAGGTGGTAGTATTTCCATCTTTCTAACTTTTTCCTAAGGATTCCTGGTGTGGCGCTGTGGGTCAATGCGCCAGACTGCAAAGTCATTTGAACTGCAAGGTCGGCGGTTCAAGCTCACCAGCTACTCCTCGAAAATCCTATACAGAGTTGCTATGAGTTGGAATCGACTCAACGGCACTTAATAACAACAACAACAACCTTTTCCCAAAGTATCCCATGCCCTTTGAACCACATTAAAACACCAGTTCTGGCTTCCCTGGGGAACTCCAATCATGTTTTTTTCCCAATGTTCTTTGAGTTTGGAAAACAAAAGAATATCTGAATGAGGAAATATTAGGCCGGTAGGGTAAATAGGGTTCCTAAAAAAAAAAAATCCTCATAGACTGCCCTTAGTACATTGGAGAATGAGCAAGTACATTTTCATGATGGAAAGAAAAAACTCATCGTGCAACTTTCCTGGTCTTTGTCTATATTTCTATTTTCTTAAAACTACTTCACAATAAGCCCCTGTACTTGTCCTGTGGACTTTGAGAAAACATATCAAGATTTGCTGTTGTTAAGTGTTGTCCTGTCAGTTCTGACTCATAATGACTCCGTATAAGGTTTCTGAGGAGCAGCTGAACTTCCAGGTACTACCACAGTACTACACCAGGAGTCACTACCAAGATGAACTTTTTTGAATCAAAAAACAAAAACAAAAAACAGTCACCCCAACTTTCTGGGCTGACTCCTTTGAGGTCATCCTGATCTTCCTTAGGATGCTTGATCCATCTGAAAACTCTTGTCTTATGGAGGGCAGCACTCCTGTAAACTTGTTGCAAAGCTTCAATGATTGAGGAAGATATTCACTTGAGTTTACTTTAAAAATGATTTTAGCCATGACCTCAAAATCATTCTTTTCCATAGCACAAAAATGTATCCTTTTCTAATGGCACCCTAGTTATGAGTCGGAAACCCTATACAGGGTTGCTATGATTTGAAACCAACTCCACAGCGCTTAACAACAAAAACAACAACAACCTGGCACTTAACAACAACAAGCTGGCACTTAACAACAACAACAATGAGAACAACAGAGTCCTGGTGAGGCACTGTAGGATAAAGCACTGGACCACAGGGTCAGTTTGAACCACAAGGTCGGTGGTTCAAACTCACCAGTACTCCTTGAAAATCTTATACAGGGTGGTCGCGATGAATCGGAACCAAGTTGACGGCACTTAACAACAACAACAATGAGAATACCAGAGTCTTGGTGTGGCACTGTTGGATAAGCACTGGACTTCTAACCATAAGGTCAGCGGTTCAAGCTCACCAAATGCTCCTTGGAAACCCTATATAGGGTTGCTATGGGTCGGAATCAACTCAACGGCAGTTAACAACAACACCAGCCTTACAGACAAAAATGTCTTGCTAATGTGTCTAGGGAAGTGCTGGTGTGGCACTGTGGGATACTGCACTATACTGAAAGCTTGGTTTGAACTGCAAGATCGCCTGTTCAAATCCACCAGCCACTCCTCAGAAACCCTATACAAGGTTGCTATCAGTTGGAACCAACTCTATGGCACTTAACAACAACAACAACAACAATGTGTCTAGGAGTTCTGGTGTGGTGCTAATAATATGTCTGAAGTATGAGAGAGAAGTCTGGCCATACTTAGCACTGGACTACTAAGTATGGCCAGACTTAGCAATCCAGTGCTAAGTACCAATAACAACAACAATGTGTCTAGAAGTTCTGATGTGGTCCTGATAACATCTCCAAAGTATGAGAGATGAAGTCTGGCTATCCTGGCTTCCAAGGAGCATTTTGGCTGTACTTATTCCAGCACAGATGTTTGTTCTTTGGGTAGCCCATGGTACTTTTAATACACTCCTCCAACATGTCTAGAGTAGTTGCCAGTATCTGAGTACCAAACCCAATCAGCATATTAGCACTGATGTGATGGACTGGTATGATGTCTTAAGGGCACGATTTACACAGTATGATGAAGTCGGGGTCAGTATTCAGTGATACATGTGCAAAAGGTGCTTAGCACAGTTCTTGGTTAGTGAAAA
The DNA here is from genome assembly GCF_000296735.1 of Chrysochloris asiatica. Taxonomy (NCBI): domain Eukaryota; kingdom Metazoa; phylum Chordata; class Mammalia; order Afrosoricida; family Chrysochloridae; genus Chrysochloris; species Chrysochloris asiatica. Next base: position 2,437,835 of record NW_006408667.1, on the reverse strand, counting down.
CCTTCAACAAATGTTGTTTTACTCAGAATTGATCCTGTGCATCAGGATGCTAGTCAGTGAGCAGGAACAATCAAGGGAAAACTGTCCCTGGATTTGGTTCATTTTCTACAACCAGCCTGGTTTCCCCTTTTCCTGTTATTTATCATCAAACTGTTGTTCACAAAGATATGAATGAACGTTTTATATTACAGCCCAATAAATATTTCTCAAATTAAACCACCACTTAATTGCATCTCATCAATGGTCCCTTGTGACCACCACATTAGGCTTAATGAATAATTTATCGCTTCCCATGGTGCTGTTCTACTGGGCTTAAATACAAGAACTAATGAGATTATTTGCCTTTTAGGCCTCCACTTTTCCCCTTAGTAAATACACACAGGCAGCTGCTTTGCTGTGTGGGAGGTGCCTCAGGACAAGCAGGAGGTGGAAGAAGAGGGTCAGCGCTTAGCCAGGTGAAGCCTAAGCTGGGTCCAGACACTTGAGCAGCAGTGCAGCTGGCACACAGTGTAGGGGTTTGATAGACAGCTGGCTGTGGGCAACTGGTGGACCTCAGGGACTTTTCTCAGTGAACCGTAAAGAAAGAGCATGCAGTTTGGAATCTACAGGCTGCTACTCTGCCAGATCCAGTGGGCCTGGTGGTTGCAGTGGCAGCGGAGGCCACCTTTCTTCCAGTGAGACTGTGTGACGAGAAGGAGACGGAAGTGGGAGAACAACATGATAAAATAATTGTCTTTTAACTCTTTTGCATCTTCAGTCAAACCCAAGATACTGCCATCGGTTTCTTCTTCTTTTTTTAAATTGTTTCCATTAAAGGCTAACATATTCCTCTTACTGTTTCTTTCTGTCCCTATTCTCAAAAGGAAGTCCTTTTGTTGTTGTTAAGTGCTGTCCAGTTGGGTTTTGACTCATATTGACCCTGTATAGGGTTTCTGAGGAGCAGCTGGTGGATTTGAACCACCAACCTTGTGGTTTGTAGTCCAATGTTTATCCTACAGAGTCACATTAGGAATCAGAACTTACCAATAAGACCCAAAATATACTCCAAAAGGAGAAGATGTCATGGACCCACCTCTGCATACCCACACTCTGCTTATTTAGCAATATTAAAATCAAAATAGTGCCAACAATACTGTGTTTACAGGAATGAGTTATTTTAATACTTGTGAGGTGGGTATTATTATTATTTCCTGTTTTACAGTTGAAGCACCATTTTACAGATGAGGACACTGAGGCTTACAGAAGCAAACAAACTTGCCTATTTCTAATAGCTAGAAAGCAATTAAATTAGGATCAGAATTCAGATCAGTCTGATTTTAGAACCAGAGCTTTCAAATATCCATATATTGCTCACCATACCCAGCCCTTTTCTTTGATCAATGTTCTTTACTACTCTTTCAATTACCAGTTGCTGTTGAATCAGCTCTGACTTATGACAGCCCTGAGTCATGGCTGCGCCATGTATGCCGGAGTAAAACTGTGCTCCATCGGGTTTTCAATGGATAATCCTTTTTTGAAGGAAAATCACCAGGTCTGTCTTCTAAAGTGCCTGTGGATGGATTTAAATCTCCAAATTTTTGGCTAGCAAGTTAGCACATTAAGCCCGTGTACCACCCAAGTACTCCTTTCTACTCTGAGCTTTCCCTTGTAAATATCTGTCTCGGCTTACAGCTTGACAGACATGAACGACAAGTCCTGTGTCTTTGTTTGCTCTATTTGGTGGTAAGATAGTGAGTACATTAGAGATACTAAGCTTAGCTCTCTTAGTTTTAAGTTTCCTTATTTCTTGAAACTCTTATTGGAGCCATTTAAAATAAGATTCATCACAAACACCAAGATTGTCCAGATTACCAAGAAATATAGTAAGATCATTTTTTAAAACTTGCACATCCAAGTGATAGATATACTGAGATTCTGGGTGTGAGCTCAAAATATAAGGTGACTTCAGAAAGTTCATGGAAATACGGAATTAAAAGATAATGGCATTTTTCTACAAACTTTTTTGGGACTACCTGGGTTTTAGTGTTGCCACCACAGTATAAAAACTGACAGACAAGATTAAACAGGCAATCAAAATATATTGATAATTACTGGTAATAGGAATGTTAAGGTCGGAAACAAAATGGAAGGATCAGTGTTGGGAAAATATGGCATTGGTTATAAAAATGATGCTGGATTGACCACTCCTCAGTTCTGGAAAGGAGCTCACCTTCATGGTCCAATTTTCAGCTAAACAGTAGTAGGTATATAGGGGAGGCAGCAACACTAGTCGGGTATGCTTAGCATGGAATGGTCATTCAAAATCAAAATAGCTACATTTTCCTACAGACAAAGTTGAGAAGGGTTAGGAAGATGGTTGAAATGCAAATAGGAAGAACAGGGAGGAAACAGGACAACTGTTACATGGAGGGGACTGCAATCATTCAGATGAAACACAGTGTATGATTCATTGAATGTAAAACTGATGATCTTATATGTAAAATTTCACTTAATTTACAATAAAAAGTTTGAAAAAAAAATAATGCTGGAGATCACATGACAGAGTATTTCCAGAATAATGATTTATTCACTGCAAAGACTGTTTTTAAACAACATAAAAGGCAAGTATACACAAGGACCCCACCAGATGGAAAACAAAGGAATCAAAATGATGACATCTGTGGGAAGAGATGGCACAAAAGCTCCATATTTTAAGCCAAAACAAAGCTATGGAACAGGTCATCTGTTGCTAATATGCAAGTTCAGGCTGAAGCTGAAGAAAATTAAGACAAGTCCACAAGAACCAAAATATGACCTTGAACATATCCCACTGAAATTTAGATATCATCTTAAGAACAGATTTGATACACTAGACACTAATGACCAAAGACAAGAAGAACTGTGGGGTGATATAAAAAAAAAAATCCTACAGGAAGAAAGCAAAGGTCATTAAAAAGACAGGAAAGAAAGAAAAGACTAAAGTGGATGTCAGAAGAGACTGAAACTTGCTCTCCAGCATAAAGATGCTAAAGCGAATGGAAGAAATGCTGAGTTGAAATAGCTGAACAGAAAATTTCAAAGAGCAGCTAAAGAAAACAAAGAAAATTATTAGAATGAAATGTGCAAAGACCTGGAATTAGAAAAACAAAAGGGAAGAACACAGTCAGTATTTTTCAAGATGAATGAACTGAAGAAAAATTCAAGCCTCGACTTGTAATTCCAATTGGAAGACATCCATATTTGTGCACATTCCCAAGAGAGGTGATACAATGGAATGCAGACGTGGTCAAACAATATCATTAGTATCACAGACAAGTAAAATTTGGCTGAAGATAATTTAAAAACGACTGCAACAGTACATTACAGGGAATTGCCAGAAATTAAAGCCAGATTCAGAAGAGGTCTTGGAAAAGAGAATCCCTGCTGACATTAGATAGATCTTGGCTGAAATACCAGAATGATGCTTACTTGTGCTTTATTGACTATGCAAAGGCTTTCAACTGTGTGGTTCATGACAAGCTATGGGTACCATTGTGAAGAATGGGTATTTCAGAACACTTCATTGTGCTCACGAGGAACCTGTACATAGACCAAGAGGCAGTCAATCAAACAGAATAAGGTGATATTGAATTGCTTAAAATCAAGACAGGTGTGGGTAAGGGATGTATTCTTTCACCATACTTATTTGATCTTGGTTAATCCAAGAAACTATTACATGAAGGCTCATTAACAACCTGTGATATGCAGATGATATAACCTTGATTGCTGTAAGCAAAGATTATTTAAAGTACTTAATGATGAAGATCAAAGACTTCAGGAAGGATTACACCTCAATGTAAAGAAAAATAAAATCCTTACAAATGGACCAATAAATGATGTCATGATAAATAGAGAAAAGATTGCAGTTGTCAACGACTTCATTTTGCTTGCGTCCACCATCAACACTCATGGAAGCAGAAGTCAAGAAATCAAATGATGTCTTGGCATTAGGAAAATCTGCTGCACAAGGCTTCTTTAAAATTTTCAAGAGTTGAGATATCAGTTTGAGCACTAAATTGTGCCTGACCCAAATCATGGCATTTTTAATAGCTTCATGTGCATGTGAAAGTTGGACAATGAATAAGGAAGACCATAGAATAATTGATACATTTGAGTTATGGTGTTGGAGAAGAAGATTGAAAGTACACTATGGAATGTCAGAAGAACAAACAAATCTCTGTTGAAAGAAAGAAGGACAGTCAGAATGTTCCTTAGGAACCAGGATGGCCAGACTTCATCTCTCATAGTTTGAACATATTAGGAGGGACCAGCCCCTGGAGAAGAACATCATGCGTAGTAAAGTGGAGAGTTCAGTGAAAAAGAGGGAGATCCCCAACTAGATGAACAGATACAGTGAATAGATATAGTGACCGCAGCAATGGGTTCAAGAGTAACAATATTTGTGAGAATGGTGCAGGACCAAGTAGTGTTAAGTTCTGTTGTGCATAGTGTCATGTTGAATCAGAAATGACTCAATGGCACCTAACAAGAAGTGCTGTCTCTAATGATCTTGGTGGTGCAATAATGAACAGTTCTATTGCTAACAGAAAGGTCAGGGATTTGAACCTATCAGTTGCTCCATTGGCTAAAGATTTGGCAGTTGGATTCTGTAAAATTAAAGCCTTGGAGAGCCTCTGGGGAAGTTCTACTTCGATAGGATTGCTTTGAGTTGGATTCAATTTGACAACACACAGCAACAATAATGCTCTGTGATATGTAACTCACCAAGGATAAGTTACTTAAACTCTCTGAGCTTACTTTCCTTATCAGAAAACGGAGAAAGTCCATGAGCATTGTGGTGAAGATTAAAAGAGTTCATCCATGTGAAGCTAATTTACTAGGGTGAGTCAAAAAGTATTGCTACCAGGATTCTAGTTCATACATGTATGAGTTAATGCCAAACAAAACGTGTTTACATATGTCACTGCAATTAGTGGATGCTGCATAACGTGCTCTCAGTCATACACTTGTCTTAGTTTCATTAGCAGAAACTGTGGCAGCGTAGGGTGACATGTTGGGTTGCTGCAAGGTCAGCAGTTTGCATCCACTAGTCGCTCTGTGGGTGAAAAATGAGGTTTTCTGCTCATCTTAAACCCTCTATAGAGTCACTATGAGTTGGAAATGACTTGACAGAACATCATTACCACCACCAGCTATGTCATTAATGGCCACAATGGCTCCGTACGATAAACACTGTACTGTGAACTACAAGGTCCACAGTCCCAGCTCACCAGTCCCTCTGTAGGAGAAAGATGAGGCTCCCTGCTCCTGTGATCCTATAAAAGGATGCTGTGAGTCAGAAATGACTCGATGGCACTTAACAGCAACAACGTCTTATTAAACTCACTGCCACTTAGTTCTGACTCAGGTTTCTGCGAGTGGAAATCTTTATGGGAGCAGACAGCCTATTCTTCCGACTTTGTGTTTTTTGTGCAATGGAAAAACAAAACAAAACAAAAACCCCCACATTTCTGAGGTCAGGGCTAACACCCAAATTTTAAGAAACTCAAGTGGGCATCTTTTCAAATCACTGAAACTTTACAACAAGTTTACAGAAATGCTTCTACATGTAAAATAGTAGTTTCTAGAAGGATCAAACATTTTAAGGAAAGTTGGAAAGACCTCAGTGATCAATTCTAGGCAAAGAGGTCAGCTCAGAAAGTTATGGTAAATGATTTTTCGGAATTGCAAAGGGGTAATCTTGGTAGATTTTCTCAAAGGATATATGATGTAGGGTTCATGAAGAAGTTTTAAGAAAATTGAAAATTACATTGGTGAGAAAAAGTCCAGGAAAGTTGCACCAGAGAAAGTTTTCCACCCTGCTGATGGTATCTGTCATATGAGAATTTTGTTGGGAAACCTTTACCCCATTCACCCTACAGCCAGGATCTTGCTCCTTCACACTTCTTTCTTCCCTAAACACAAAGGCCATTGAAAAGGAACATGATTGGTGTCCCTCAAGGATGCTAAAAGTTCCTGTGCTGTAAATTAATGAGCACAGAATTCTTTGGGGAAGGATTAGAGAGATGGAAACATCACCTTCATATGCGTATAGACCTAGAGGCAGGATATTTCACATCTTGATATTTTTGTGTAATAAAAATTTACATGATTTTGCAGCAATACTTTTGGACTTAACATGTGCTCTTTGCTCTCTCTGTAACATTTTATCTGTCACCTTTCCTTAATGCTCTGTAACCAAGGGAAGGAGTTGGCAGTATGAGGGGTGAGGAGAAAAAGACCAATGAAGATGCTGCTAGGAAGAGAAGTAGAACAACTGCCAATTCTCCTTGCTTCCAGAATTCTCCATTCAGAGGACCAGTTCCCAACTGTCTCTCCTTCTCAACTGTCCTGAAGAGCTATGGGAGATGAACACATTCTTGTTACCAGTTTTAAAACTCAGGTCTAAATCATAACCTACTTGCTTCATTTTCTTGATACAGACCACCTATAAATAAGTAACAGAAAGTGCCACTGTCAGCTCTTCTGGGACCCAAGAAAGATGAGCTTCTAGGTTGTGAAGAAAAAGTTAGACAGGTCAGTAGAAGCAAGAAGTAGGGAGGGGGGTCACCGTGACTGGCTATAGCAACGTTATCTTGTAAAGAGAGAGGTTATTAGTGCTAACCTTGGTCTGTACTTTCCTTTAGGTTAATCAATAGCTAATACCTACCCTGAAGGTTATTATAGGAATAAAGAAGTTTCTGAAGTTCCCCTGAGGGATCAGCACAACTTTGATACAAGCACAAGGAAATTTCTAGAAGTTCTCAGACCTGCATCCCAAGCCCCAAATCATTATCCTCTTTTCCCTTTTTTCTTGGAGTACACACAGTCCCCTGCCTCCTGTATATTGTTGTTGTTGTGAAGTGCTGTTCAGTCGGTTCCAACCCATAGTGACCCTGCATAGGGTTTCTGAGGAGCGGCTGGTGAGCTTGAACTGCTGACCTTGAAGTTCAAACAGCTTTGCAGTCTGGCGCATTAACCCACTGCGCCACACCAGGACTCCTGCCTCCTGTATATGTGATGTATATTAAACCTTGCTTGCTTTACCAAGTAATTGGCTTTTGTTACAGCTGGCAGCATAAGTTGCTGTTTTCCAGCCACAGTGAGAAATAGAGACACATATTGCAATGATACTTGCAGGGGTTAGTTTGTTGATGGTAACTTGAAGAAGGGAGTGGGAGGAAAGAATTTATTATAGCCAAAGAAAATGGATGGCTTTCTTCTCAATTTGGCTCACTTGGTCTCCAGGGAACAACGCTGACCTTTGTTTCTTATTGCTCTCCTTATTCCCTGCAAAGGAGGCATTGAACTGTTCCTGGAAGTCGTTCGGAGCAGCAGTCTTTTCCTTCCTTCCCGTGTTAATACCGCCAATGGCAGTCTTCACAATGCATCTCATCTCTGGGCTTCCCAGTCTCTCTATTCCATTCCTCTCAATCTTACAAATATCCCCCATATAAATGCTCTGTCTCAAGTAGGGAGAACTTAGCAGTCCTCCTCCACATCTATGGTAGGGCTTTACCAAATTCTTTCTTTATCAATATGGATATGTTTTAAAATGGAATAAGAACAAAAACGCAGGTGAATTTGTGACAATAAATACATGAAAATTGAAGCAAGATGGAGTAGAGGTAAGTATGTGGGAGGGAAAGCCTAAGGCCACCTGTTTGGATTTGATTAGAGAAAGGTTAACAAAAACATCCCCAAGCCTCCACTCAACCCCCAAGAAAATGGTGCATTTTCCAATTTCTTACTCCCACTGTCTTCTGAAAAAGGGAGAAATGAAGACAGGCAGACACATGAGCAGATGGAGACAAGACTATCTCAGAAGAGCATGAAGCATTTGACAATACACATAGAGCGGTCTGAACTTTTTCACCCAGAGTGTGATAGGAAGCAAGAGATGGCAGGAAGCAGAGACCTGCCTCTACTGAAAAACTGACTGGTGATCTGGAATTACAGACTTTTCATTTTATGGGCGTGGCCCAAGCTTCCTGACGTAGGATATATTCATATCTGCTCTTTTAGGACACACTGAAGGTATTTCCTGGGTCAAAAAGGTTAAACAATTTACCTGAACAAGGACTTTTGTAAATGGCAAATGCGCTTATATAATGTTACATAATTGTGTTTATGTAAGAATTTCACCATTGAACTATCAGTTTGTCTCATTGTGGTGGCCTACCTGTTTCTATGATGCCACCTGTATTTCAAATACCAGCGATGTCACCCATGGTGGACAGGTTTCCCAAGAGCTTCCAGACTAAGATAAACTAGAATGGTCCAGTGATGTACTCCAAAAGTTATCTGATGAAAAGTCTATGGGTCACAGCAGCATATTGTCTAATAGTGTGCTGGCAGATGAGGCCCCTAGGTTAGAAGGTACTCAGAATATGCAATTCTACACAATGGACTTGAACAGACCAACAACCATAAAGCTGGTACTACTGCTGCTACTGTGTGCCATGGAGTCGGTTCTGACTCATAACGACCCTCCACAGAGTTTCCGAGGCTGTAAATCTTTACGGGAGCAGAAAGCCTCATCTTTGTCCCGTGAAACAGCTGGTAGTTTCGAACTGCTGACCTTGTGGTTCGCAGCCTGATTCGTAACTACTACGCTACCAGAGCTCCCTAAAGCTGATACAGTACCAGTTAATTTCATTCTGTTGTCCATAGGATCACCGTGAATCAGTGTCAAATGGACAACAGGTAACAACATATAAGAATTAAATCATTTTATTAGAAAACATAAAGGTATATAAAATTAAAATTGTTCTAGAAAAACTCTGGAACATATATGTGCTGTCTTATACTTGAAATTGTTGTTTTTGTCAGTCAGATGATTGCATGCACACATAGGCACACACACATTTTCACACTTACATACATACACATTTCACATTTAATATACATACACACTAGTCTAAAAGTCAGGAATCTTTTTATATGATTTTCAAAGTGTAAAGTACTTATCTTGATCACTGGTACATTTTATTTTCTTTTTAACTTTTTACTGTGAATTGGATGAAGATTTGTAGAGTAAATCACTTTTTCATTCAATAATTCAGATGCATTTTGTTTCAAGTCATTGAGTGCAATCCCCACAATGTATATATAACTCAGCCCATTTCCTTTCTGGGATTCCGGTTTCCATTCTTCCTTTTTCCTAACTCTTATCCTTCTGAATTTTGTCCTTGGGAAAATGCTGACTTTTTGATCTGAAAGGGTTAGTTCTTTTAAAGAGTGTGTTCCTCCTTAGCATTATTTATTCATCTTATGCTTTTGTTGTTGTTAAGTGTCGTCAAGTCGGTTCTGACCCATAGCAACCCTATATAGGGTTTCCCAGGAGCAGCTGGTGAACTTGAACTGCCAACCTTGAGGTTCAATCTGACTTTGCAGACCAACACATTAACCCACAGTGCCACACCAGGATTCACCATATAGATCTATCTATTGTTTGGCTGAAAATGAGCCACAAGGGCAAGTTCAGTTCCTGGCTTGAAGGGTGACTGAGGGCACAGTCACTGGGGTTCCAGAAGTCTCTATCTGACCAGTATGTTTTTGAGTTTTGTTCCACATTTTTCTCCCACTCTATCCAGGCCATTCTAATGTGATCCCTTTCAGAACAATCAGTAGTGGTAGCCAGGCACCATTTACTTCTTCTGGGCTTAGGGTCATAGAGGCTTTAATTGTATCCTCCTAGAAAATGTTTTATCCCAAAGAAGGTCTATAGTAAGGAAGATTTGATGCCTAGTTGATGGGAAGGTGGCCATAGTAATTTATGGCTATACCATCATTAAGGAGCTCTGGTAGCATAGTGGTTACCAATCGGGCTGTGAACCTCAAGGTCAGCAGTTCGAAACTACCAGCTGTTCCGTGGGAGAAAGATGAGGCTTTCTGCTCCCGTAAAGATTTATAGCCTCGGAAACCCTGTACAGGGTCGCTATGAGTCAGAACTGACTTCACGGCACACAACAACAACAACCATTATGACAAATGTCTTGGTCTTTATATACCACTGTGTGTACCATGGTATTGAGATATACTGATGCTGGAGTGTAAATTGATACAACTCTTTGGAGATTGTTGTTGTTGTCAAGCATTGTGGAGTCAGTTCTGGCTCTTAGTGACTCTATACAGTATTTCTGAGGCTTTAAAAATATTTGAGGGAGCAACAAGCCTCATCTCTCTCCCACAGAGCAGCTGGTGGTTTTGAGCTGTGGGCCTTGTGGTTTGCAGTCCAGTGCTTATTGTTTGAAGCCACCATGCTTTATTCAGAGGTTGTTGTTGTTGTTAAGTGCTGTCAAGTCAGTTCCGACCTGTAGCGACCCTCTATAGGGTTTCTGAGGAGCAGCTGGTGAGCTTGAACTGCCGACCTTAGAGTTCAAATGGCTTTTCAGTCTGGGACATTAACCCACAGCGCCACACCAGAATTCCATAGATTGATAATATTTCTAAATGTCAGGGTTTTTTTAAGCAAGTTTTTATTGTGAATTGAGTGAAAGTTTACAGGACAGAGCATCAGTTTTACATTAAACAAATCATATACTTTGTTTCATTACAATAATTATGATCCCCTCCATGTACCATCAGTTAACAGTATTTCTTTCTATTCATTTTAGCTCTTTTTTGTCACTCAGACATATATAATAATTCACACCACCAAAGGGCACATTCTGCAAGTCTACCTCCTGGCCGCCATCTCTGAGTCCTTCTGTTCCCATGAATCTAGAGTCCTCAGCCACTCCCTCTCTTCATGTCCCCATCTTTGCCTCCATCTCTGGTGTTGCTGCTTCTCTGGATAAGGTCTCGCATTCCACTTGTGCCCTTCTCCCTTGATGGTCTTAGGGTCCTCAGTTTTTGGATTGTAAGATTAACTACTCCCCTGTTTTTGTTTAAGAGTCCATTTTGTTTTTTAAATGAATTATGTGATAGTTTACACCGAGAACATTAGTTTTACATTCACCCTATCGTATATCATTCCATTGCCATGTACATATCAATTATTTTTGGCCCAGAAATTCTACTTTTGAATATTTGAGTGTTGTTTTTGTCAACATCACTATTTTCAGAGTGAAAATTAAAAGTAACCTAACTGTCCATCAATTAGAGACTGGTTCCATTATTCATCTTCCAATTTGTCTTACTGTAATGGCTCGTGTGTTGCTATGATACGAGAAATTATGCCACTGGTTTTTCAAATAGCAGCAGGATCACCCAAGGTAAATAAGTTTCAGTAGAGTTTCCAGACTAAGACAGAAGAGGAAGAAGTAGGATTAGACAATTTCTGAAAGGTTACTGCTGTTGTTAGGTACCTTCTAGTCAGTTCTGATTCATAGCAACACTATGTACAATAGAACAAAACACTGCCAATCCTGTACCATTCCCACGAGTGTTGCAATGATTGAGTTTATTGCTGCTGTTATTGTCAATCTTCTATTTGGGGGTCTTCCTTTTTTTCTGACCATCCATTTTACTAAGCAGTATGTCTTTCTCCAGAGACAGGTCCCTCCTGGTCACGTGTCTAAAGTATGAGAGACAAAGTTTCTCCATCCTGGCATCCAAGGAGAATTCTAGCTGCATTTTTTCTAAGACAGATTCTTTTATTCTTCTGGCAGTCAATGATACCCTCAATAAGCTTCTTCAACACTATAATTCAAATACAAAAGTTCTTCTATTGTCTCCATTGTTTGTCCAACTTTCACATGCATATGAGGCAATTGAAAATACTATTGTTTGGGTTAGTTACACCTTAGTCTTCAAACTGCTATCTTTGCTCTCCGACACTTTTAAGAGGTCTTTTGCAGAAGCTTGGCCTAATTCAGTATGTCTTTTGACTTCTTGACTACTATTAATTATGTATTCAAGAAAAATGAAGTCTGGCAAATTCAGTCATTTCTCCATGTATCATGATGTCATTTACTGGTGCAGTTGTGAGGATTTTTTATTACATTGAGATGCAGTGCATACTTAAGGTTGTGGTTTATATCAACACTCATAGAAGCAGTAGTCAGGAAACCAAACAACATATTGCATTAAGCAAATCTGCTGCATAAGATCTCTTTAAAGTACTTAAGAGCAAAAATGTCAGTTTGAGCACTAAGGTGTGCTTGATCCAAGACATGTTATTGTTAATAGCTTCATATGCATGTGAAAGTTGGATAGTGAGTAAGGAAGCCCATAGAGAATTGATGCCTTCGAGTTATAGTGTTGGAGAAAAACCTTAAAAGTACCATGGACTGCCAAAGGAACAAACTGTTTCTGGAAGACATACAGCCAGATTGCTCCTTGGAAGCCAGGATGGTCAGACTTCATCTGTCATATTTCGAACATAATATCAGGAGGAACCAGTTACTGGAGAAAAATATAGTCGGTAAAGTGGAGGGTCAGTGTAAAGAGGGATGCCCATAAGATTCCTTAGTCTGCAACTTCATTGGTGTTTTTTCCCCTCTTCCCCTTATCGGTGACCAACATGGTCACCAGCCAGACCGCATGCCTGCTCATGTATTCCCCTTGAGTCTCAGTCTTGGAAGGGATTTGCTCTGAGGGGTCCTGACCACTTGCCTTGATGGCTCCCAGGTGAACAGCTTACTTGTTCTTATAGTAATCAATCAGACTGCCATTATTGTTTCTGATTTTCCTGCCAGTCTTTCTTTCATGAAGTATCTTCTGTTCTTCTAGCCGCTCCAGGCTGGTCTACTCATCCTTTCCAGTGGAAATTTCTTACGTCAGTCGGTTCTGGATGGGGTTCTGGATTCCACCTATGGTCTTTTGCAATGCAAAGACCATAGGTGGAATCCAGGAAGCCTCTTTCACTGGGCAACTTCTAGCCCCCTTTAAGGTATTCCAATCAGTTATAGGCTGAAGACGGACTTAGAAGCGTTCTGTAGTGATGAATTCTGGCTATTCCTTTTTCCCCCTCTCAAGTGTCTATTTTACAAGGGTTGTTGTTGTTGTTAAGTGCTGTCGAGTTGATTCCGACCCATAGTGACCCTGTATAGGGTTTCCAAGGAGCAGCTGGTGATCTTGAACCACCGACCTTGCAGTTCAAATGACTTTGCAGTCTGACGCATTAGCCCACAGTGCCACACCAGGACTCCATTTAGGAAAAACCCCTTCAAACCATGCCTCAATCCTTGTATCCCAGAGCCCTTTTGTTACAAGGTTATGCATACCTTATCATTTACCTCTGTTCCACTTAGCCCATGTGAACCTGCCTAACTGTTCTCCCATCAACCTTGTTCTTCCAATCCCCTCCCCCTTCTTGTATATTACCCCAGACACCTCTCCTCACACCCAAGCTATCCTGTGTCTATTCCTTACCCTGTGCTCTATCTTCCCCTTCTCCCTCCCATCCTCTCATCCCCTACATCCTGGTGATCAGCAAACATATTTTCCCCCCTTTTAGTGTTTTTTTTTTTTTTTTTTTCTTACTGTTTTACAATAATGGTCCTATGCAGTGTTTCTCCTTTTGTGACTGATGAATTTTACTCAGCATAATGTCCCCAAGGTTCACCCAAGTTATGCGGTGGCTTTCAGAGTCCTTGTTGTTCTTCAAGGTAGCATAATATTCCATTGTGTGTATGTACCACAGTTTGTTTATCCATTCTTCAATTGATGGGCACTTAGGCTGTCTCCATCTTTTTGCTATTGTAAATAGTGCTGCTATGAACATTGGTATGTATACATCTACTTGTGTTATGGCTCATATTTCTTGTGAGTAAATACCAAGTAGAAGAATTGTTCCATCATAAAGTATTTCTATTTCCATCCTTCTGAGGAAGTGCCATATTGCTTTCCAGAGTGGTTGAACCATTTGCAATCCCACCAACAATGTAGGAGGGTCCCAGTCTCTTCACATCCTCACAAGCATTTATTGTTCAATACTTTTTTGATCTTTGCTGTTATTGCTGGTGTGAGATATCTCATTGTTGTTTTGATTTGCATCTCTCTAATGGATAGTGATCATGAACATTTCTTCACATGTTTGTTGACATAACATAGTTTACATGGGAGAACATTAGCTTTACATTCATGTTATTGTATATCATTTCATTGCAATGGTTACAATCCCCTCCATGCATCATCAAGCAACCAAAGGGTATATATACCCTGTAAGCCTGCCCCCCGGTCGTCAGCACACAGACCCTCTCCATCTCTTGGTCTAGAGTCCTCAGTTGCTCCATTTCTCCACATCATTGTCTCTGCTTCAATCTCTGGCATAACTATTTCTCTGGGTAGGGTCCCATACTCTGCTCTTCTCCCTTGATGGTCCTAGGGACCTCTGATCTTGGACTGCAAAGTCAACTACTCCCCTCCTTTTGCTGCAAAACATCTACCTTTACATTTCCAACCCTCACAGTCAGTCCTGATAGCAATTATTCATTATTGTACCACAAGAGACCCATCTCCATCTCCTTTCAACGGCCTTGCCCAGACAGATTGGATACTACTCAGTGGAGATTCTACCTTCCTCTGTGCCCTCTGGATCTAGGCTCTCTCTTGAAAACTTGTAAGCCAGTC
>NW_006408667.1:2391718-2422947 GCF_000296735.1 Chrysochloris asiatica | reverse complement strand
TGGATGTTTCACTCTCCACTCTAGTCCTTGGTGGCTATGTCACTGACTCTGGGCCCAAGAGTCCCCAAGTCTTGCCACACTGCTGGCCAACCATGTCTCCACCCGGGTTCATAGAAGTCTATTGAACGTTGTAGGGCTTAGCTCGCATCTTCATTGCTGTTTTCCCCTCTTCCCCTTATCGGTGATGAATGTGGTCACCAATCAGAGCGCATGTCTGCATGTGTATTCCCATTGAATTTTAGTCTTGGAAGGGGGTTTGCCTTGAGAGGATCCAACCACTTGCCTTGATGTCTCCTGAGTGAGTAACTTGCTTGTTCGTGTAGTAATCAGTCGGACTGCCATTATTGTTTTGTACTTTTCCTGTTTGTCTTTCTTTCAGGAAGTATCTTCTGTTCTTCTACCCACTCCAGGCTGGCCTGCTTGTCCTTTCAAGTGGAAATTTCCCACCTCAGAAGATTCTGGATGGGGTTCAGGCTTTCACCTATGGTCTCATGTAATGCAGAGGCTCTGTTGGAAGCTTCCTTCGCTGGGCACGTTGTAGCCCCATTTTGGGTATTCCAATCAGTCCTAGGCAGAAGATGAACTTACAAGCTTTCTATGGTGATATTTCTGGCTATTCATTTCTCTCCCTCTCAAGTGTCTATTTTACAATGGTCTGCCAGGGAAACCAAGATTCAAAAGACAGCCAAACATCTTAACATTATTTCCCCCCTTTTCCTGTATCCCAGAGCCCTGTTGTTCCAAGGTTGTGCGTACATCGTTATTTACCTCTGTCCCCTTAGCCTATGCAAACCTTCTTAATTGTTTTCTCATCCTCCTCGTTCTTCCATTCCCCTCCCCCTTCTTGTGTATTGTCCCCCCCCCAGCATCCAAACTATCCTGTGTCTGTTCCCTACTCTGTGCTCCACCTTCCCCTCCCTCCCCTCACCTTACCTCCCACATCCTGGTAACCAGCAAAGAATCCCCACCCCCTGTAGTATGGGCTCTTTTTCTTAGTTTTTTACAGTAGTGGTCCTGTGCAGTATTTCTCCTTTTGTGACTGACCAATTTCATTCA
Organism: Chrysochloris asiatica; assembly: GCF_000296735.1. Taxonomy (NCBI): domain Eukaryota; kingdom Metazoa; phylum Chordata; class Mammalia; order Afrosoricida; family Chrysochloridae; genus Chrysochloris; species Chrysochloris asiatica. Next base: position 2,421,891 of record NW_006408667.1, on the reverse strand, counting down.
ACATAATGTCCTCAAGGTTGGTTCATCCATGTTTTGCGGTGGTTTGCAGCTTCCTTGTTATTCTTCAAGGTAGTATAATATTCCATTGTGTGTATGTACCACAGTTTGTTTATCCATTCTTCAGTTGATGAACACTTAGGCTGTCTCCATCTTTTTGCTATTGTAAATAGTGCTGCTATGAACATTGTTGTACGTATATCTACTTGTATTATGGCTCGTATTTCTTGTGGGTAAATATCAAGTAGAGGAATTGCTGGATCATAAGAGATTTCTATTTCCAACCTTCTGAGGAAGTGCCATATCATAGGCAAATATCTCGACTTCTGCTTTCATGATTACGGATGCAAGCAAAATGAAGTCTTTGACAACTTCAATCTTTTTGTCATTTATCATAATGTTATTTATTGGTGCAGTTGTGAGGATTTTTGTGTTCTTTACATTGAAGTTCAATCACATTGAGGGAACCCATTTATTTAGCACTGCTTAAATGCTAGTGATTTGCACTGGTTACTTTTTACCTTTTAGCTAAATGTGTGTTCTAATGTGAGTCAGTAGTCCATCCAGTAAAAACAAAAGCCTGCGTGGTCTCCTCTGAGATAGAAAAGAATACATGATGCTTGAAAAGAAATCCCATGTACTTGGCCTGCTTGCATCGGCACAGGCAATGCCATTCTGCAATTTAAAAACATTTTTTTCAATCATCTAAGTGGTTTACACTTCATAAATACACTTCAATTAGTAATTTCATTATTACAAAAATATAAAAGTGTCTCATTTCAGCTATGGGATTACAGTACCTTGTTGTAAGTCACTCTGAGTTTACAGGTGATCTTTGTGGTAAGGAGCCCTTGGGTGATGCAAATGGTTCATTGGATTCAGGTCCACCTGAAAGATTGGAGGTTAGAATTGATCTAGATGTGCCCCAAAAGAAAGGTGTGGCAATCTACTTGTGAAAAGTCAGCCATTGAAAACCCTATAAGACACAGTTCTACTTCTTGTGTATGGGGTTGTCAAGTTGGTGTTCACTCAGTGGCAGCTGGTGTCTGGTGTTTGTGGTAACAGGAAAATACGTATAACGGTTTCCCCTACTCTCCTTTTTCTTTTCCTTCCTCTTCCCTGGGGGTGGTAAGAGAGAAGTTTATCATTTTCATATCTCTACAAATCTCTTAAAAAGCATCAAAGAATATGAAAATCAATGTGCCATGGCTGAAGGTTTCTAGACTTCAAAGACCAGGTACCCTTGGGCACAGAAGGAACTGCCTGCCACCCAAGTGGTATTAAGAATGCCCCTCTCTCCCTGGGCCTCCTTCCATCTAGTAGACTCCAGACTGCTCAGGGGATTCTGAGGGCATATGGAAGTTAAACAGATGTCTTACCAGAAGTATTTCTTCCCAACTGGAGGAAGAATAAGGGAACAGTGTGGGTTGTTCAACTTGTATGTTTGGAGATGGAGGGATGTTGCCAAATCATTTCTTTCCTCAGGGCACTGTCTACCATAGGCCGGATCAGCTTTTAAGCCTGGCCTTGCAAATCAAGTTTCAACAATAACCACCCATGCTGCTGGAAACCTGCTTTGTGTTTTTAATTCTCTGGAGTATTTTGGTTGTGCTCTGAGGCACTCTGAAATCTGAGCCAATAGCATTAGGTGGAAGGGAGGGAAATCTATGTATATGTATTTTTTTAAATGAATTTTCCACAACCCTTTGGGCTTTCCTTTCTCTTCCTGTTTTTCCATTAGTTGTTTTCAGGTACTTAAAATGGGAAATCTATGACTATTCCCTCTGCCAGGATGAGGGGGACAGATGACTGACTAGGGAGCTCCGGCTAATCCGGTGGCTGTAAGGCAGGAGACACAGAGACCTACAGGAAGCTTCCTCCTGGAGGAACACTGTCTGAGGCACTTCCGAAAGGGTGGGCTGACTGCCCACCAGGCCAGGAATGGCAGCTTTAGCTTGGCCTCGGTTCATGGACATTTTTATCTTGTTACCTAGAAAAGTTCTGCTTCCAGTTAACTTTAATAAATGAACCTCTTCCCTCTAACTCAAGAGAATTCAGGAGGTGGGGATGCTACATGTACTTTCATGGAGTAAAGTATTTCCCGTTTCTTCTCTTCTTAACCTGGGTATTTCAGTTCCCAGTAGCCGACTGAAGGGAGGGCAGAGAGTCAAGGTGAAATGCAAGGTACATTTCTCCAATTAAAGGTGCCAGGGAAGTTATTTATGAGTGAGGAAGAGGAGGAGACAGCAAACTTGTTAGTTAAATGAAGTATTTAACCATATGTGGGTTATAAATTGTGGATTATAAATAGCTAATTGCCTGGTTAGGAATTGCCTGAGCTTCAAATCTGACTCCAGTGTTAATTTGCTACTTGGGGGTGAATAAAATAAATCATGAAAATGACCTATGAAAGAAGTAAGAAAAGTCAGCTTTTGATATTTCCATCAAATGGATTTTTTTTTTTTTCCTGCATAAACTGATACTTAGAAGTTGGGCAATTCTCCCTGCTAACAAATGTTTTCCCTACAGCTGGTTTCATCCTTACAGCATGTGTTGGCTTGTGATTGTTGGTAATGTTAAGAGTCGGGGGAAAGGCCGTTAGCTCTGTAAGTTGAAGATCACAGATGTTCCCAGTTGTCTACCGATTTTTCAGATGTGAGTCTCAATGTTTTGGAAGGCCTGGTAGGAAGTTAATTCTAGGACAGAAGAAACTTTTAACAATGCCCATTTCTGTTACAAGAACACTGTAAATAAACCAAGTCTCCCATAAACTTCCCTTTCCATCCTTAAGTACATCTTTTCCTTTTCCAGATCTTAATGGTTCCCTCTTAGAGGGTTGTTTGCTTATAACACCTTTTGAAGACTTAATTTATATTTTCATTTAGCCTCTTCTCAACCATCTGATCTTTCTATTGCTCCCTTGGGATATACATTCCTTCCTGCAAAAGCTCAAGGAGTAGACAAAACACTTCATTACTTACTCTTGTGATAACAGTGAGTAAGTTAGGTAGTAGAACTCTTGGTGTGGCACTATAGGATTTTTGTTGTTTTTGTTAAGTATTGTCTAGTTGGTTCTGAACCATAGTGACCCTGTATAAGGTTTCCGAGGAGTGGCTGTTGAGCTTGAACTGCTGACCATGCGGTTCAGACAGACTTGCAGTCCAACACATTTACCCACACCACATGCCACACCACAACAAGAATCACAAGGTTGGCAGTTAAAAACCATTAGCTGCTCCTCAGAAACCCTATACAGGGTCAATATGAGTCCGAACTGACTCAATGGCACTTAACAACAACAATGTTGCTTGGAGTGGTTCTTAAAATCAGGCATGGGTTTTTCTCAACCCTTTTATAGTTGATGAGACTCTTTCAGCAGACACCCATGTTTTCCTTCTAGTATTTGTGTATATTATGCTGTACTTCTTGGAAGTATATACTTCCTAGCCGTAAGGATGGCCAAACCTTGTCTCTCATACTAGACACGTCAGGAAGGACCAGTCCTTGGAGAAGATCATCATGCTTGGCAAAATGGAGGGTCAGCAAAAAAGAGGAAGACCCCCAAGAAGATGGTTTGATGCAGTGTCAGCAACAATGGGCTCAAACAGTAATTGTGAGGATGGCACAGGACCGGGCAATGTTTTGTTCAACTGGGCATAGGGTTGCTGTGAGTTGGAAGTGACTCAAAGTATTTATGACGTATTTAACCATATGTGGATTATGAATTGTTTTATATATATTTTACAACGTTATACTTCACAGAATAGATAGAAACCACCACAGGGAGCTACCGTGATCTGTTAGTTTGTTAGATTTGTACTCTGGTGAAATGTTTGTTGCTATGAGGTTAGACACTATGTCACTTGATTTAATATATCAGCAGTGTCAGCTATGGTAGGCAGTTTCAATGGAGTTTCCAGATTAAGACAAACTAGGAAGAAAAAGGACAAGTAATCTACTCCTGAAAATTAGTCAGTGAACATCCTATGGATCACAACACAATATTGCCCAGTATATGCGGGAAGGTGCTTGAAATACAACACCCACAATGTGAAGATGGAGCGGGACGAGGCAACACTTTGTTTCGTTATACAGGACGTTGCCATGAGTTGTAACTTCCCTGATGCTGCTAACAACAACAATCACAGGGAAACTCCCCTAGCTACTTTTACCAACTATATTGCTGTTGTTAGGTGCCATCAAGTTGGTTCCAACTCACAGAGACCCTGTGCACAGTAGAATGAAACACTGCCTGGTCGTGTGCCACCCTCACAATTGTTGTTACGCTTGAGCCCATTGCTGCTGACACTGGGTGAATTCTTTAGCAAGAATGAGGTCCTTTCCTAGGGACTGATACCTTATGATAATATGAAGTATGAGGGATACAGTCTCACCACCTTGGCTTCTAAAGAGCATTCTGGCTGTACTTCTTCCAACACAGATTTGTTTTTTTCTTCTGGAAGTCCATGGTACTTTTAATATTCTCCTCCAACACTATAACTCAAATACATCAATTCTTCTATGGTCTTCCTTCTTTATTGTCCAATTTTCACAAGCATATGAAGCTATTCAAAATACCATGGCTTGGATCAGGTGCACTTTATTCCTTAAACTTACATCTTTGCTCTTGAACACTTTAAAGAGTTCCTCTGCAGCAGATTTGCCCAGTGCAGTATATCATTTGATTTCTTGACTGCTGCTTCCATGAGTGTTGATGGTGGATGCAAGCAAAATGAAGTCTTTGACAACTTCAGTCTTTTCTCCATTTATCATGATGCTATTTATTGGTCCAGTGGTGAGGATTTTTGTTTTCTTTACATTGAGGTGCAACCCATACTGAAGGATGTGGTCTTTGAAGTTTTTAAAGATGTTTCAACAAACGGATGCAACTCTGGAAGAACTCACTTGTCTTTGCCAAGAAATTTGGTCAACTAACTGGAAGAGATCCATATTTGTGTGCATTCCAAAGAAAGATGACCCAACAGAGTATAAAACATTTTCAAACAATATCACACACAACTAAAATTTTGCTGAATAGAACTCAAAAATGGTTTCAGCAGAACATTGATGTGAAACTGCCAAAAATGGTGGCAAGCAGTAAATTGATAGGGAGCTGTTAGAAATTCAAATTGGGTTCAGAAGAGGACTTTGGATGAGGATGTTGTTGTTGTTGTTAAGTGCCGTTGAGTCGATTCTGACCCATAGCGACCCTGTATAGTCTTTCTGCAGAGCAGCTGGTGAGTTTGAACTGTCAACCTTGCAGTTCAAATGGCTTTGCAATCTGCCACATTTCTGAAACTCAGCCTTTCATCTATCCCATCTGTAGTGTGGGTTAAAGTGAGGAACTATCTTACAAACAAACCAGATGCTCTGTTTACAATCCTTGCTACTCTTAGAAAGGCCATAAATTAATCTCCACTTAGGAGCTCTGGTAGCGTAGTGGTTACGAATCGGGCTGCAAACCTTAAGGTCAGTGGTTCGAAACTACCAGCCGCTCCGCTGGAGAAAGATGAGGCTTTCTACTCCCGTAAGGATTTACACCCTCGGAAACCCTGTACAGGGTCGCTATGGGTCGGGACCGACTCGATGGCACTTCACAACAACAACAACATTAACCCACAGCGCCACACCAGGATTCCTGGGATGAGGATGTCATTGGTGATATCTAGATGGATACTGGCTGAAAACAAAGAACACCAGAAAGGTGTCTGTTGTTGTTGTTAAGCACTGTTGAATGGGTCCTGACTCATAGCTACCCTTTGTAGGATTTCTGAGGAGCAGCTGGCAAGTTTGAACCACCAGCCTATGGTTCACAGTGCAGTACTTATCCTATAGTGCAAAACCTGTTTCATTAACTATCTAAAAGATTTAGTTGTGTGGCTCATAATGGATACTGTTGTGAAAATGGGAACTCTAGAGCAATTTATGAATAGCATTTTGAAGAATGAGTATTCTAGAATGTTAAACTGTACTCACTCATTTGCAACCTGTACATAGATGAAGAGGCAATTCTTCAAACCGAACAAGAACATACTGCATGGGTTAAACTCAGAAAAGTTGTGTGTTAGTATTTAATCCATTCACCATGCAGAGCCAATCTGTATGCTGTGTATATAATTCAAAAAGATGGAGTATATGCAGAAGAACTCAGGATCAACATTGGAGAAAGACACATTAATAACCTGTGATATGAAGATGATGCAACCTTGAATGCTGATAGGAAAGAGGACTTGAATCACTTACTGGTGAAAATCGAAGACTACAGTCTACAGTCTGGATTACAACATAACATAAAGAAACCAAAAATTCTCACAACTGGGTCAATAAGCAACATCATGATAACCAGAGAGAAGACTGAAATTGTCAAAGATTTCATTTTACTTGTATCCAATGCCCATAGAAGCAGCAGTCAGAAAATCAAACAACATACTGCATTGGGTAAACCTGATGCAAACGAGCTCTTTAACTGCTTAAAGAGCAAAGAAGTTACTTTGAAGACTAAGGTGTTCCTGATGCAAGCCATGATATTTTCAGTCACCTTGTATGCATGTGAAAACTGGACAATGAATAAGGAAGACATGAGAAGTATTTATGCCTTTAAATTATAGTATTAGTGAAAAATACAGCAAAAACCATGGACTGACAGAACAAACAAATCTATCTTGGAAGAATAGCCAGAATGGTTTTTAGAAGCAAGGATTAGTATTAGTGAATTCTTTCTTAAACATTTAAACATGTGCAAGACACTCCTATTTAAAAAAAATCTTTCATAGATCCTATATCTTTTTCGAGCAATTCCTCTGTTTCTGCAGTCACAAAAAATCCTCTTCTCTATTTATTATTTCCTCGATAGGTGCTGTTCCCTCTTCACTGTAAGACTATCAGTATATGATGAAACACTCTTCTCAACATCATACTTTATGTGTTGTTGTTAAGTTCTGTCAAGCAGGCTCATAGCAACCTCATGCACAACAGAAGGAAACATTGCCTGGTTCTGTGCCATCCTCACAATTGTTGTTAAAACTGAGTCCATTGCTGCTGTCACTGTGTCAATCCATCTCATTGAGGGTCTTCCCCTTTACACTGACCCTTCATTTTACTAAGCATGATGTCCCATCCAGGGAGCTTTACCTAGTTATTTTCTATTCATTCTTCCTGTTAACAGCTCATTGGTTGCTTTAATAGAAAACCTTCAGACTAATACGGTGCCCTTGTTATTGGCTTCCAAATGCTGAATAACATTTATCACAGTTGTAATTTCACATTTACTTGTACAACCATTTGGTTAATGCCTTTCCCAGTCACCGTTCACATCCCCCAGCCACCCCCACGAGGTTGAGTGATCCAAAAGGACTGAACCATGTTGACTTTTGTCCATAAATGTTTCCCCAATACTGAGCACTGCGCATGACTCATAGTAGGTTCTCATAAGTCTTTTTTGCATGAATGAATTAATGAATGAGTGTGATTATACCTGATAATCCTTGGGAGAGAGCGAAGACAGGACTAGTGGGAATATGTCAGCATTATTTAAAGAGCCCCAGTTTGAGAGTAGTCAGTCTTGAAGACCAATTTTTACTTTGCCATGTACAACTGTGCTCTTTTGGCCAAAATTCTTAGCATCTTAAAGGTCTCCATTTCCTTATCTGTAAAATGGTGGGACCACACTGGGGAATTATCTACAAGGTAGAGCTAGTTGGTTGAGCTGTTATGGGCATCAAAGAGACAAAGCATGCAAAGGGTTTAGTGTCAAGCTTGCTCCAACACAAATGTTTAATAAATGCTTATTATGATGCTGATAATAATCACCCTTCTCCTATTAACAAAATTTCAGAGGTTCTCAGAGGCAATATTCAACAATGCAATCCCTACATGATGTGTTGTACACTTTCCTACCCTATCTTTACTCATGTTGTTGTTACATGCATTTAAATCGGTTCCTACCCATGGCAACTCTCTATGGGGTTTCCAAGGAGCAGCTAGTGGGTTTGACCTTATGGTTAGCAGCCCAGTGTGTGTCCTAAAGCACCACACCAGGACTCCATCTTTACTCATAGCAGTGAGAATTTGCTGCCCCTGACGTCTCCTTCTGCACATTCTGGTCAGAGTTTGCTTTGCTCTCTTGCCTGCACCCCTATTCTGCCTCTGTTCTCAGCTCATCAGCTTGCCTGCTATCTTTGCTGCTGTTAGAACCAAAGTTAATACATTCAACTGTCATGGCATTTGTTAGAGATACTAGGTTATCTTCAGTCATCACCCACTTGCTTTCCCCAGCAGAATATATTTCTTTTCTTTATGGACTTTGATAAATGGAAAAATAAATAAATCTGAATCTTAGTTCTCTTCTGTGCTTTTAATAGATAGTATGAAGACAGTGATATGTGAACCACAGCTTTTCTAACAAGCCCATTGGGTTTTGAGATGTCCTTTCTTCAGGGTATACAGAGGAAGGATGGCATTCTAGGTTGTACTATTCTAGCCCTAAAATGCTGAGATTGGTGGCAGTAAGACTGAGAAAAGGACTGAGCAACCTTCCTAGACTGACTTTCATGTGGACAGTTTTCTTTCTACCTGCAAAGCAGAGCCAGGTCATTTGCTAATAATCCAAGGTCACTCAAAGTTACCTTGAGGAATTTTAAATCACTGAGATACCCTTCTTTGTACAATAATTTTGACACTTATATTTTTGTTTATGAGACTAATGAATATTTAACTTATGTCTCCCTTTGGTGCCTTATCAGCAACAACACTATTCTTTTGGGTGAGATTTTTTTTTGCAGTAGCAATGGGTGGAGGCAAGGCATTTAATTATATCATTTTTGCCTCTTTGAAGTGACTGTGAAAAAGTTTTAGAACCATCGTCTGAGGAACATACCAGGGAGGAAAAAATCACTCTTTCCAGACCTCCTGCATGGTCTTACTAAAAGAGATAGGGGAATAAATAGAAACTTAAGTAGTCAAATGATCAGTGTTCTAACTTAGCTGTGCTACTCTTTTCCCAAGGTAAAGTGCAGATTTTTTTTTTTCATCATGCTTTCCTGATTTTTTTCAAAGACAAAAGATTGCAGTCTGAGCAGCTGGATCACTTCCTCCCACTATTCTGTCCTTGGAGACATTTGGCCCATTAAAGGGAGCCCACGGATTCCATTTCAACAGATGTGTCTCACATTTATTCAGGATATAAGTGATAGGGTGACTCATTGTGCTGCTAATACAATTGCAGTCTTTGTTGTTCAGAATCATATCTTGGTTTCATACAGACAGGAGAGTCATCGTTATACTTTGTGGAAAGGACACAATAAATGAATGATGTACGAGAAATTGCATTGTTCCTACTTGGGAATAAAATGCATATTCTGTTATTGGATTTATTGCTTTCAGTGGATGTACATAGAGTATGGGGTTTTCTCAAATTCAGTAAAAAAGTCATGAATTCCTAGGTTTGTAATATGAGGAATGGGTTTTTCTGGATAGCTAACTATAGGCAACAACAATAGCAAACAAATGAGAAATAACTCTTCTTTACTTTCTTTTATGGTTTGAACAAACCTGACCTCTATGTGATTGAAATGATTCTGGCAAATTAAGTGTTTGAATTGTATTTGTGGTCACTTGTAAATCAAGATATATATTAATTAAAATTCTCCAAAGGAAAGTTTTATAAGCTACTTTTTCTTTTCCTCTGAATTTTGTTTCCTTACTGTTGAAAATATATGTGGCAAAACATATTCCAATTCAATACTTTCTGAATAGTTTAGTGCAATCATTCTCACCTTCCTTCCCTATTAATATAAAGTCACTGCTCCTCAAATACTTAGCTTTGACTTGCTGTTATTAACTTAATACCATGTAAATAGTCCTTAAAAGAGCATACTGCTCAAGGCAGACATCTTTTGCTAATTGAGCTAAACTATTGTTTGGTTTTAAGATGACTTCAGGGAATTTTTTAAGAAATTAAGAAATTAATATTTTTTTTTACTATTTTAAAAAAAGCAAGCTTTTTATTGTGAATTGAGTGACAAGTTACAGAGCAGATCATCAGTTTTACATTGAATAAATCATAGGCTTTGCTTCGTTGTAATGATTGCAATCCCCTCCACTATCATCAGTTAGCAGTATTTACCACTATTCACTTCAACTTTTGCATTCCGCCCTGTGTTTCCAGCTATATTCATTTTCTTAAGGGAATGCTTTTGTTTAAGTTTTAAAGATGATCTCACGTCAATAGCTTCAGCAGTTCATCCAGCCTTCATGGTTCCAGAAAGTCTAGAGTCCATGATAATTAGATATTCTGTATTTCGTTTCCCTCTTTTGATCAGAATTCCTCCATAGCACTATGCAGCAAATTAGGAGGTGAAACAGAAGCCCTAAATACATTATTAACCCAATTAGCTGAGATTTGCTGTGAAGCCATGATCCTAACCCTCCAAACCAAGGAACCAAAGTCTATGAAATGTTTGGTTGTACATAGCAGCCTCCACAGAGACACTCTCTCTTTCTCTTTTCTTTGGGGTTGGGGGGCCATTGTAAATATTTCTATTGCACAACTTTTGACAATTCAACTTTTTACAGGAGAACATCTATTGTTTTTGTTGTTTTTGTTAAGTGCCGTTGAGTTGGTCCCATAGTGACCTTGTATAGGGTTTCTGAGGAGTGGCTATTGAGCTTGAACCACCGACCTTTTGGTTCAAAGCTACTTTGCAGTCCAGCGCATTAACCTACAGCACCATACCAGGACTGCATTGTATTAATAGCAATTACAATTAATTTTATTTTTCCATCACTGTTAATTACCCATTGCCCCTCCATCCCATCCTTGGTAACCACTAAGAACCTTTGGTCTTTATACATTTGTCTCTTCTTGCCTTTTACTATAAGGGAGATCATACAACAGTTGTCCTTTTATAATTAGCTTACTTCGCTCAGCACAATGTCTTCAAGTTACATCTATACTGTAGCATATATCAAGACTTCCCGTTTCCTACTGGCTGAGTAGTATTCCATTGTATGTATGTTCCATGTTTGGCTCATCAATTCATCCATGGATAGCAATTTAGGTTGTTTCTACTTTTTGGCTATAGTGAGCAGTGCTTTAATGAACACTGGTGTATTCGTTCTCTTTCTGAGCATACTTTCAAGTCTTTTGGGTGCATATCTAGGAGTAGAATTGCTGGGTTATATTATAGTTATGTTTTTAGTTTTTTGAGAAACTGCTACACTATTTTCCAGAATAGCTGTATAACTGCATTCCCACCAGTGATGAATAAGGGTTCTAATTCCCCCACATCTTTGCCAACATTTGTTATTTATTATTTATTTTTATTCTTAGCTACCCTTGTTGTTGTTGTTGTTGTTAAGTGCCATCAAGTCAGTTCCAACTCATAGCGATCCATATAGGTTTTTCTATTTCTATAAAGAAGGCTGTTGGGATTTTGATAGGGATTACATTGAATCAATATTAAATATTCTAAATCATGAAAATGGAATACCTTTCCATTTATTATTATTTAAAAAAAATTAATTTGATATTTGTTGTTGTTAAGTGCTGTTGAGTCAGTTATGACTCATAGTGACCCTGTATAGGGGATCCAAGGAACAACTGGTGACTTTGAACCATTGGTCTTATGGCTCAAACTGATCTTGAGGTCAAGAACTAATCCTGTGGCACCACACTCGGACCCCTTCCATTTATTTCTTGTTGTTGTTAAGTGCCGCCGAGTCAGTTCTGACCCCTAGTGACCCTGTATAGGGTTTCCGAGGAGCAGCTGGTGAGCTTGAACCACCGACCTTGAGGTTCAAACCGCCTTTGCAGTCCAGTGCATTAACCCACAGTGTTACACCAGGACTCCGAGCAATCGATTCTGGCTCATAACGACCCTATTGTTGTTGTTAAGTGCCATCGAGTCAGTTCCAATCCATAGCAACCCTGTATTGGGTTTCCAGGGAATGACTTGTGAGCTTGAACCATCAACCTTGTGGTTTAAACTGACTTTGCAGCCCAGCACGTTAACCCACAGTGACATACCAGGAATACATTTATTTAGGTCTTCTTTAATCTCTTTCAGAAGTATTTTAGTTTTCTGTGTATTTGTCCTTCACATTTCTGGTTAGATTTATTTCTAGATTTTATTTTCTTCTATGCTCTTGTAAATGGAAACATTTCCTGAAGTTTCCTTGCAAATTTCTCATTGTGAGTATTTAGAAACCTAACTAATTTTTGTTTGCTGACCTTATACCCCATGACTTTGTTGAATTCCTCCATTAGCTCTAGACATTTTTTGTGTGTGTGTGGATTTTTGGAATTTTCTATAAACAGAATCATACCACATGCTAATGAAGATAATTTTGCTTCTTCTTTTCCACTATGAATACCTTTAATATATTTTTTTTGTCTTATTGTTCTGGCAGCTCTTCAACTATCTTTTGTGTGGTTTTCTTTTGTGTCTCTTCCTGTTCTGGAATTCTGATTATCATAGGTAATTCCTCTTTATGGCTTTCCACATGAATCTTAGACTTTCTTTGGATTTTTTCATTCTTTTTTCTGGTTTTTCTTCTAGCTTGCTAGTATTGAGAGATTTGTCTTCAAACTCACTAATTCTGGCTTCCATTGATTCAAATCTACTTCTTTGCCCTTTTAGTGTATTATGCATTTCTGATATTTTAGTATTAATCTTCTGGACTTCTGTTTGAGGCTTTGTATTGTCTCTGATCCTGGATCTATTTTGCTTGATTGTTCCTATAGCACTTTTCTGAATTCTTCCTTGTCTTTCTTGACCTTTCTGTCAATAGTTTGGAGGCACCTACATATCATTCTCCTGAACTCTTTTTCAGGCTATTCTAGTACCTCTTTTTCCTCAAAAACATTTCTAGCTCTGCCTCTTGGTCACTTGTTTGAGTTACTCTGTTTTGTTTTTTTTCATGTGAACAGAGATTGGCTATTGCTTTTGATGCATTGCAGTATTGTTGTATTTGTATTAAGCTGATGAATGTATATTGGTGTATTTGTAGGCACTCACTGATTTCCTTCTGGTGGGTGTGATCAAAAGATGAGCTTGTTCACTGTTCTCTGTTTGCTATTCATGTAGTTCAATTCAGGGTGGATTTAGCTGATGTTGGTTGTTGTTGTTGATCTGGCATTGACTCTAGACCAATTGATGGAGCTGACGAGGGTATGGCTGTGGTTGAACTATATGGCTAAAGTTACTGCCTCCTGTCCGGGAGAGACCAGAAGATCAAACTCTCCCTTGAGAGAGAAGGAAAACAAACAAACAAAACAAAACAAAACAAATCCCAGCAAACAACCGTAGAAAAATAAGCAGAATGTTTCTGTATCACCTACTGGCCTCTTGCCTTCACAGCTGCCTGAGACATTTCAAGATAGTCCCACTGTGCCTCTCTGATCTATAACCAGTCTTTTTCATTTTCCTTTCCATTCTCTCTATCCCCACATGTCCATTCACTTACTTCTAGTGAGAGTTAATCCAGGGCTGGCCAGGGGCAATTTTGCAGATTTGAAACAGTGTCTACTGAATGCGTCTCTTGTTGTTGTCTCCTTCCCCTTCATTTGTGAGAAAAAACACAGGGTCTACACAGTTTTTCTGCCTGGAAAATGGGACCTTACCTTGGGATGCACACTGGTAGAGTTCTTACTTATGGTTACCAGGGGAGTGCAAAGAACCAGAGAGGAAAAGAGAAAAAAGGATCACACCTTTGTCTCTGCAAGTCACAGGCAGGATTATGCAATGTGAGTGTTTTCTTCCAGAGTGACATTTTTAAGATTATATTGATCATGATTTGATTCAACAATGAGCAGAGAATAAAAACATGTAATAGATAAGAGGATTTAAGAGGAAGTAAAAGAATTCTTGACTTGAGAGGTAAAAACTATTATGGATAATTTCTTGATATTTTGTATCCAAGAGTTTTGTATAAAAGACAGCCCATGCACTATGGAAGTAGAAACCCAAACCCCAATCCACTGCCATCGAGTCTGTCCCAACTATAGCGACCCTATATAGGTAGCTGAGAGTTCAGGTTTTTATGGGAGCAGACAGTCATATCTTTCTCCTGTGGAGCAACTGGTAGCTTTAAACTGCTGGCCTTGCAGTTAGCAGTCCAACACCTAATCCACAGAATCAAATCACAATTCTAGAGCTGTGTAAATTAGGGAATTTTGCATACTTTTTTTTCCCCCTGTAAAATGAGGCTAAAAATATTTATCTGTTATGTGCCCTTGAGTCTTATCTGTTATAGTGACTCTGTATAGTGTTTTCAAGGAGCAGCTGGTGGGTTGAACTGTCAACCTTGAGGTTAGCAGTCCAATGTTTATCCTACATCAAGACTCCAAAATTATCTTAATAGGGGAATTGAAAAAAGATTAAGTGGATAAATCATGCTCTAAGTTTGGTGCATAGTAATTGCACAATGGATGCTAATCTCTTGTTCTTCCCTGTTGTCTTCCCTCTTCAGATATATAATACTAAGATCTGAGACACTCTAAAGTTAACTCATCCCAAAAGAAGTCTTGGCTTTTGGATCCTGATCTGCTTTGGGTAGTTCCTGATGAGCTTTATTCCTTGATAGCTTTGTCTGCTCAAGGTTGGCCTAATTTATCTTTACTAAGGAAAGTAAATTACCATCTCAGATGAATGGATTTCTAGTTGACTCCATAAGATTTTACCTAGAATTGCATTGGTGGGGGAGGTCTCTTTAATTATACCACATAGGTTAATCTTTGTGATATGTGTATTCCCAGCGACAGTCCCTTCAACTCCTTTTGAAAGTAGTTTAAAAATGTATCATGAATTAATAAAACACTCTGATGATGACGCTTCTTCTGCATCTGGCTGAGGAAATTATATCATGTTTCCATAGTCATGGCTAAGAAAAGTCAGATCATGGTTTCTTTTCTTTTCTTTTTTTAACTTTTTATTGTGAATTGAGTGAAAGTTTATATAACAGATCACCAGTTTCACATTAAAAAAAAAAATCATATCCTTTGCTGTATTACAGTGGTTGCAATCCCTTCCATGTACCAATAGTTAATAGTGTTTATCTCTAGTCCTTTAAATCTTACATTCCTCCTTGTGCCTCCCAATACCTTCATCTTTCCTTTGTTAATCTCCCTCTTCTTGTATATTGCCTGCCTTGTCACCCATGTTAACATGTGTTTACCTTCTAGTTTTTGAATAATTCTCCCTCCCCTGCTGTAATCAGAGATCATTTCTTTTATGAAAAAAAAGCTTTTCTTACCTTTTTATAATGTTGGTCTCATACAATATTTGTTCTTTTGTAATTGACTGATTTCACTCAGCAAAATGTCCTCCAGGTTTATTCATGTTGTGAGGTTTTTAGCAGATTCATTGTTATTCTTCAATGTTGTATAGTATTCCACTGTGTGTATGTACCAAATTTTGCTTAACCATTCTTCTGTTGATAGGCATTTCAGCTGTCTCCATCAGATCGTAATTTCTAAAGTTAGGAAACTGCTCTATTTTACTTCCCTCCCAGTTTGGTTTTCAGGTGACTTTACATGTTCCAGAGTAGACAACAAATTATTACCCATAGGCTCACTGCTTTGTAAAAACATATTCACATCCATTTGTTTATATATTGTTCATGGATGCTTTGGTTTTTTAACAGCAGAGGTAAGTAATGTGACATAAATCACCATATGATCTGCAGAGCTGAAAACATTTGTACTCTGATCTTTTATAGACAAAACTTGCTGACCTCTGTTCTAAGTAATTTGAATTCTATCTGAGTATTTATGGAAAAAGTTTGTTGACCCCTGTTCTAAATAACTAGAACTATATATGTTACCTGTGCTTGGGCTATTTTAAGATGAAGACTGGGGAGTAGGGAGAATGGGTGCACATGATTCCTATAATAGCACACAGTAGGTTTATGTTAAATGTCTGTTGAATTAAATGTATATGAAACAAGGGGAGGGGGAGTAGTTAATCTTACAGTCCAGGAACAGTGGAACCTAGGACCATCAAGGGAGAAGAGCATAAGCAGCATGTGGTACCCTATCCAGAGAAGTAGTAACACCAGAGATGGAGGCAGAGATGAGAACATGGACAGATAGAGCAGCTGAGGACTCTAGATTTGTGGAAAGAGAAAGGCTGTGTGCTGGCAGCCAGGTGGCAGGCTTGCAGAATGTGCCCTTTGGGTTTTTTTTTTTTTTTTTCACTGTTCATGGTTTATTTGGTGTTTTAGTTGGTATGACAGATAGTTACATTATTTGGCAATGTACACTACTCTGATAAATATCATACACAAAATAAGATCTTTTAGGACAATTATGCACAAGACATGCAATATTGGATTTACACACTAGAGCCCAGCATGTGACTGGGAAAACACATTGGGCATGTTGAATGTAAGAACCAGCATTGACATAACAACACACAGTAACCACATTCTTCTGATTTGAAGGGCAGTGGCAGGATGGCAACATTGGATTGGCAGTGGTGTCTCAGAGGTGGCGTAACTAATGTATACGAACCAAGTTACATCTACACGAAGTTTAGTATTGTCCACCAGCAGGTGATAGCTGTAGGGTTTTATAGACCATTCTTATGTCTGACTTTAGGAAAACAGATGTTATTCCTTGGACATAATTTTACTGCTTTAATCACAGATCAGATAAAAAGGACAACATGCATAACCCCCCAACTAAAATCCCTTTGCAACCTAGACAGTGAAGTGGTACTACGGCAGATTTAAAACTGCAGCTTTTTCTGGATGCTCCACAGTGTATCGGCGCTCTTCTTCAGACGGGCCTCTTCCTCAGGAGTCAGCGCCACCTTCACAACATCCGAGATCCCATTCTGTCCCAAGATGCAAGGAACGCTAGCTAAGGAAGACGTCATCTTTAATCCCATAGAGTCCCTTAATCATGGTGGAAATTGGATGCACCCGCCTGAGATTCTTCATTATGCTTTCTGCCAACTCTGCCACAGAGAGTCCAATGGCCGGAGGTATAGCCTTTCAGTTTGATCACCTCATAAGCACTGTCAACCACCTGTTTGTGAACCTCTTTCCACTGTTCCTTATCTGCATCAGTACCTAAATCGGGGTGCAGATTTTTCAGGGAGACACCAGCAACGTTCACACCACTCCACACGGGCACACTAGAGTCCCCATGCTCTCCAAGGACCCATCCGTGACAGCTTAGTGGGTGAACTCCCAGCCTTTCCCCCATCAGGTAACGGAACCGCTCTGAATCCAGATTGCAGCCACTGCCAATAACACGGTTTTTGGGAAAGCCACTTATCTTCCAAGCAACATACGTAAGGATATCCACTGGATTAGAGACAACAAGCAGTTTGCAGTTTGGGCTGTATTTCACGACATTCGGAATGATGAATTTAAAGATGTTCACGTTACGCTGGACCAAATTAAGATGGCTTTCTCCTTCCTGCTGACGTGCTCCAGCAGTGATAATAACCAGCTTGGAATTTGCAGTGACATTATAGTCTTTGCCAGAGACCATTTTTGGTGTTCGAAGGAAAAGGCTGCCATGTTGAAGATCCATCATCTCGCCCTTCAGTTTGTCTTCCATGACATCAACAACAGCAAGTTCATCTGCCAAGTCCTTCATTAGGATTCTGATGGCACAAGCCATGCCAACAGCACCAACCCCAACAACTGTAATCTTATTCTGGGGGGTCTGTTCTTCCTTAAGAAGAGTCTGAATCAGCTGATCCTTGAGAGTTGCCATGCTGGTTTTGGAAGAGGAAGGAATCGGGAGTTGCGCGTCGGGGCGAGCGGCAGCAGAGAGCAGCGGCAAAATCCGGATTCCGCAGCAACAGCTCCGAGACTGCCTTTTGGTTTTTAAAATAACTATAAATATCTGAGTGTTTTTGTGTACTTGCCCCCATTCCCCCCAAAACAAAACAAAAACAAAAACAGAGGGATTCAAAGCAAATGCTGTTGAATGAGGACACACGGAGGAGATTGTAATTATTGCAATGAAACGAGGGTAAAACTAATAATGTTCTCCCATGTAAACTATTACTCAATTCACAATAAAACCTTTTTTTTAAAAAGTGTCTATGAAACATGAATGTTGGAAAAATGTTATTAGTGATTCTTTGCAAAACAAGACATTATTTTTCGCTCTTCTCTGCTAGACTGTTTACTTTGTTTGCAATGAACATAGAAATATGACTGTTACTGTTAAAATTAGTGAGAGTACAATTAAAAATGGAAATGTTTATGAATCTATCATTGTTGGACAAGTGAAGGATGACGATTTGACAGCTAGAGATGGTCAAGCTGTACTCAGTAGTCTGGGGAATTTCTGTGGTGTCAGGCTATTCCAAAGCATTTCTCATGAATGAAAGGCATTTTTGCTTGTCTTTTTTTTTTTTTTTTTGGTAACTAGTAAAATATCAACATTAAACCTCTATGTCCTTCCTCTATCCAAACATCTAATTTTCCCCAGGATCAGCATGACTCTGCCCAGTCCCTTTCACAATGTTGTGGCAAAGAAATTTAAAACTTATTCAAGTTGAAAATTATACCAACTGGTATAATTTAGTTAAGTCAGTGCAGTTAAAATGTCACACATTTGCAGCTTCACTGAATGACTTTATTTGTCCAAAAGGAGCTGTAGCCTCTGGTCTAATGTGACCTTGGTGGCTAACTCGATCCAGGAAGAGCTGTGTGTATGACTCTTTGCGTACAGTTGAACTCTAGACCCTCTTCCAAGCCTGCGAATGTGGGAACCAGTACCTGACCAGAGCTGCGTCTAGACCACCCACTCATTTCACACAGCTCATTAATGGTGATCATATGATGCTTATGTGACTCTTCTTGTTGACCTGAATGACTGTGAATCAAATTACTGATTATCCCTACAGCTTTGCTCCATAAGTGCCATTTAATTTCCACCTCCATTTTTGGAAATCCACACAGTTCAGCAGAGTGGCTGTAATAATCTCAGGAGCTAAATACTGCCTGCAGTGCTGTAGGACGACATTGCACCAACCACTAAGCAAGATTTTCTTAAAATAAGCAACAATAGCCAATGACAAAAAGCAAAACAAAACAGAAAGTCTCTGCCTTTGTTGTGGAAGTTGCATATTTCCTTCTCATTCTCATGCTTCAATTTCATTACTAATCAACAGTGCACACTTGCCTGTGCCTTGTGGAAATAACAAGCCACCATCTGGGGATTTCATCATCTCACACTGAAACGAGGGTGTCTCTAAAGATTGTGTTTTACTTTCTTGGCAAGAAAATCCGGGTTTTGATTCAATGATTAGAAAATGCAGGAAGTGATTTCCCTTCGACTGGACCCCAAAGACTAACCCAGACAGACAAAGGAATTTCTCATAGAACCTTCTAGGCTGAAGGCCATAATTTACTTTATGTATATGTAATAATTTCTGCTAGCTGCTGCAAATATTTTAATTTGAAATCATTCATTATTCGGAACTTACAAAATTCTTCACATACTGGAACTTCATGGAGGTATCTCTGGGGTCAGGCAGGTCACGCAGGAGTAGATGGCAGAGATGGGGAGGAGGGTTAAGAGGCTGATCATCATTTTGATTTAAGGACAGAATGATTCTTTGTATGTTAAAGTCATCTGCAGCCATCAGAAAAGAATGAAATATATACACTTCTCAAATATGGTTAAACTCTAATGATCCTGATTTTAAAATAAGGATCAAGATTTGATTCTTTTATAAGAACTCACATGAACATTACAGCAACTATCTTAACCTCATTAATGATCATGGATGTACTGCATGTTTTTTAAGAGAATTTTTGTTGTGAATTTCCTACTTGACTTTCACATATGGTTGTTGTTAATTGCCATGGAGTCTGTTCCAACTCATAGCTCCCTGTGTAGGGTTTCCAAGGAGCAGCTTGTGGGATTGAACCTCTGACCTTTCACATAACTGATGCTAAAACCAAGAAATAAGCAAAAAAAGATACTCACTTATATGGATCTGAATGACAGTACTATTTCATTGATTTCTTCTTTACACATCTATTAGAAATTTATCACATATTAGGCCCTGTGCTAGGTTCTGGGAATGTTATAGTGAGAAAAAACAGACTCATTCACAACCTGCAGGGAGTTATAGTCCTACATGAGACATGGTTATTGTTGTTATGTGCAGTTGAGTCAGTTCTGACTCATAGCTACACTGTATAGAGTTTCCAAGGAGTGACAGGTGTGTTGGAACCACTGACCTTATGGTTCACACTCCAGTGTTTATCCAACAGTGCCACACCAGGAGTCTTGTGACATGCTGTATTATATGAAATTAGAATAGCTATAATCTCACACATCTAGCAATTAACAACATAGTGATTTTTCAAACGGATGTTCCACAACATAGTTTATGCTACCTTAAAACATTTTGTTCATTTTATTATTAGAATTTGGCATCTCTTTTTCCTGTACATGTCCTTTTAAAATAGCACTGCTATTTTGTAGAATATGGAAAACTTTAAAATATTTTCTGTTTGGAAATGCATTTCCCAGTTGTTTCAATCCCCGCACCTTTCTATTTATTTATTTCCCAACGTATATATCTAGCTTTGTATCTCATTGTTCTTTCTCTTTTCCAGGCTCCAATGAAACCAAGAGGCTTCTCAACTATGAAAATACCCCATTTTCCCCTACCTTCCTGCCTTTATTTTCCATGTCTCTTTTGCTCGAGAAACCCTTCTTCCAACACCTCCACCTACCCGTCTTATTCATATCCCAAGGTCAAACTTCAATGCTATGTGCTCTTTGAAGATGTGCGTTTTCTCCCCTGCAGCATGTTAAATCCACTTTAAATTCTAAGCAGTAATGCAAGGCAGATGATGATATTTGTGTGTACCTGTTTTCTTTTCTGTTTTGTTCATCTTGTGGAGAACAAATATGCCATTTTTATATGGCTTTTCCATTTCATGATGACAAGGTACACGTGAATATTTTTAAAACTTTTTGTTGTGAATTGAGTGAAGGTTTAAAAAGTGAATCATCAGCTTTATATCCAACAAATCATATACTTCATTTTGTTATGATTGCAATCCTCTCCATGTACCATCAGTTAACAGCATTTACCTATATCTACTTTATTTCACAAATATTTCTTAAGACTCTTCTAAGTTGTCAGATACCGTACAAGTCCATGGGGATATAGATATATTTCATGGCCTGGTGGTAGTCATTGTTATTGCTGTTAAGTGCAGTAGAGTCAGTTCCGACTCATAGCAACCCTGTAGAGGGTTTCCAAGGAGCAGCTGGTGAGTTTTGAACCTTGACATTGGTTCAATAGCCTCATATGCATGTGAAAGTTGGACATTGAATACGTAAGACCATAGAAGAACTGATGCATTTGAGTTATTGTATTGAAGAGTATTAAAAGTACTACAGCCTGCCAGAAGAACAAACAAAGCTGTGTTGGAAGCACAACCTGAATGCTCCTTAGAAACCATGATAGCCAGACTTTGTCTCTCATACTTCAAACGTATTATCGGGAGGGACCAGTCCTTGGAGAAGAACATCATACTTGGTGAAATGTAAGGTCAGGGAAAAAGAGGGAGACCCTCACTGAGTTGGATTGGCACAGTGGTAGTAGTTCTGAGCTCAAGAGTAGCAATAATTCTCAGGATGAGGCAGGACAGGGCAGTATTGCATTATGTTGTACATTGGGTAGCTATGAATCTGAGTTGACTTGACAACACCTAGAAAAAACACATGTAAAATCTAGAACAGGAGTTGGTAAGCTATGGCCCGTGGACTAAATCTAGTTTGTTGTCTCTTTATAAAATAATATTTATTAGAACACAAGAATGCTCTTTTACTATATATTGTCTGTGTATGTTTTTGTGCTACAGCTGCAGAGCTGAGCAGCCACAATAAACTGTAAATCCCATAAAGTCTGAAATATTTACTATCTGTCCTTTATAATTATCATAATTATTTTCCTTATTTCACTCTGGGGTGAAAATGGAAAGGAAAACATGATGGAAAAATGTTAGCAGTAGAGGGACAAGGGTGACTAATTATTCCTTTCTATTTAATAGAACCTTAAACTACAACTGAGCTAAACTTGAGTTTATAACTACAAACTAGTAGAGATTTGAACAAGTAAAATTACTTTTTTTTTTTTTCCTTAATTGAAAACTTTCATTGGTCCATAGACAATTTTTTTCTTCCTGGAAAGCAATATGAGTCACCATTGAAGTTAATAGTTCATACTCAAGAATGGTTGTCATTGGCAGAGATGATGAAAATATTCCATCAGAGTATAGCACTGCCATTCCAGATAGTTTTGCTGGCGATGGTATTGATTTTAATTAAAATAAGTTATCTGAATCACCGGGCTTCCTGTTGGCTGCACTCATTGCCCAGTGATGTAAATGGAAAGCCTGTTTCAAACCCACAGTATCTGGTTACTTACAACAAGGTAGTTGTGGTATAAACAAACCCCAAATGCCAATCAATGTAGAAGGAAATGATCTTCATTTGCCCTGCATGATGTCATTCATCTTGGGCCTGACAAGTTTCTAACAATTATTGACTGTGAAACCAGGCAAATCTTATGAATTCATCTGATTCTTTATCAAGGCAGGTAGCCAAGCATATCCCAAATCATTTGATTTGGTTCAATTCCTTGTGCAAATATCCCCCCCTTTTTTTCTCTCTCTCTTTTATCCTTTGTGTCAACCTCTGCAGGAGAAGTTTTTGTTTGCACAACACATAGGATGATGGTGCTTTGTGCCTGAGAGTTTACTGCATGGGTTAACTTTTGAATGGCTATTCTCTTTTACCTGTAAACTTTCAAGTAGTTTAATCCAGCGATCAGACTTTTTAATTACAAACTGATTCAGCAATTTGTATCAGATCTTTTTTGTTGCTTAACTTCAAGGTTGGCAGTTCAAGCTCACCAACTGCTCCTTGGAAACCCTATACAGGATGGCTATGGGTTGGGACAGATTCAAAGGCACTTAATAACAACAACAACAAGGTTTCCACGATCTGCTGGTAAGTTTGAACTGTGGACCTTATGGTTACTAGTTTAGTGATTATCCTATGAGGTGTTTCAAAAAGTTCTTAGAGAAATTCCATTACCTTCTGATTCAATTTTGCAATGAACTTTTGAAGCCCTGTTATAGTAAAATAGACACTTCATTCCCAAAAGTACATGACAAGTAAGGCCAATGTATAGAACACATTGCAATTTATGAGATGGTAAATTCACATTGTGTACTGGATGCCGTTACCTAGCCAGAAAGCAAACCACTGTCACTGTGGTAGGGATTGGCTAGTTGTTTTCTCCAGTTGTTTTCCTTTTGGGACATAAGCTATATTTCCTAGTCTCCTTGGCAGTTAGATGCTACCTTGTGTCTGAGTTGTGGTCAGTGAGCATGGTAGAAATGATACACCCCTTTTCCAGAAATTCCTCACAAGTGTGAGCCTCTATTTTCTTTCTTTATCTCACAGCTGTATGGCGAGGACTCCAAAGACCTAGATGAGGGTGGAGAGGCAAGATGGAAAGAACATGGGATCCTGAATGAGTTTGTAGAGCAGAGCTCCTAACTTTACTCCCTCACTCCAACCAACCCATTATAATAAGAATTAAACTTTTTTTGTGTTAATCCTTTGAAATTTTTTTTTTTGTTGTTATTGTATAACAGTCTAACCTGCATAGTGTACTTAATTTTTCTATGTAACACTTTGCAATCCTATATTTGTCATCTTTGATACAGATAACCTAAAATTGTATGAGGTGCTTGACAAGAGTAAAAAAATTTGAAAAGGAGTAGAGGCCTAGAAATCTATTTTGTATAAAAAACCTGTAGAGACAGAATAGGATTGGAGGAAGATTCTCTAACAACCTTTGATATGCAGATGACACAAATTTACTTGCTGAATGAAAGCAAAGAAGACTTGAAATACTTATTGATGGAAATGAAAGCTACAGACTTCAGTATGGATTACATTTCAATATAAAGAAAACAAAAATCCTCACAAATGGACCAAGAAACATATTATGATAAACAGAGAAAAGATTGAAGTTGTCAAAAACTTCATTTTGCTTAGCTACACAATCAACACTCATGGAAGCAACAGTCAAGAAAACAAATGATGTAGTATATTGGACAAATCTACTTCAAAAGACCTCATTTATGTATTAAAGAACAAAGATGTTAGTTTGAGGACTAAAGGTACACCTGACCCAACAGAATTTCCATAGTCTCATATGCATATGAGAGTTAAACAATGAATAAGGAAGACTGTAAAAGAATTGAATCATTTGCATTACAGCGTTGGACAAGAATACTGAATACATCATGGATTGCTGGAAGAAGAAACAAATCTGTCTTGGAAGAAGTATAGCGAGAATGATCTTTCGATGAGTATGGAGAGACTTTGTTTCTCATTCTTCAGACATGTTGTCTGGAGGGGAAGTCTCTGGAGATGGACATCATGCTTGGAAAAGTGGAAGGCCAATGAAAATAAAGAATACTCCAAGAAGATGCACTGAAACAGCGGCAGTAAGAAATGGGCTCAAGCAGAACAACAATTGTGAGGATGGTACAGGACTTAGTGACGTTTCCTTTTTACGTGAATAGGGTCTCTGTGAGATAGAAAAGCACCGAACCACAGGAACAGACTTAATTATTGGACAGAAAGTGGTAAATAGACATTTTGGATTTTCTAGAATGAATATGGGATAAGAAGGGAAATGTGAAAAAGTTATTTTGCAGACAAGGAAGTTGGTTATGGTTAATTATATTATTGTTCACATACTTGCTGCTTCCTCCTACCAGACCTGCCACTTTGCTTTCACCAATAAAATGTGAAGGACTGTGACATATGCTATTTCCAAATGAATGATTACTATCCTTGAATGGCTTCCCTCTACCACTGTTTATTGTAATCCGGAGAGGGGTTTCTATATTAGCTTTGATTGCAGAACAAAGAGATTGCAGAGTCTAGCTTTTGATAAAAATTCATTTCTTACTCTTAGTAAACATAAACATGAGCAAGAAATAAACTTTTATTGTTAAAACTATGAAGACTTTTGGATCTTTTGTTTCTGCTAATTAGCCTAAGATGATTGGTTTCAGAGAATCTAGGTAACTTGCCTGAAGTCACAAGGTTATTAAGTTGTGTAACCAGGAATTGAACTTGAGAAGTCTAATTTCAGAACCTGTGTATATAACCATTCTTGTGTAGGAGGAAGAATTTGCTGGCAACTTGTAAAGTTGTTGTTGTTAAGTGCCATCGAGTCGGTGCCGACCCATAGCGACCCTGTATAGGGTTTCCAAGGAGCAGCTGGTGAGCTTGAACTGCCAACCTTGCAGTTCAAGTGGCTTTGCAGTCTGGCGCATTAACCCTCAGTGCCACACCAGGACTCCTACTTGTAAAGTAGAATGAAACAAATAGAGATTAGAGACAAGAAGACCATTTAGAAACAGTTTGAATATGAGGTTATGAGACTCTGAAAGAGGATGTTCATCTAGAAGCTGTGATTTGTGTTGAGAAGGTGCCTAATGAATAACTGTTGGAAATGTGAGTGAAGGAGTCTTTCTGACTACAGGTGCCAGTGAGTGCTGCTGTCCCCATTGCATTCTGGGTAGCCATTTTCTTTACAGTAATTCTTGGCTTTGACCACACATCATTGTTGGCAGGGTCCCTTCCCTGAGTCATACTCAGTTGCCTTGTGGATGGCTCCCCTGGAGGAACAACTCACCCTACCTGCGCTATCCAAACAAATGCAGGGCAACTTGCCCTTTGAAAGATCCACAATGGGCATTGCCAAGGTCTTTATAGCTTTTTCCCATCCTTCCCTTTATAGGTTCAGTGTCGTCCACTAAAAATTCATTCATTCTTCCTTCATTCTACTTGTAATGCCTAGCATAAAATCCTTAAGGTGTTATCATTTCCCTTGCCTTTCCCTTCACCTTTTTTTCCATTAGGCATTGAGGATGGCATAGGGGGTTCTTAAATTATAGAGTCTTTTCACATTTGCAAATGACATGCTTTTCTGGTGAGGAGTCATTTAAAATCTGGAGTAAGCCCAAATTTCCAGTCTATGCTTTCTGCTGCCTAAATCCTCATTCCAGAAAAGTAGTCAGCAAATTTAATATCTATGATTTCTCTTTGTGGGTTGAAGAAAGACCTGTATGCCACCAACAGTTGGAAAACATAGGGGAATTGGAAAACAAAACAAAACAAAACAAAACAAAACAAAAAAGCAGTAGAAGACATAAAATGAGCTGAGGAAGAAAGAATGGTAAGAAATAAAATATATCACTTTATTTTGCTCTAAAATCATGCATGTTTATCTTTAAAATGTACACTTAATACTATTTAAACTTTATTTGATAATGTGATAGAAGCTAATGCCACTTTCAGTGGATAACATTAATATGAGGTTCTCAAATGTAATCTTTACAGGAATAATAGTTTTGGGAAATACTAAATATCAGTTTACATATTGAGCTAACTTTTTCTTTTTAGAAAAGAGATCCATTCCACTACATTTCATTATGCTCATAAGGAACCTGTATGTAGATCACAAGGCAGTTGTTCTAACAGAACAAAGGGATACTGAATGATTTAAACTTAGGAAAGGTGTGCATCAGGGTTGTACTCTTCCAACATACTTATTTAATCTATATGTTGTTGTTAAGTGCCCAGGAGTGAATTACGATTCACTGTGACCCTGTATAGGGTTTCCGAGGAGCAACTGGTGAGTTTGAACTGCTGATCTTGTGGTTCCACAACCAGTGCAGATTCACTGAGTAATAATCAAGAGGCTGGATTGTATGAATAAGAATGTGACATAAGGATTAGAGGATGATTCATTAGCAACTTGCAATACAGTTTGCTTCCTGGAAGTGAAGAGGAATTAAAATACTGATAAAGATCAAAGATGATCAATCTTTAGTATGGATTGCATTTCAATGTAAAGAAAACAAAAATCCTCACCACTGAACCAACAAATAACATCATGATAAATGGAGAAAAAGATTGAAGTTGTCAAAGACTTCATTTTGCTTGGGTCCACAATTAACACTCATGCAAATAGCAGCCAAGAAATCAAAGGGTATATTGCACTAGGCAAATCTGCTTCACAAGATCATTTAAAATTGTTAAAGAGCAAAAATGCCAGTTTGAGAACTAAGGTACACCTGACCTAAGCCATGGCATTTCCAATAACCTCATATGCATGTGAAAGTTGGGCAGTGAGTGAAGAAGACCTTAGAAGAATGGATGCATTTGCATTGTAGAGTTGGAGAAGAATATTAAAGGTGCCATGGACGGCCAGAAGAACAAACAAGTTTTTGCTGGAAGAAGTACGGCCAAACTGTTCCTTAGAATCCACGATGGTGAGTCTTTGTCTCTCATACTTCAAACATGTTGTCAAGAGGGACCAGTCCCTGGAAAAATACATCATACTTGGTGAAGTGAAGGATCAACATAAAAGAGGAATACAGCCCACCTGCACAATGAGATGGATTGGCACAATAGCAGCAGCAATGGGCTTAAACATAACAATTGTGAGGATGAAGCAGGACTAGGGGATTTTTCATTCTCGATGGTACCTATTAAAAACAATTGTGAAAAATCTGTTTCTGGTAGTGGTTATGCCTCTCATAATGTGGCGATCTATAAATTACAAAAATCAACCTGAAAAGAAGATTTGGAAGGCTGAATGAATTCTATGAAATCATAATGTACAAAGGCTAAGATCCATAAATGTTTACTGAGCTATTACTTTCAACCCAAGCATGAAGTATGAGTATGCTGGAACACTTAATTGTGCTCACGAGGAATCTGTACGTCGATCAAGAGGCAGTTGTTCGAAAGAACATGGGAATACTGAATGGTTTAAAATTAAGAAAGGTGTGCAACAGGGTTGTATTCTTTCAGCATTCTTATTCAACCTGTATGCTGAGCAAATAATCTGAGAAGCTGGGATCTATGAAGAAAAATGTGGTATCAGGATTGGAGGAAGACTCATGAACAACCTGTGAGATGCAGATGATACAACCTTGAAAGTGAAGAGGACTTAAAACATTTACTGATGAAGATCCAAGAGCACAGCCTTTGGTATGGATTACATAGCAATAAAAAGAAAACAAAAATCCTCACTACTGAACCAATAAACAACATTCTTATTAATGGAGAAAAGATTGAAGTTGTCAAGGACTTCATTCTTCTTGGACTAACTACCAACACTCAAGGAAGCAGCAGTCAAGAAATCAAACTACATACTGCATTAGGCAAATCTGCTGCACAAGACCTTTTTAATTGTTGAAGAGCAAAGATGTCAGCTTGAAGACTAAGGTGTGCCTGACCCAAGGCATGGTATTTTCAATAAGCTCATATGCATGTGAAAGCTGGATAGTGAATAAGGAATACCATAGAAGATATTATGCATTTGAGTTATGATGCTGGAGGAGAATATTGAAAGTGCCATGGCTGCCAAAAGAATCAACAGATCCATGTTGGAAAAGTGCGGCCAGAGTGTTCCTTGTTGGCCAACCTGTAGTGCTCCCGGATGGCCAAACTTTGTCTCTCATATTTCGGAAATATTGTTAGGAGGGACCAGTCACTGGAGAAGGATATCACATATGGCAAAGTGGAGGGTCAGAGAAAAAGAGGAAGACCCCCAATGAGATGAATTGACCAAGTAGCATTATTGATAGACTCAAACATGGCAATAATAGTGAGGTTGACCCAGGATCTGGCCGTGTTTCGTACTGCTGTGCATAAATTCGCTTTGAGTTGGTTCCGACTCAATAACACCTAACAACAATAACAACAATACAGTCTTGGTGTGGCACTATAGGATAAGCACTGGACTGCAAGGTCAATTTGAACAGCAAGGTTGGTGGTTCAAACTCACCAGACACTCTCTGAATTTCTATACAGGGCCACTATGAGTCAGAAATGACTTGGTGGCACTTAACAACAACAAAAACATGTCAGGGGCAACATAGTCCTCAAAGTGACATCTTTGTTTTGTTTTAACCCTTTGAAGAGATCTTTGGCAGTAGGTTTGCCCAATGCAATATGTCATTAGATTTTTTGACTGATTCTTCAAGGGTGCTGATTATGGATGCAAGTGAAAAGGAAATCCATAGACACTTCAGTTTTTTCTAGGTTTATTATGATGTTGCTTATTGGTCCAATAGTGAGGATTTTTGTTTGCTTCATGCTGAATGTAATCTATAATAAAAGCTGTAGTCCTTGATCTTTACCAGCAAGTGTTCTAAGTCCCCTTTCATTTCAGCAAGCAAGGCTGTGTTATCTGCAACTGTTGTTGCCTTGTTAAGTGCCATTGAGTAGGTTCCAACTTATAGTGACCCAGTATAGTTTACAAGGAGTAGTTGGTGGGTTCCAACCACCAACCTTGCTGATAGCTGTCTAGTGCTTTTCCTACAGCACCACACCAGGAATCATCTGCATATGTTGTTATTGTTGTTAAGTGCCATCAAGTCGGTTCTGACTCATATCGACCCTGTATAGGGTTTCTGAGGAGCAGCTGGTGGTTTAGAACCACCGTCATTACAGTTCAAACCTACCTTGAGGTCCAGTGCTAATCCTACAGCACCACACCAGGACTCCACAGTAGGTTATTAATGAGTCTTCTTCCAATCTGATGTCATGTTCATCATGTGGTTTGACTTCTGAGATTATTTTCTCAGCATACAGATTGAACACATATGGTGAAAGGATACAACCCTCACATACCTTTCCTGATTATATTCTAAATGACCACATTTTGGTCTATGTACAGGCTCCACAAGAGCACAATAAAATATTCTGGAATTATCATTGTACTCAATGTTATCCATAATTTGTTGTGATACACACAGTTGAATATCTTGGATTGTAAATGAAACCTGACATCTTTTAAATATCTTTCTGGTGTCCTCTGCTCTCAGCCAAGTACCATTTTCAATCAGCAATGATATACCTCATTACACATACTCTATTGATACTCAGGGAGGAAGTCCAAAGTGCATTGAAAGAATTGGCAAAGAACAAGGCACCAGGAATTGATGGAATTAAAATTGAAATCTTTCATGGAAGTGAGGCAGCACTCATCTCTGCCAAGAAATTTGGAAGACAACTATCTGGCCGACTGATTGGAAGAGATCCATATTTGTGCCCATTCCAAAGAGAGGTG
>NW_006408667.1:2377797-2388563 GCF_000296735.1 Chrysochloris asiatica | reverse complement strand
TTTTGTTGTGTTGTGCATAGGGTCACTATAAGTCTGTACTGACTTAATGGAACCTAACAAAACAACAATGCCATTCAAGGGATGTTCTGGTATGGTGCTGTGGGATAAAGCACTGGACTGCAAGGTTGGTTTGAACCACAAGGTCGGCAGTTCAAACTCACCAGCCACTCCTTGGAAACCCTACATAGGTTACCATGAGTCGGAACTTAGTTGAAGACACTTAACAACAACAATAACAACAATATCATTCAATGTCATTCGAGGAGTCCTGGTGCAGCACTGTGGAATAAAGCATTAGACTGCAAAGTCAGTTTGAACTACAGGGTCATTGGTTCAAAATCAGTATGCACTCCTTGGAATCCTTATACAGGGTCACTGTGAATTGGAACTGACTAGTCTGCTGAATAATGACAACAACATGTCATTCCATTTTTTGCCCATATAACCCTTCAACATTGCAATTCAAGAGTTGACTTTTTTCTCCAGTTCATTTAGCTTGAGAAATGCTGAATATTTTCTTCCATTTTGGTTTTTTAATTCTAGATTATATTTCATTATTACACTTTACTTTGTCTTCTCCAGCTACCCTTTGAAATCTTCTGTTAGGTTCAGTCATCACTTTTTCTGTTTGCATTAAGCTACTTTACATTCAAGAACAAGTTTCAGAATCTCTTTTGATATCCATTTTGGTCTTTTCTTTCTTTAATGTCCTTTAAATGCCTTTTTGGTTTCTTCATATAAGATGATTTTGATGTCATCTAACAATTTGTTTGGTCTTCAGTTGAGTGTTCAACTTATCAAATCTATTCTTTAGTTGGTCTCTGAAATACAGGTGGCATATACACCAAGTTGTGGTTTGGCTCTCATGGACTTGTTTTAGTTATTTTCAGCTTCAACTTGAATTTGCATATGAGAAATTAATGGTCTGTTTCATAGACAGCCACTGGCCTTGTTGTGACTAATCATGTTGTGACTAATCATCTCTTTCCACAGATATAGTCAGTTGATTCCTGTGTCTCTTATGTAGTAAGGTCCACGTGCATATTTATTGTTTATGTTATTGGAAAAAAATAAAAAGGAAGGTAGTTCCAGTGAATAGGTGATTGGACTTAGAAAACTCTATCATGGCATCCCAGAGCCTTTTCTATCACCAACACTGCTGTTCAACTATTCATCTTTGTTTCTGGCTTTCACATTGCAATGCATAGTGATTATTAATGCATCTTAATTGAGACTGTTCCGTGGGAGAAAGATGAGGTTTTCTGCTCCTGTAAACACTTACAGCCTCGAAAACCCTGTGCAGGATCACTATGAGTTGGAACAGACTCCATGGTACTTAACAACAACAACAACAATTGCATTAATCACTTTCAAACTTCAGAAGTTTGTAAAAAGTTTTAAATGTCTTTATTTTTGGCATTAGTGGTTGGTGAGTAAATTTGAATAATAGTAGAATTAACTGGTCATCCTTATAAGTGTATGAATGCTAATCGATTCTTGACAGTGTTATATTTCAGAATATATCTTGAAATGCTCTTTTTGACAGTGATTGTGACTACTTCTCTTTAATTTGTCATTTACAGCATACTGAATCATATGATTATCTGCTTCAAAATGGCCATTACCAGTCCATTTCAATTCAATAACACGTAGGTTATCTGTTTTGAAACATTCTATTTTAGTTTTGACAACTTCCAGTTGTCCTTGTTCATACATCATACTTTCCACATTCTGGTTATTAATATATGTTTACATGTGTTTATTTTCATTTTGAGTACCTCTCAACTCAAAGGACTCATTACTATATCAAACAACGTCTTGATACTATTCATAAGGTTTTCACTGTTTATTATTATTATCATTTTAAAGTAAATTGCCAGGTCCTACTTTCTACTTCTGTCTTAGTCTGGAATCTCTGCCAAAACCTGTCTACCATGGAAACCCTGCTGGTATTGAAACATCAATCACAGCAACATCCAAGCCACCACAGTATGGAAAACTGACAGGAGAATGCTAGTGTTTAGAATCGCTAGAGTTTAAAACATGTACAGAGAATGCGGGGTCATGAAGGCAAAACACTAAATAGGGCAAAAAACTAAATGTCTTTCAATAACACTTAGGACATTCAAGAATTCATGATTCCAGGGAAAGGCACAGGTTCAAGAATATTTCAGATAAAATGATAAAATACTTACAATAAATCATAAGAATGTTTTAGGACATGCTTCATGTAATTCTAATTCTATAGTATTTCTTATATTCTTACACATTAATAGCATGAGTCTTATTTGCTTGTGTAGTTATGGAGTAGCCACTGTGTATGTGGTATTCACAAGGCAGAAAATGCATATAGGACACAGAAATAGAATGTTGTGAATCAAAAGGAAGAAGAAAACCTCTGGAGTTATTGGGAAGTTGCTTCCTTCCTGTTGCCTTTCTTGGATTACCTTTTTCCTTCCCCTCATTTCCTTCCAAGGATATACACAAAGTACTGTGAATATAGTAGTGAATAGAAATAGGCAAATTTTAGACAACTATCCATGAAACTCTATATTTATGACAATAATAGAGATAGATGAATGGGAAACTAGCTGCTGTTGAGTCAACTCTGACTCATGTCTACCTTACGTACAAAAGAATGAAACATTGTATCAGAATGTGAATGAGAATGATGACACATTATGAAAAATGTAACCAATATCACTGAATAATGTATGTAGAAATTTTAAAATGGTAACATACTGTAAACTTTCACCTTGAGTACAAGAAAACATCATTTTAAAAAAATAATGAAAAGTTTTCTAGGTCCTATATCATTCTCAATCATATTTAAGTCAATAGTTACTGTGCCAACCCATATCACTGAGGATGGGTAAATTATTTGACAATGATGAAGACAGGGAGACTCTCAAAGCAGAGCACAGAAGATTGATCTGGCATCATAAGAACAAATATTGTAATTTTTATTCTTTGATTAAATCATATGAAAGTCTTTGAATTATTTTTATTTTCCTAATGCCATTAAAACCCATCCTTTTCTTCTTCTACTACTTTTTGTTTTAGTTATTTCAGTGGGATTTAGTAAGCTATTTACTTATTTTTTGCTTTCCATTGTTAGCTGTTGTCAAGTCGAATCTGACTCCTGGCCACATGTGTGCAGAACAGAGTGTTTTCAAGACCGTGACCTTTCAGGAAAAATTCACCAGGCTTGTCTTTCGAGACAGCTCTGAGTGGGCTCAAACTACCAAACTTTTGCTAGTAATTAAGTGCTTAAACATTGGTGCCACTCAAGAACTCCCAATTTACTAGGCAATTAATTTGGACCCTACTTACATGGAACTTATTTTGACACAAAATAAAACAAAAACAGAAGCAACCAAATCTGTTGTTATGGGGTCTATACCAACTTGGGCTAAAATGGATTGATTACATCATGCTTGTGAAAGAAGAAAATGGCACTGATTTCTGTTTGTTGTTGTTGTTGTTAATTGCCATCGAGTTGGTTCTGGCTCATAATGACCCTGTTTGGGTTTTCAAAGAGTGGCTGGTGAGTTTGAACTGCCAACCTTGTGGTTCAAACTGACATTGTGGTCTAGTGTTCATCCCACAGCCCCTATCCTTTAATTCAGGTATGTTTCATACCAAATAGTGATACAAAATGTTAATGTGCTCAGCTGCTAACTAAAAGGTTGGAAGTTTGAGTTCACCAGAGACACCTCAGAAGGTAGACCTAGTGAGCTACTTCTGAAACACCAGCCATTGAAAACACCATAGTACTCTGACACATGGGCTTGTCATGAGTTGCCATCAATTCTATAGCAACTGGGGTTTACTTAAACTCCTAAAATAACTTTGACCTTTTATACTATGACAGTTTTTAATATGGCAATCCTAGTTCATTCATCAGTGTCCGTGTGGCTACAAGATTGTTCTCTTATTGGATGCATTTGACTAGTTGGGGCCCAAGGACTGTTACCTCTGGGCAGCTGTTCAGGCATAGAGTATCATGATGCTGATGCTTTTCCAGTTCTATATTTAACAAATGGACTTATTAAACTCTGTTCAGTGTCTAGTAGCTGTTGAGCAGGAAGAGGAATATGGTAGATCCGGGTGAATCATAAGGGCTATTCTAAGGTTACAAGACTCTTCCCTACTTTTCCCTTGTCCAAACCCAAGGAGTAACTCTACTGGAGCAAATCCCAAAGCCAAGATGACTAATTCAGAACTCAGGAACCTCAAGCAGACAACTCAGTACTATTTGGGAATCCTGTTAAGTTTTTCCACCTCCCTAAAATGACTGTAGCATGTCATTCCTTTTCCCTCAAACCTCCCACTCATACTCCTACATCTGATGACCCAGACTCATACTTCATTGAGAAAATAGAAGTCATTAAAGTGAACCTACTCATCTTCCCACTACCAAACTTCCCAAGTGGAAGCATCTGCATCTAAATTCTTTCTTTAGAATGAAGTTTTTGCCCTCCTCTCCATTTCTTCATTTTTTTGCTCTGTATTCCACTACTTCTTGATTTATCAAAAACTTCTTATGCTTTATCTCAGCCATCACTTCTTCCTGTTCACTTATTCATTCCCATTTTTACTCAAACATGCTTTAGTATTTCCCATATTTTATTTCTTTTCATATGACCTATCAGTTGCTGCTCTACTGTTTTGTTCTTCTCTACAACCAAATTCCTGAGAATCCAAATCAATGGTTTCTATCCAGCCCACCATGCTGGTGTTGTTACTCACCTACTGACTGGAGTCCTCTTTGCTACCTTGAATAAAAATTACCTCCACATTGCCGAATCCAGTGGACATCCTCCCCTCTCATTGTATTTGGCTTCTCAGCAACTCATGATAAAGTTGTGCTTAGATCCAAGGATTTTTTCTTCTTTTCTTTTCTTTTCTGTATCTTTACTCTGCTGGGTTCTCATAGCATCTTCTCAGAGATTGTCCTGGGTGTTGGGTTTTTTTTTTTCCTCCTGCCTTTTGTCTAAATTCTCTCTTACTTACATCAAGCATTTTCTTTGTTTTAAGTGTAAAATTTATACTTTGAATTCCAGCCTCCTCTTGAAGTTCCAGACTTGTATACCCACTCTATTACTTACTATCGTCACTTGTATAAATTATGAACATCTCAGACTTATGTCTAACACAGAATTCTGAGTTCCTTGTTCTCATCTTACTTGAGCAAGTTTTCATCCAAATGATAAAGACCAACTATGATTCACTCTTGACTTCCCTTTTCCTTACCTTCTCTTCAAATACAATGGGAGGTCTTGATTCATCCTCTTCTTGCTACGCCCACTGCAGCCTTCTTATTTTAGACCTTCAGTCTTTCTAGCCTGTATTACTGAAAACACTCTCCCAATGTATCTACTGCTTTCATTTTTTTTCTTGTGCTTCAATATTTTCCCATATAACAACAAAAGTGATAACCTTAAATACAAAAGATTTTGCGATATGAACTTTATTGGGTACTCACTATATTTTAGAGCTGTTTTATAGTTTTTTGTGAATTAATTCAGTGAAACCTCAAAACAACAGAGTAGCCATAATTATTATTACTTTTTTTGCAGATGAAGAAAGCAAGTGATTGGCTCTAGTCACCTAGCTACTACACATTTGAGCTGTGATTTGAACCTCAGTGGTCTGTGTTAAAGGAACTCTGTTGATGCAGCTATTAAAATGCTTGGATACTAACTAAAATCCCAGTGATTCAAACCCACAAGCTGCTTTGAAGGAGAATGATGTGACACTCAACTTCTGTGAAGGTTTACAGTCCTGGAAACCCTATGAAGCTCCTCTACTCTGGCCTATAAGGTCATAGTAGTTGGAATCTATTTGAAGGCAGCTGGTCTGTCTCTCTCAAGAGTGTATCCTATGATTGTTATACTGTTGTTGTTGTTGTTAGGTGCCATGAAGTTGGTACCGACTCATAGTGACCCCATGCACAGCACAATGAAACACTGCCCGATCCTGGGCCAAGCTCACCACTGTTGCCATGCTTGTGTCCATCGATGCTGCCACTTGGCCAATCCATCTCGTTGGGGGTCTTCCTCTTTTTCTCTGAACCTCCACATTACCAAACATGATATCCTTCTCCAGAAACTGGTCCCTCCTGACAATGTGTCTGAAATATGAGAGACGAAGTTTGGCCATCCTGGCCTCTAGGGAGCACTCTGGCTGCACTTCTTCAAAAACAGATCTGTTGGTTCTTTTGGCAGCCCATGGCACTTTCAATATTCTCCTCCAACACCACAACTCAAATGAACCAATTCTTCTAAGGTCTTCCTTATTCACTGTCCAGCTTTCACATGCATATGAGGTTATTGAAAATACCATGGCTTGGGTCAGGCACACATTAGTCTTCAAGCTGACATCTTTGCTCTTCAACACTTTAAAAAGGTCTTGTGCAGCAGTTTTGCCTAATGCAATATGTGTTTTAATTTCTTACTGCTGCTTCCATGAGTGTTGATAGTTGATCCAGGAAGAATGAAGACCTTGATAACTTCAATCTTTTCTCCGTTGATAAGAATGTTGTATATTGGTCCAGTTGTGAGGATTTTTGATTTATTTACACTGAGGTGCAATCCATACTGAAGGCTACATTATTTTTTATCTTTATTAGTAAGTACTTCAAATGCTCTTCGCTTCCAGCAAGCAAGGTTGTATCGTCTGCATATTGCAAGTTGCTACTGAGTCTTCCTCCAAATCCTGATTCCACATTCTTCTTCATATAATCAGGTTTCTCAGATTGTTTGCTCAGCATACTAGATCATGCTAGATTTCTTAAACTATATTTTGCTTTTCTCCTAATAAAAGTTGTTTAATGTTTCTTATTCTGTTAACAATACAAGTCATGACCCATGGCCCAGCATGAACTAGCCCTTGACTATTTTTCCAACCTTATCTTGCCACTTTCTTCATTAGGCATTCTTCTTTAGTGGCTTCCCCTCAGTTTGATGTGTTCTGGTGGTGCAGTCTATTAAGCTCTGAGCTACTAAATGCAGCTTGGTGGTTTTAACTCACCAGCCACTCTGCAGAAGAAAGCAGAGGCAGCTACTTCCATAAGGATCTACACCCTCAGAAACCCTATGAAGCAGTTCTACTCTGTCCTACAGGAACATGGTGAGTTGGAGTCAATTCAACGACAGTGATTTTTTGGGTGTGTGTGTGATGGGGGGTAAGGGAAAGCCATCAGTTCTATGCACATATTTTGCTCTAAGATCACAGCATTGACACGTCTATCCATCCTCCAAATCTTAGCTTAAATAAATGGCAACTCTTCTAGATGCCATTCTGAAATGAATATCCTTGTCCTGGTGTGGTGCTGTATGATAAGCATATGACTGCTAGCCACAAGGTTTGCAGTTCAAACCCACTGGTCACTACTCAGAAACCCTATACATGGTTGCTATGAGTTGAAACTGACTCTAAGGTACTTAACAACAAACACCTCCACATCCTTTGCCTCCGGAAGCCTGGAGGTACAGCAGTTAAGAACTAATTAAAAGGCTGATAGTTTGAACTTACCCATCTAGAAGCTCCATGGAAGAAAGACCTGGAAATCTAGTCCTGTAAGGTTATAGTCTAGAAACTCTATGAGGTAATTCTCCTCTGTCACATAGGGTCTCTATGGGTTGTAATCAACTCATCAAAACCAACCAAACAGTACCTCCCCCCCCCTACAAAACAATGAGTCTCTTAACATACAAAACAAAACAAAAAGACCCTCAACTCTCTTATTTCAATTTTTAACACACACACATGTATTTTCCTTTCTCTGTCCCACTCACACACCCTCTTCTAGAATACATGCTCCTGAAGGTCAAGGTTTCTCTTGGTGATAGCTGCTATTGTATACTATCGAGTCAGTTCCAACTTAAAGAGACAATTAATAAGGTTCCTGAGAGAGACTGGTGGGTTTGAACTGCCAATCTTGATGTTACCAGTCCAGTGATTATTCTATATGGCCACACATTCCCCTTGAATTTTTCATAGTTCCTGATATGGGGCTAGATTATTGAATGAATAGTTCAATTTTGTATTTTATATAGGAAAAAAAAATTACTTAAACTACCTAGGCTTTTAGTTTGGTGCTTGTATAAGCTCTAGATTCCTTTCTAGGGTATCTGTCCCTGTGTGAGATTTCCTAGGAGCAGCTGGTGAGCTTGAACCACCGAACTTGTGGTTCAAGCTGGCTTTGCAGTCCAACACATTAACCCACTTCAGGACTTCAGTGCCTTCTCATTGGAGAAAGGAAAAAGGACTACTCTCAGGTCCAGATGTTGCCGAATGACTGTCAGCTTTATTGTCCTGAGCAAGGATTGGCTCAATTCTCCATTTGATCTCAGGGAAGATTAAGCAGAACTTGTCCAAACAAAATAACCTAGCAACATCTGGTTTCTTTGTGGTGGGGTCTGATGTGCTTACTAGATGGTTGCTCTTTGTTTTCTCTCCACAGCTCATTTTGTTTTATATGTATTTAAAAAAGTATTAACACTTGGAGTTATTAAAGCAGACACCTGGCATATTGGTCAGGCAGTACAGCTTTACCTTATAATCAGCCCATC
Organism: Chrysochloris asiatica; assembly: GCF_000296735.1. Taxonomy (NCBI): domain Eukaryota; kingdom Metazoa; phylum Chordata; class Mammalia; order Afrosoricida; family Chrysochloridae; genus Chrysochloris; species Chrysochloris asiatica. The sequence goes on along the minus strand of NW_006408667.1, from coordinate 2,379,984 downwards.
ATGGAGATGAAAATAACACCATGCCACAGTGTGGCAATTGTAAGACTTCAGGAAGCAAAACAATACCAAGTTTGTGATGACAACCCACATTCTGCCAACACTATAGAAAATGAGTCCACAAATTGCCCACTCTAAGTTCTCCCACATGCGTATGTTCCCAAAGACATCCTCGCCTTTTAATTCTGAAGGAATGCCACTAAGGAAATGAAGGGCCAGAGCTCTAGAATGTGTCCTTATATGTAGCTTTCTGCTACAAATTTCTCTCAAAATTGTACATTTGCTGACCCTTAGGATAATAAGGAAGATGAAGGACTACAAAATCATGAGAGGTGTCACTCATCAGTTGCTAGAGGACTTATATGTTATTGTAATCATCCTGAAAGATAGGAGTGATCTTTTTTTGTTTTTTGTTTTTTCCACTTGTCACATTGTCACATGAGGAAATTGAAACATCGTGGTTAGCCAACTTGTCCTATGCCATGTAGCCAGTAATTAGGAAAGCTAGACCCTAACCCAAATCTGAATGGCTACAAAGTCATGGTAATACCTGGTGTATGCTGCTTTTGCAATCAAGGGTCATTAATTATAAGTAATTTGAAAACTCAATATTTGTTTTTTGTTAAAGATAAACTTCAAGTCTGGAAAAATCATGGGTATTTAGAATAGCCTGTTATATTTTTGAGTCCTTAGCTGATGCAAGTGGTTAATGCATATGGCTCTAAACATAAGGTGGGAGATTTGAACCCATTCAGAAATGCCTTGGAAGAAAAAATCCTGAGGATCTACTTCTAACAAATCAGCCATTGATAATCCTAGGGCTCACAGTTCTACTATACACATGGAATCACAATGAGTCAGATTTGACTTGACAGCAACTAGCTACTGGTTGGTTATATTTCTGAAATATTTGTATTTGTGGTGGGTTGTTTTAATCACAATAATAAACTACTAAGGGTTTCTTCTGTGCCAAGCACTGTGCTACATGCATTACCCTCTTAATAAAGTCTTTGTGAGATGAATACTATTATCTTCATCTTATAGAAGAGGAAACTGAGGCTAAAGAAGTTAATTAATTAGCTCAACCAACTAGAAAACTGTATCATTTTGCTCATGAAAGCAGTAGTTAAGAAATCAAATGACATATTACATTAAGCAAATCTGCTGCACAAGACCTCTTTTTTTTTTTTCCCTAAATGTTTTATTGTGAATTATGTGATAGTTTACATGGGAGAACATTAGTTTTACATTCATTCTATCATATATCCTCTCATTGCCATGGTTACAATCCCCTTCATGCAATCCTTCCCCTGTGCCTCCCAGGTCTTCAGCACACACTCGCTCTCCCTCTCTGGATCTAAAGTCTCCAGCTGCTCCATTGCTCCACGTCATCATCTCTGGCTCCATTTCAGGCATCACTGCTTCTCTGGGTAGGATCCCGCTCTCTGATCTTCTCCCTTGATGGTCCTAGGGATCCCTGCTCCTAGACTGAAAAGTTAATCACTCCCCTCCTTGCTATAAAATATCTACCTTTACATTTCCGACCTTCACAATCAGTCCTGATAACAATTATTCACTACTGTATCACAAGAGACCTGTCTAGATTTCATTGCATCAGCCCAGCCTAGTCAGATTGAATACTACTCACTGGAGATTCTACCTTCCTCCAGGCCCTCTGGATCTAGGTTCCCTTATGAAAGCTTGTAAGCTAGCCACTTCTTGCCTTTGTAGCCCCCCACCCCTACCAGGCCTTCCTTGAAGGTGGCGGATCAGGTAGATGTGTAGTGAGTAGCTCGGTCAACAACAACACGGAATACCGGGTCAAGAGGACTCATGAGTTGGTGTTTGAACTCTGTAACAAATATAAAGGTATGTTTGGAGGTTCGGAGGGTTTATAGCTGGGAATTTGCAGGAGAATCCAGAAATTCATTATTTTCTGGATCAAGACACTCAGCTGCTCCAGGAGCCGCCATCTTGAAAAAGCTTATCTTGATTGTAGCAGGATTGATAGGATTAGGAGAGAACATCTTGATTATATCTTATATATATCTTGATCATATCAGGATTGATAGGATTATACCAGGATTGATAGGATTATACCAGGATTGATAGGATTAGGAGAGAACATCTTGATTGTATCTTGATTATATCTTATATGTATCTTGATTATATCAGGATTGTATCAAGATT
>NW_006408667.1:2363606-2372797 GCF_000296735.1 Chrysochloris asiatica | reverse complement strand
CAGATCTCCAGAGAAGGGAAATTCCCACTTGAAAGGACAAGCAGACCAACCTGGAGTGGCTAGAAGAACAGAAGATACTTCTTGAAAGAAAGACCTAAAGGAAAAATAAGACCTCGTTGAAGTGTTCAAGAGCAAAGATATTTAATACATTAGACACTAATGACCAAAGAACAGAAGAGTTCTGGGGTGACATTAAGAATATCATAGAGGAAGAAAACAAAAGGTCATTAAAAAGGCAAGAAGGAAAGAAAAGACCAAAATGGATGTCAGCAGAAACTCTGAAACTTCCTCTGAAGTATAGAGAAGTTACAGTGAGTGAAAGAAAGGAAGAAGTAAAAGAACTCAAAGGGAAGCTTGAGAAGACAAAGAAAAGTATTATAATGGAATATGCAAAGACTCTGAGCTAGACAAGCAAAAAGGAAGAGCAAATTTGTCATTTCTCAAGCTGAGAGAACTGAAAAAAAAATCCAAGCCTTGACTTGCAGTACTGAAGGATTCTATGGGCAAAATGGAGTCTTTTTGTGACATTGCAGAATAAGCACTGAACTGCTACCTACAGGCTGGTGATTCAAGCCCACCAGTTGCTCCTTGGAAACCCTATTTAGGGTTGCTATAAGTTGGAACCAACTTAACAGGACACTACACAACAATAAAAAAATGGGCCAAATTGAATGATCAATTTTGGATGGAATACACAGCCTCTGTACCAAAAGAAAGAGTTGGTGTTCAACCATTTCAAGAAGTCGCATTTGATCAAGAACCTATGGTAAATGAAGAAAGAAGTCCAAGCTGCACTGAAGGCATTGGTGAGGAACAAAGCTCTGACAGTTGATGGAATACAAATTGAAATGTTTCAACAAATTGATTTTGGAGGCACTTGCTCAACTATGCTAAGAAATTTGGAAGAGAGCTACTTGGCCAGCTGATTGGATGAGATCTGTATTTGTGCCCATTCCAAAGAGAGGTGATTTACTAGGATGTGGAAATGATTGAACAATATTACAACCACAAGCAAGTAAATTTTTGCTGAAGATAGTTAAAATGGTTACAACATTACATCTTCAGGGAACTGCCAGATACTCAAGTTGGTTTCAGAAGAGTACAGGAAACTAAGGATATTGTTGCTGATGTGAGATGGATTTTGACTAAAAGCAGAGAATATAAGAAAGATGTTTACTTGTGCTTTACTGACTGTGCAAAGGCTTCCATCTGTGTCAATCATGATGAGTTATGGATAGCACTGCAAAGAATAGGTATTCCAGTATACTTCATTGTGCTCATGAGGAAACTACACATAGACCAACAGGCAGTTGTTAGAACAGAACAAGAAAACACTGAATGGTTTAAAATCAGGAAAAGTGGGTGCTAAGGTTGTATTCTGTCACCAGTGTTATTCAAATAATTTGGGAAGCAAATAATTTGGATTAAATGAAGAAGAGTAAGCATCGGGGTTGGAGGAAAACTTATTAAAAACCTGTGATATGCAAATGATACAACATTGTTTGCTGGAAGTTAAAAGAACTTAAAAGGCTGGTGTAGATTAAAGACCAAAGTCTTGAATACGGATTTTACGTCAATATAGAGAAAATGAAAATATTCACAACTGGGCCAATAAATAACATGATAAATGGAGGAAAGATTGAAGTTGTGATGGATTTCATTTTACATGGGTACACAATCAGCTCTCTTGGGAGCAGCAGTCAAGAAGTCAGAAGACAGTGTGCCTGACACAAGCCATGATATTTCCAATCACTTCACATGCCCCTGAAAATTGTATAAAGAATGAGGAAGACTGTAGAAAAATTGATGCATATGAATTATGGTGTTGGAGAAGAATATTGAAAATACCATGGACTGCTAGAAGAACAAACAAATATGTGCTAGAGGAATTACAGCCAGAATGCTCCTTAGAAGGATGGCCAGACTTCATCTCTATTTTGGAAGGCTCGATGTCTGAAGGACATCATGCTTGGTAAAGTGAAGAGTCAGCAAAAAAGAGACAGACCTGTAACGAGATGGATTGACACACTAATGGAGTCAAACGTAACACAGTTGTGAGGATGGTGTAGGATTGCGCAATGCTTCATTTGGTTGTGCATAGAGTTGCTATAAATTGGAACAGACTTGATGGCACTGAACAACACCAGCATAATCTAGGAGCTGTCACATACATTTGGATCAAGTGTGAAAAATTTAAGACAATGATTATTAGAGAGGGAAGAAATGTTGGAGAGCAAGCCAAGTCTGAATAAGAGCACAGATGCAAGATGTAGCAACTTGATTGGCCGTGACTACGTGGTGATTCTAATGACTACAACTGGAATCTGTCATAATCAGTGAGTGGAAGAAAGAAGAGCAGGTTTTTACACAGGCTGGCAGGACCTCAGAGTGCTCAGGGAACTCTTCTTTCAATGACCTCAGACCTTGTTTAGGCCATCTTGTTTGTCACTGTCTCTCTTTGCACATCAGACTTTCTATAGGTCTTAAGTATGAAACTATTTCCCTGTTTTTGTACAACCGCCTTATATTTAATTTATAGTGATCATTACCACCTACCGACTAATTATCTTCAAGTGAATCTTTCCAGGTTCCAAGGAGTCTATGCCAAAAAAATGGCCTCATATCCTATTTATGGAGATATCAAGTGATATCAGACACTGTTAACCAGCATTTAAGTAATCAGCAAGCCTGTATTGAGTTCTATGATGTACAGGGTATGGGTCTAGGCATTGCTCATAAAAATTTAGTGTTTGATTTAAAGCACATGCAATGATAAAGACATTTCTGTTTCTTTGATGTAAAGAGAGCTGAATGAAATTGTTGGACTTTGTTTAAAATGATAGAACTTGAAACTTTCCAGACCAACAGTGAGTGTGGGTGCTAAGTGTGTTTTGTTGTTGTTGTTGTTGTTAAGTACCGTGGAGTTGGCTCTGACTCATAGTGACCCTACACAGGGTTTCTGAGGCTGTAAATCTTTACGGGAGCAGAACGCCTCATCTTTCTCCCGTGGAACCGCTGGTAGTTTCGAACTGCTGACCTTGAGGTTGGCAGCCTGACTCGTAACCACTATGCTACCAGAGCTCCTTTAGTGTTATTTTATTCATCAAATATCAAATTTATCTTTTTATTATTATGAGGTTGTTTTTTTATTCTTTAGGGGTAGAATATTTGGAATGGGAGAACACTTGCTTTATTTTTCAGACTATTTCAGTACTGAAAATAGAAATGATGAGGAAAAAACAAACAAACAATAAATGCCATTGATTTGAATCAGTTAGGGAATGACTGCTTTGTAATGCCGAGCACCTTAACACATGACTTGCCAGGGCCTATTCAGTTCAGCATGTGTAACATTGTCAAGTTAAAATACAGCTCTTCAGACAACCATTGCAGCAAGTAGTTCACTCCTAACCTTACCCCACCTTCATTCACTCGCACACATTCATTTATATAGTGATTAAGAGCAATGTTTCTGCCTGGGTTTGAATTTCAGTTCTGCCACACACTAGCATAGCTCACAGGGTTGTTATAAGAATGAGATAAATCAATATGGATAAAAACAATGTACATAATTACATTAATACTAACGTTGTCTTTGTAATAATAATGGTGATGTTTTGAGATGAAAGATTTCATCTGTTAAGCATTGTGCATGTAGTATTATCCCACTTAATCCTCACAATGAAACTCTGAGTTGATGTCATATTGTTACCCTTATTTATTGCCTGGAGTCACACAGCTGGGCAGCGGTAGAGCAGAATTTGAAAGTAGACGGTATGATTTTAGAAACTTAACCTTTAGCTATTCTGCTACTCTGGTTAACTAGGTGCTGTTGCATTAATTCACACTCATAGAGACCTCATGTGACAGTAAAATTGCTTCACAGGATTTCCAAGCAGAACTGCTGATTGTGTTTGAACTCCAAACCTTTTGGTTAGCAGCCAAGTGCTTAACTGTTGCACCATCATGGTTTTTTTTTTTTTTTTTTTTTGGCTTGGCATAATTGTTCATAATTCTAGATGCAGTTATTAAAATCCAATTAATCATCCTATATGGTTTCCTATTCTTTGTAGCTATGTAACTCAGGACAAGTCACTAACTCTCTCTGTAAAGTGCTCACATGCTTTTATTGATCTGGGATTGATCTGGTTAGTTTTTGCTGAAAATTGCATTCCAAAGATACCCAATAATTTTACCTTAACCTAGAGATTCTAATGAAATATGAACTTTCACATACAGCTCTGTGTGGTAGAGCCCATTATTCACATTTTATATGTGAAAATCTAAAAAGCCAAAAAATTAAATAACTGAAGCGTCAAAAAAAAAAAATCAATGAATGTGGTACAATGAATTACTTGGTATGGCTCTTCTAGCTTTTCCTACTAAATGACTGGGTTAGTGTTGTTGTTATTAAGTGCAGTTGAGTCGGTTCCAACTCATAGCAACCCTGTATAAGGTCATGTGGTCCCTTGGTCTGCCCTGCTTGGGAAAGTGTTACAAAGCTCTTTTAGCCAGTCTGTGAATGCCCAAGGGGCACATTCTTCAAGCCAGTCTCCTGCCTGTAGGTACTCGCTTTACTCAGTCCATGGGTCTAGAGCCTGCAGCTGCTCTGTCTCTCCATGCCACCACCACTGCGTTCCCTCTGCCATTACCTCTGCCGTCTCTGTTTCTCTCTAGGTATGTATCTGACACTTCACTCATGCTCTTGCTTCTTGATGGCTTTGGGATCTTCTGTCTCTGCTTCTCAGATGGTTCCTTTTAAGCCTAGCTGGAGGACAAAGCTAACCAATCCCAGCCTTAGAGTCCTGTATACTTTATTTGCCTAATCCCACCCAATCACTTGGTCGGAATGAAGATGCCTTTGGATAAAAAAGCCATATAAAGTAAATTTGAGGCACCAGTCAATATGAATCAAAACCAACTCGACTGCACTTAACAACAACAGCAAAGAAGACTTGGATAGGTTTCTAATAATGCAAATAAAGTACATGGCACCCTTGGGGTGGAACCATGCAAATAAGATATATGGAATCCTAACATGAGGATTGCAGTCCTGGCATGGTGCTGTAGGATAAAGCAACAGATTGCAAGGTTGGTTTGAACCTTAAGGTCAGTAGTTCAAACTGACCAGTGGCTTTTTGGAAAACCTATACAGGGTCACCATGAGTCAGAATCAACTTGATGGCAATTAACAACAACAATATGGGAATTGGTCAGTTTTGCCATACTGCTAGGTTTAAAATGAGCCACCTCAGAAGTAGAAAGGGAGGAATCCTACTCTCATCAATAAAGAAGAGCCAAGAGTAGAGTGTGAACAGGGATTCCCTAAGCTGAACCTCCTCGAGACAGAGAGTTGTGACACCAGAGATGGCACTAATGGCAAAACAATGGCAGAGAAATGGTGTCAGGAGAATAGACAGGAGACAGAGCAGTGGGCTTCTTGGTCTATGGAGTAAAAAGCTGAGTGCCTTTAGGCTGAAGTTACTGGCAAAATGGAATGCCTTTTGAGCATTTATCAGCAAAGCTTAAAGAGATTTGTAATACTTGCCAAGTAGGACAGAGGCCAAGGGGCTATATGGATGAGAGGCCCAGGACACAGAGAAAAGCATGTCTTTGAGCACATCTGAGGAAAGGCTTGTCCTGACTGAAGAACTATGTCCTGAGCATTTCTGATGCTGGTAACTTCCCTAATAAACTCCATAATTGTCAATACTGTTTGTGCTTTCTGTGTGACCATTGCAATGAATTACTGAACCCAGCAGAGAAGTAGAAAGTGCCATGGGAAGGGTGGTTAGCATTAGAATTGGTGAAATTAGTCTGATCTTCACCTCGTATTTGGCTGATGCTGATGGTGATTCTCCTCCTTTCTCCTTGTGAAGTTGAAGGAGATAAGATGCCACCGCCATGCCAGTTTTACAAATAGTTTGAATAGGTAATCTCTTGGTTTCTGATCTAATGTTCTTTCTGTTAGAGGTGTGACTGAATTAGTGTCAAGACTCCTTTTTCTTACCAATCTTGGATTTTGCAGGACACTACACTAGCAAGCATCATTTGAGGTAATTGGACTGCTCTGATTTCATAGCAACACCCAATCACATAGATAAACTGTGACTCGATAATCCCCTGGGTTAGTTTTTTAAAGAGGAACTCTGGGACACAATAGTGAAGCACTAACTCTTAACCAAAAAGTCATCTGGGGAAAGTTTGGCTCTGTCCTTTAAAGTCACTATGAGTCAGAATGGACTGTACAGTATGCAACAATTTAAAAATTGAAAAGCCATGCTCAACTTCTATTTTGCTGCATATCTTGAGAGGGAATGGTTTTCTCCAAGAGCCATGAGTATAACTCTGTGAAATTCTCATGCATACTGTGAAATGACCTCTGTGTTCATATTTCCTACCTATTTGTTGGATGATGAAGCTGGACAGCTGCTTCCTGAGTGTACGGTGAAGACACAGACAATGTGTAGCCCTTTTTAACAACTGGAGGCAAATTTCTGCAGTAAAACCAAAAGACCCCCTCTAGCTCTCTACCCCATGATGGCTTCTCAAAGATCTGTTTGCACATTCTTTTCTAGCTTGGTAATTAGTACCAGCTGTCTCAACTTAAAAGCAAGGAATCCCTTTGAAATCCTCCCTCTCTTCCATGAAATGTGCTACTGAAACATGCTAATTAGTAACTGGACTTAGGACAACACAGACATATGTTTCCTGTGAGTACTGTTGAAGGAAGACGAGGAGGAATATGAACATCTGTTTACTTGCATATGTGTATGTGTGCTTTTATAATTATCAAAGTGATATTTTTATGAAAATCTATCTACCCAAATGTGCTTGGTAGTCAGTACAAAAGGACCAGGGCCCCATGCATTGATCTCTCTGTCTTCATGTGTGCTCCCTGTTCAATCTTATTACTATTCCTGGGTACAGAGAACAGGGCCAGTGGAACACTTTTTCTCTGCTTCCTCTTATTGATTTCCCTATCAGCATCCACTCACTCTTCACCATAGCATCAGGAAACATGGGGCTCCAGGAAAATTATAAAACAAAAACAACTCTTTTTCCTTTGGAGGCTACTGTCCCAAAGTAAACAGATAGTTACGTAGGTCTGTAACAATGAGCTCATCCTGAAGTTTGAAGAGTGAGTAGAGGAATATGTCTTGGTGGTGGTGTTTTAGCTGCCATTCAATCAGCTCTGATTCAGGGCAGCCTCACGCACAAATGACACAAAAATCTTCCTGGTCCTGCTCCATTCCCATGATGGGTATGGATCAGACCACAGCTTAATGTAGCATTTTGTTAAATGCACTTAGGTATAAGTAGAGAGTCCTAGTACGGTGCTGTGGGCTAATGCGCTGGATTATAAAGTTGGTTTGAACCTCAGGCTCAGCAGTTCGAGCTCGTCAGCTGTTCCTTGGAAACCTCATATAGGGTTTCACTATGAGTTGGAACCAACTTGACAGAACTTAACAACAACAACGTAAGTGGGGAAGCCACAAGATTAAGCTAAGCTCTTATATGAACATCTGTGTTTTTAATCAGTAACTTTGAGCAGCAGGTTTTAAACAATGTGCTGGCATGAGGGCAAGAACTAGCTATGACATAGAAGGGATGCTGGTTGGTTTTGTCAGAACAAGCAATTAGGATTTACTGGCAGACTGAAGGGAACTCATAGGAGAGTCAGAGGTCCATGATTGGGAAAAGGAGGGCAACATGGTCCACGTCAAAGGTTTTTCTCCTAGAATGGGCTGGTAAGGAATCTACCCATATTGGCGCTGTCTCATGACATCCCAGAGGAGACTGCACCCCAGATGTTCTTACCTCACATTCTTACAGCTTAAAGTCTTGTGATGAGTGTTTGACAGGTTGAACTTGGGTCACATCACTACCACCTGGACGTAAAGTGAAATGAGGACAAAGGATCTACTCTAGAGACTTCAATCATGGAAAGTGTTGTTGGATTTTTTTTTTTTTTTTTTTTTGCAAAACCACACACAGAAATGAAAGGATAACTCCCTGTAGAAAAATAAGCTCATTCTTGAAATGAAAATTAGATTAATATCGATTACAGAAATCAATATAAGCTTGGTTCTGTTTGCACAATGACAGTCATTTATGGTTAATGCTGCCTTGCATGGTTAATGTTATGAGACCACTATAGACCTTGCTCTGGGAAGTAAATCAGTAGCTGATTGTCTTGTCCTGTATCACAGAGGGTTGGTTACAAGTTTTGAAGGAGAAGGAGATCTCTTTTCAAGGACTTCTTGTTTCTTGTGCATCAGGTCTGTGTTTGCTATTTGATGACTTACCTAGCTCTGACCCATTCCATTTATCTGTCCTTGGCATCTGTGGACTCATCGGCTCCAGCTATCTGCCTGGCTTTTCCTTGTCTGTGATTTCAGGCTCTCCTCTGCTAAGTAGAGCAGATACAAACAAGAGGTTTCCTAGGTTTCTTCCTCACAGATGTTTGAACCCAGATTTCACTTGGGATTTGATAGCTATAAGAGCCACTTCTAGAGGTAATGGAAAAAAGAGCGAATAAAAATATTGAGCATTTCTTTTGGGGACAAAGCTGATTAGTTCATGCCATGTGAGTGCTCTAAACCCAATACTGACTTATTCTGCAGCTTAAAATCCATAATGACTCCTTGCTACCTGACAAATTAAGTTTAAAATTCTTCTGAAGAACAAATTTGATACATGAAACACTGAAGATCAAAGACCAGAAGAGTTATGGGATGACATCAAGAACATCATACATGAAGTGAGCAAAGTCATTAAGAAGACAAGAAAGAAGGAAAAGGTCAAAAAGACACTGAAACTTAGCATAGATATGATAAAGCAAATGGAAGAAATGAGGAGGTTCAAGAGCTGAACAGAAAATTTCAAAGCTCAGCTCGAGATGATAAAGCCAAATATTACAATGAAACAGTGCAAACATCTGAAATCAGAAAACCAAAAAGGAAGAACACACTCAGCATTTCTCAAGCTGGGGGAACTGAAGAAAAAATTAAAGCCTTGACTTTTGTTATTGAAAGATTCTCTGGGCAAATTATTGAATGATGCAGAAAGCATCAAGAGACGATGGAAGGAATGATGCAGAAAGCATTAAGAGAAGATGGTACAGGGTCACTGTACCAAAAGGAAATGGTTAATGTTCAAACATTTCAAGAGGTAGCATATGATCAAGA
>NW_006408667.1:2356691-2361428 GCF_000296735.1 Chrysochloris asiatica | reverse complement strand
AATATGAGTTATATGAAGAAAAATGTGCCATCAGGATTGGAGGAAGACTCATGAATAGCCTGTGATATGCAGATGATACAACCTTGCTTGCTGAAAGTAAAGAGGACTTAAAACATTTACTGATGAAGATCCAAGAGCACAGCCTTCGGTATGGATTACATCTCAATGTAAAGAAAGCAAAAATCCTCATCACTGGACCAATAAACAACATTCTTATCAATGGAGAAAAGATCGTCAAGGACTTCATTTTTCTTGGATCAACCATCAACACTCATGGAAGCAGCAGTCAAGAAATCAAATGGTGTATTGCATTAGGCAAGTCTGCTGAACAAGACCTTTTGAAAGGTTTGAAGGGCAAAAATGTCAGCTTGAGGACTAAGGGGCACCTGACCCAAGCCATGGTATTTTCAATAACCTCATATGCATTCAAAAGCTGGACATTGAATAAGTAAGACTGTAGAAGCATTGCTGCTTTTGAGTTATGGGTTTTGAGGAGAATATTGAAAGTGCCATAGGCTACCAAAAGAACCAATAGATCCAAAAGAATCTTGGAGGCCAAGATGGCCAAACTTCGTCTCTGATACTTCAGATATATTGTCAGGAGAGACCAGTCGCTGGAGAAGGCTATCATGTTTGGTAAGGTGGAGGGTCAGAGAAAAAGAGGAAGACCCCCAAAGAGATGGATTGGCCAAATGGCAGCATCGATGGTCTCAAGTGTGACAACAGTAATGAGGTTGGCCCAGGATTGGGCAGTGTTTCATTGTGTTGTGCATAGGGTCACTATTAGTTGGTACAGACTCAATGGCACCTAACAACAACAACAATTCCTGAGCCTTGTTTTCTACCATCTCTCGTTTCACTTCACATTCTAGACTCCAGCTTTATCAATGCATATTTCATTTCCCAATGTAGCCGTGATTTTGTATTTGCATACCACTGACATTTATTTGCAGGACCTAGGGCATTGAGTACACATGGAGGCCACAGAGCTTATTTTTAAATACTTGAATTGTCTATATTAAGTTGACAAATTATCACATAAAATATGTTCTAGCTTCTACCTTTGACAAAAATTACCTTTTTAACTATCACACTCTTTAGAGTTCTACATCAGAATGTTGCAGCAAAGGAGAGCACCCCAGCCCTTGGCTTACTGATTTATCTTCCCATACTTACATTTATTGTGCACCACAAAGTGTTTTGCATGTGGGTATATGGGAACCCCAGCCTGCACATCAGGTGCCACCCACAACTCCTGAAAGGCCATTCCTAAGCATCGAACTCACAGGCAGCATTATCTGCCCTTGACAAAATAGATTTGAGGACAATTCCCTGACAGGGAACCTGGAGTCATTGGGGAGAGCACTTTTGGGATGCTGGTTCCTGTAACATGGTCTTGAGTGGGGACTGGCCTTTGGATGGCATGACCTCTTAGCCGACATGATCCTTGACTGAGGCCCGCTCTGCCCACAATGCCCATTCCCCTTACATTGTCCAACTGGCCTATTCATCTCTCAGGCATCATCTCATATTTCACCTTCTTCTTCCAGGAAGTCTTCTTACTTCTCTATGATGGATTATGTTTCTCCTGAACTGGCTGTTAACACTTTGTGAATCTGGGTAATGTTAACCTTTCCAAACCTTAATTTTCTTTTACTATTGTCATGAAAATGAAAAAGTTGCTACATGCAGAATTTTAGAACAGTACTTGATATACGTTGCTAATTGCTGTGAAGTTCATTCTAACTCATGGAGATCCCATGTGTGCAGAGTTGAATTGCTTTATAGAGTTTTCAAGGCTGTGACCTTTCCTAAGTAGGTCACCAAGCCTGTCTTTTGTGGTACCTCTAGGTGGGTTTGAATTGCCAAACTTTCAGATAGTTGCTGAAGCTAACTGTTTGTATCACCAAGACACTGTTGTTGTTATTGTTTGGTGCCATCAAGTCAGTTCTGACTTGTAGTGATCCTACACACAACAGAATGAAACACTGCTTGGTCCTGTGTTATTCTCACAATTGTTGTTACACTTGAGCTCATTGATGCTTCCACTGTGCCAATCCATCTTATTGGAGTTCTTCCTGTTTTTAGCTGACCCTTCATTTTACTAAGCATGATGTCCTTCTCCAGGAATTGGTACCTCCTGATTACATGTCCAAAATATGGTAGATGAAGTCTCACAATCGTGACTTATAAGGAGAATTCTGATTGTACTTCTTCCAACGCAGATTTATTTGTTCTTTTAGCAGTTCATGATACTTTTAATATTCTTCTCCAATACCATAACTCAAATACATCAACTCTTCTAAGGTCTTCCTTATTCGTTTTCCAACTTTCACGTTCATATGAGGTTACTGAAAATACCATGGTTTGGTTCAGGCACACCTTAGTCCTCAAACTGGCATTTTTGCTCTTGAACACTTTAAATAGGTCTTGGGCAGCAGATTTGCCTAATGCAATACTTCTTTTGAATTATTGACTGCAGTGAATAACAAACAAAATAAAGTCTTTGACAACTCCAATCTTTTCTCTATTTATCATGATGATGTATATTGGTCCAGTGGTGAGGATTTTTGTTTCCTTTATATTGATCTGCAATCCATACTGAAGGCTATGGTCTTTGATCTTCATCAGTAAATATTTTAAGGCCTCTTTCCTTCCAGTGTTGTTGTTGTTAGGTATCATTGAGTCGGCACTGACTCATAGTGACAAAAGGTGGTTCTTTTCAGTAAGCAAGGCTATATGATCTGCATATCACAGGTTGTCAATGAGTCTTTGTACGATCCTAATGCCACATTCTTCTTCATATAATCCCGCTTCATAGATTATTTGCTAGACAAACAGATTGAATATGGTGAAATCCCTGGTGCACATCTTTCCTGATTTTATATCATTCAGTACCCCCTTTGGTCTGTTGGAATGACTGCCTCTTTGTCTATGTACAGGTTCCTCATGAATACAATCAAGTGTTCTGGAATACCCATTCTTTGCAGTGTTATCCATAGCTTACCATGATCCACACAGTCAGAAGCGTTTGCTTAGTCAATAAAGCAAAATCAAACATCTGTCTGGTACTCTGTGCTTTCAGACTCTACTGCTATATTTGTTGATTCTGTTGCGTACTGACTCGTAAGGACCCTGTTTGAACCATAGACTTTGTTGTTTGCAGTCCAGTGTTTATTCTACAGTGCCACACCAAAAGTCTACTGCTGTATAAAAACTGTTAATTATTATTAAGTGTTTCTAAGTGCTGTTGAATGGATTCAGATTCATAGCGACCCTGTATAGGGTTTCCAAGGAGTGCCGGATAAGTGAATTGCAGACCTTGCAGCTAAAATTGACTTTGCAGCCAGTACTTAAGCTACAATTATTAAGTGTAGTTATCTTTTGGTGCGGCATTGTGGATGAGTATTGGACTGAGAACCACAGGTAGGCAGTTCAAACCCCAAGCTACTCCTCAGAAACCCTATACAGGGTTGCTATGGGTCAGAACTGACCATAAGGCATTTAACAACAACAACAACAACAACAACAATCTTTATATACTTAACATAGCATCCTGTACTTACTCCTGTCAAAAGAGTAGTTCATACTGTTCTGTAATCGTCTATTTTTATATATCTCTCTCTTTCAGTAGATGATGTGTTTCTTGAATGCAAGAACTTAGTTTAATTTATTTTATATTTGTAACACAAACATCAATATATTTTACATGATAGGTTTGTTGTCCTTGTTGTTAAGTGCTGTGAAGTTAATTCTGATGCAAAACAGCTATGTATAGGGTTTCTGAGACAGCAAATTTTTGCAGGAGCAGAAAGACTCATCTTTCCCCTGAAGAACAGCCGGTGGGCTCGAACAACCAACCTTTTTGTTTGCAGTTCAGTGAGTATCCTACAGAGACACTGTGCACCCATGGAACAGATAATCAATAAATCCATATGAAGCAAATAAACTGCCTCATGAGGAGGTAGAATTTGCCATTGGAAATGTCCATGTCTGGGATCATCTGTAAGAAAAATCACTAGGAAAAAAAAGCTGAACTCAGCTTCTGGGTCTTTCTGATTTTACGTTGTTAGAAGCTAAAAGAGAGTTAATAGAACCAAGCCAAAACTGTGTCAAAGGGTGACATAGAGAAGAATTATCATTTAAGTAGCAACCCTACCCAGGGATTACATATGCTTGCACAAGACACTAACACTATGCCCTACTAAAAATTTATAATCCAAAACATCCCAATGTATACTACTTTATCTGTCTTAATAAGAGCAAAGGATCTATCACACATCCTTCTAGGGGCTTTGACACCACATGTTATTCGGCATTCATGATTTGGACAGTGTATTCCACTATTTTCCTTAATTGAACCTGTTTTATTCTATTGACTTGAAAATAAGCAGAGTTCAGGAAATATAATCAGGAGAAAGACTTTTATGACGTTTGCTTGATTATAATTGTGAAAATGCTCCGTGGAGTCTTCCCCATCATTTACTCAAGTGGTTGCTAAGGAATTTCCAATCCAGTCTCACAATTAGAATGAATGGGTCTGCTACTGATTGTCCAGGAAACAGTTTTATTCATCATTTATTCATTCTCAAGTTGTCATGAACTGTGGTTGGGTATAGCAAAATGCTTTTCAGAGTCCAAGAAACATGAAATGAGGGAAAATAGAAAATATTCTTAAGTGTATTAACTTTTTTCTTCTTTTCGGGCTTTATTCGCTACTGTAGCCATTGTGTGTGT
>NW_006408667.1:2338045-2356411 GCF_000296735.1 Chrysochloris asiatica | reverse complement strand
AACAACAACAACAACATATATATATATATTACTTTAGTGTTTTAGAGAACTATGATTTTTCAGAATTAATTAAAATTAAAACTAAGTATGCAAAGATGGTATATTTTCTTTCTTTAGCTTATGAAATAATAATAATCTTATTGTAAACTAACATTTTTATATGTTGTTGCTGTTAAGTGCTGTCCAGTCAGTTCTGACTCATAACTACCCTGTGTAGGGTTTCCGAGGAACAGCTGGTGGGTTTGAACCACTGACCTGTCAGTTAGCAGTCAAGTGCTTATCCTACCTCTATTAGCTTACAGTGTATATGAACTTGTAAGAACAATGTATATGAACTTGTAGCTTTCTGTATATTGACTCATTTAAACCACACAATCATTCATTGAGGTATGGAGAACTGATAAATGAGTACGTGAGGCACAGACAATTACTTAGACTAAAGTTACATAGTAAGTGGCAAGTCCAGGATTCAAAGTCAGTCCATTTGTTTCTAGAACTTGAGTTTTACACAACTATACTGTGTAATGTAAAGGAATATTTAAAGGTGTTTTTCAATGAGATTTTATGAAATAAAAATCTAACAGAAATAATAGTAATGATAACTGTGATATATATAGTTTTGTGTATATTTTAAGTTTTCATTTCTGGACAATTTATTCTTACTGTTACAGAATAAACACTGAAATTATGTAAGGTTTAGTGTGACAATGAATTAATGGATTTTCTCTAATGGATTTATACCTTAGAATACTGAGCATCTGACAGGTTGGTCTTTAAGGATTTGAAAGTGACCTCCCCAAATGAAGGTGTTTCTGAATGAAATGAAATTGAGTAAAGTTGAATGATGTGTAAGTTGACACATGCTCTATGCCATGCCACCTAGGTACACAGATCTTGTCTTCATGGCTACAGGTCAAGGAATTAACTATCGAAGGCCTGACATGATGGCATGATTATGATTTTGGGTTCGCCCTACATTCTTATTTACCTTGGATTTCCTATTTCCTGGTCTTATCACAAGTTACATCTGGTCTTATCACAAGTTAATAGTAACCAGATGTCACAGGAAGAAGAAAATATATTGATATTTAATGAACATTTTTGTTTTATTGTTGTTGTTAGGTGCTATTGAGGTGGTACTGACTCATAGCAACCTTATCCACAATAGAACAAAACACTGCCTGGTCCTGGGCCTACTTCACAATGGTTGCTATGTGTGAGTCCATTGCTGTGCCAATCCATCTTATTAGGGTCTTCCTCTTTTTACCAACCCTCCACTTTGCTAATGTAGGACTGGTTCTTCTTTACAATTTGTCTGAAGTATGAGAAAAGAAATCTGGCCATCAAAGGAGCATTCTGGCTGTACTCCTAATGCAGATTGGTTTGTTCTTTTGGCAGTCCATGATACTTTTAATATTCTCCTGCAATGCCATAACTCACATGCATGAATTATTCTTTGATCTTCCTTATTCACTGTCCAACTTTCACATGCATATGAGGTTATTAAAAAATACCATGGCATTGGTCAGGCACACCTTCGTCCTTAAGTTGACATCTTTGCTCTTCAACACTTTAAAGAGATCTTGTACAGCAGATTTGCCTAATGCAATATGCCACTTAATTTCTTGACTGCTAGTTCCATTGGTGTTGATGGTTGATCTGAGCAAAATGAAGTCTTTGAAAACTTCAATCTTTATATGGATGGTTTATTGGTCCAGTGGTGAGGTTTTTGGTTTATTTACACTGAGGTGCAACCGATACTGAAGGTGTGTTCTTTGATCTTCAGCAGTAGTATTTTAAGTCCTTTTTGTTTTCAGCAAGCAAGGCTGTAATATCTGCATATTGCCGGTTGTTAATGAGTCTTACCCCAATTCTGATGCCATGATTTTCTTCATATAATCTAGCTTCCCTGATTATGTGCTCAGCATACAGACTGAATAAGTATGATGAATGAATACAACCCTGGCACACGCCTCTACTAATTTTAAACCATTCAGTGTCCCTTTGCTCTGTTCAAACAACTGCCTTTTGGTCTATGTACAAGTTCCTCATGAGCACAATTAAGTGTTCTGGAATACTCATTATCTGCAATGTTGTCCATAGCTTGATAAGATCCACACAATCGAAAGCCTTTGCATAGTCAATAAAGCACAGGTAAACATCCTTCTGGTATTCTCCATTTTCAGCCAAAATCCATCTGACATTAGCAGTGACATCCCTAATTCATGTCTTCATCTGAATCTGGCTTGAATCTCTGGCAGTTTTGTGTCAATGTACATTTGCAGTTGTTTTGGATTATCTTTAGCAAAATTTTACTTGCATGAAATGTTAATGATATTGTCCAATAATTTCTCTATTCTCCAAAAAGAGTCACTGTCTTTGGAATGGGCATAAATATAGATCTCTTCTAGTCAGTCAGGTAGTTGCCTTCCAAATTTCTTGACATCGATAAGTGAGTGCCTCCAGTACTACATCAATTTGTTGAAAGGTTTCAATATGTATTCCATCAATTCCTGGAGTCTTATTCTTTGCCAATGCCTTCAATGCACTTTGCACTTCTCCTTCAGGATCATTGACTACTGATCATATGCTACCTCTTAACATGGTTGAATATCGACCATTTATTTTTGGTGCAGTGACTCTATGTATTTCTTTAATTTTTTTTGATGCTTTCTGCATCATTCTGTATTTTGCCTATAGAATCTTTCAATATTGAAAGTCTTGGCCTGAATTTTGCTATAGTCCACTCAGCTTGAGAAATGCAGTGTGTTCTTCCCTTTTGGTTTTCTAACTCCAGGTCTTCTCACATTTTGTTATAATATTTGACTCTGTCTTCTCGAACTGCTCTTTGGAATTTGCTATTTAACTCTTTTACCTTCTCAATTCTTCCATTTGCTTTAGCATCTCTATACTGGGGAGCAAGTTTCAGACTATCTTCTGACGTCCATTTTAGTCTTTTCCTTCTTTCTTTTATTTGCAATGTACTTTTGTTTTCTTCCTGCATGATGTTCCTAATGTCATCCGACAACTCTTCTGGTCTTTGGTCTTTAGTATCTAATGCATCAAAACTGTTCTTCAAATTATCTAAATTCAGGTGGGATATATTTAAGGTCATATGCTGCCTCTCTTGGACTTGTTTTAAGTTTCTTCAGCTTCAGCCTGAACTTGCATAGGAGCAATTGATGGTCTGTTTCAAGTCTGCCCCTGGTCTTAATTTGGCTGATGAAATGGAGCTTTTCCACTGTCTCTTCCCATAGATGTAGTCTATTTGATTTATGTGTATTCCATCTGGTGAGGTCCATATGTATGCTGTTATTGTTGTTGTTAGGTGCCACTGAGTTAATACTGACTCATAGCTACCCTATGTACAATAGAATGAAACACTGCCCAGTACTGGGCCAGTCTCATAATTGTTGCTATACCTGAGCCCATCACTTCTGCCACTGTGTCAGTCCACCTCGTTGGGGGTCTTCCTCTTTTTCTCTGACCCTTCACTTTACCAAGCATGGTATCATTCTTCAGTGACTGGTCCCTCCTTAAAATGTGTCTGAAGTATGAGAGAAGAGGTCTGGCCATCCTCACTTCCACGGAGCACTCTGACTGCACTTCTTCCAAAACAGATCTGCTTGTTCTTTTGGCAGTCAATGTTCAATGTTTTTGCCAGTACCTTCAGTGTTCTCCTCCATCACCATAACTCAAATGCCTCAGTTCTTCTATGATCTTCCTTAATGACTGTCCAAATTTCACATGCATATCAGGTTGTTACAAATACCATGGCTTGGGTCAGGTGCACCTTACTCCTCAAACTGACATCTTTGCTCTTCAACACTTTAAAAAGTTCTTGTGCAGCAGATTTGCCTAAAGCAATATGTTGTTTGATTTCTTGACTGCTGCTTCCATGAGTGTTAATGGTTGATCAGAGCAAAATGAAGTCTTTGACAACTTAAAATTTTCTCCATTGATATGCATGTTATTTATTGGCCCCGTGGTGAGGAATTTTGTCTTCTTTACATTGAGGTACAATCCATAACAAAAATTGTGTTCTTTGATTTTCATCAGCAAGTATTTTACGTCCTCTTTACTTTAACAAGCAAAGTTGTATCATCAGCACAACATAGGTTGTTAGTGAGTCTTCCTCTAATCTTGATGCTACATTTTTCTTCATACCATCCAGGTTCTAGGATTATTTGCTCAGTATACAGAGTTAATAAGTGTGGTGAAAGAATGCAATCTTGGAGTACACCTTTCCTAATTTTAAACCATCTGGTGTTTCCTTGTTCTGTTCTAACATATGTCTCTTGTGTATGCACAGGTTCCTCAGGAACACAATGAAGTGTTCTGGAATACTCACACTTTGCAGTATTTCCTGTACCTTGTCATGATCCACACAATGGTTTAAAATAGGTATTTGCAATAAACCAGTAATTGGTCTTTCAAAATACTATCATGTGATCTCCAGTATCATTTCAAGGCCCTATTTTCCAACTACTGATATTTCCTCTTTGTTTCCAACCTTTGCATTCCAACTGTCAGTAATTATAAACACATCTTGATTACAGGTTTGATCAATTTCAGACTGATAGATTTCTTCAATTTCATCATCATTGACTTTAGTGCTTGTTGTGTAAATTTTAATAATAGTGGTATTAACTGGTCTTCCTTGTTGTTGTTATTGATAAGTTCTGTCAAGTCAGTTCCGACCCATAGAGACTTTGTATAGGGTTTCCTAAGAACAACTGGTGAGCTTGAACGTCTGACCTTGTGGTTCAAACCGACTTTGTAATACAATGCAGTAACCCACAGTGCCACACCAGGTCTTCCTTGTAGGTGTATGGATATTATGCTATCATAGACAACGTTGTACTTTGAGGTAGATCTTGATATACTCTATGATAATGAATGTGACACCATTTCTCTTTAATTTGTCATTTCTGGCATGGTAAATCACATGATTGTCAGATTAAAAATGGCCAATATTAGTCCATTTCAGCTCACTTATGCCTAGGATAATGATATTTATATGTTCCTTTACATTTTTGACAATTTCTAATTTTCCTAGATTCATACTTTGTACGTTCTGTGTTTCTATTATTAATGACATTGTTAGGTTTGTATTGGAAAGTAAAGCATGTGTGTGTGGGTGGGGGTGAGTTAGTTTGAGGGGCATCTGATGGTAGAAAGGAAAAGGGAAAAAAAGAAAGATGGGCTGTCCTTGTTGTGTTGGGATGACTCAGAAACTGAGCTAAGATTTTCCTACTTATAATTGTCAATGAAGTCTAATATGTTCAGTTTGTTGTTTTCTTGAGGAATAAACTAATTTAGCAATTCTTTACAAAAAGAGGCAAAGTAGAACAAGTTCAGATATTATCTCTCTGGTTATTCTATCCAGTAAAGGAAATGATCATTAATAATAGAAACTTAACAGTTAAATAGGCCAGGCACTATTGTAGGTGCAGTATATATATACACACTTGTGAAATTCCCATGGCAACTCTATGAGATAAGCATTAATATGATAATTTACAACTATTAAATAGCTGAGGTACAGATAAGTAAAATAATTTGTCCAATATCAAAATCATTAATAGGTAAATCAAACTAGTTGCCATCATATAGAATTACTCTCATGACTCCGAGTGTGTTGAGTAAGATTATGCTCTGCAAGGTTTTCAGCGACTGATCTTTTGGAAGTAGGTTACCAGACCTTTCTTTTGAGGTGCCTCTGGGTGGAAATAACCTTCAACCTAATAGGTAACAGCAGAGCATGTTAACCACCCAGTCAGAATCATGTAGCAACTACTATGCTATACGTCATAAAATCTGATGTTCTAAGTCTGATGCTTAAACATTTATGAACCATAAGTTCTTATTCTGGTTTTAAGTTTGACAGCATCATTTTGCTCTTCAGTTTTGTTTCAAAATACATATGCAGTTGTGTCTGTGGGCATGTGGGTATAAATTACAATCTCTTTGTTGTTGTTATGTGCCATCGAGTTGGCACAGACTCATAGCGACCTTATACTTAACAGAATAAAACACTGCCCAATCCTGGGCCAACCTCACATTTGTCGCCACACTTGAGCCCATTGATGTTGTCATTTTGCCAATATATCTCATCGGGTGTCTTTTTCTTTTTTTCTGACCCTCCACCCTACCAAACATGATATCCTTCTCCAGCAACAGGTCCCTCCTGACAATATGTCTGAAGTATGAGAGACAAAGTTTGGCCATCCTGGCCTCTAAGGAGCACTCTGGCTGCACTTCTTCCAAGACAGATCTGTTGGTTCTTTTGGCAGCTCATGGCACTTTCAATAGTCTCCTCCAACACCATAACTCAAATGCATCAATTCTTCTACAGTCTTCCTTATTTACTGTCCAGCTTTCACATGCATATGAGGTTCCTGAAAATACCATGGCTTGGGTCAGGCGCACCTTAGTCCTCAAGCTGACATCTTTGCTCTGCAACACTTTAAAAAGGTCTTGTGTAGCAGATTTGCCTAAATCCATGTCAGTCATTTGATTTCTTGACTGCTGCTTCCACGAGTGTTGATGGTTGATTCAAGAAGAATGAAGTCCTTGACAATCACAATCTTTTCTCCACTGATAAGAATGTTGTTTATTGGTCCAGTGGTAAGGCTTTTTGTTTTCTCTACATTGAGATGCAATCAATACCAAAGTCTGTGGTCTTTGATCTTCATCAATAAGTATTTTAAGTCCTCTTCACTTTCAGCAAGCAAGGTTGAATTATATGCATTTCCCAGGTTGTTAATGAATCTTCCTCCAATCCTGATGCCACATTTTTCTTTATATAACTCAGCTACTTGGATTATTTGGTCAGCATACAGGTTGAATAAGTATGGTAAAAGAATATAACCCTGTCGCACACCTTTCTTAATTTTAAACCATTCAATGTTCCCATGTTCTGTTTGAACAACTGACTCTTGATCCATGTACAGATTCCTCGTCAGCACAATTAAGTGTTCCGGAATACTCATACTTCATAATATTGTCCATAGCTTGTCATGATCCACACAATTGAAGGTCTTTGCATAGTCAATAAAGCACAGGTAAACATCTTTCTGATATTCTCTGCTTTCTGACAAGATCCATCAGCAATGATATCCCTCATTCCATGTCCTCTTCTGAATCTGGCTTGAATTACTGGAAGTTCTCTGTCATTGTATGCTTGCAGCCATTTCTGTATTACCATTAGTACTACTACTCCCATGGAATATCAAAGATATTGTCGGATTATTTCCACATTCCATTGGGTCACGTCTCTTTGGAATGGGTCCAAATCCAATCAGTTGGCCAGATAGTTGTCTTCCAAATTTCTTGACATAGATGAGTGAGCGCCTCCAATGCTGCCACACTTTCTTGAAAGATTTAAATTTTTATTCCATCAACTCCTGGTGTCTTTTTTTTTTTGTTGTTGTTTGTTTTTTTTGCCAATTCCTTCAATGCACCTTAGATTTCTTCCTTCGGTATCGTTGGCTCTTGATCATATGCTACCTCTTGAAAAGGCTGAACATCAACCATTTCCTTTTGTTACAGTGACTGTGTATTCCTTCCATCTTCTTTTGATACTTTCTGCATCATTCAATAATTTTCCCAGAGAAACTTTTATCCTATCACAACACTGTCTGTGATAGGATAATATCTATGTGCCTATAGGAAAGACTAGTCAATACCACCATATTCAAATTTATGCACCAACCACTAAAGCCAGTGAGGATGAAGTAGAAGAATTCTGCCAAGTTCTTCAATCTGAAATTGATCAAACATGCAATCCAGATGTATTTATCATTACTGGTGATTGAAATGCAAAGGTTGGAAGCAAAGAGGAAGGATCAATAGTTGGAAAATATTGCTTTGTTGATAGAAATGATCCTGGAGATTGCATGATAGAATTCTACAAAACCAATGATTTGTTCATTTCAAATACCTTCTTTAGACAGCATAAGAGACGATTATATACATGGAATTTACCAGATGGAATATACAGAAATCAAATTGACTGTATCTGTGGAAAGAGATGATAGAAAACATCCATATCATCAGCCAAAACAAGTCCAGTGTCACATTGTGAAACAGACCATCAATTGCTCTATACAAATTCAAGCTGAAGCTGAAGAAAATGAAAACAAGTGCACAAGAGCCAAAATATGACCTTGACTATATCCCACCTGAATTTAGAGATCATCTGAAGAACAGATTTGATACATTAAACATTAAAGACCGAAGACCAGAAGAGTTGTGGGATGACATCAAGAACATGATACATAAAGAAAGCAAAAAGTCATTAAGAAGACAAGAATGAAGAAAAGATCAAAATGGTTGTCAGAAGAGACGCTGAAACTTGCTCTCCAGTGTAGAGATGCCAAAGCAAATGGAAGAAATCAGGAGACTCAAGAGCTGAACAGAAAATTGCAAAGGTCAGCTCGAGAAGACAATGTCAAATATTACAACAAATGTGCAAAGATCTGGAGTCAGAAAGCCAAAAGGGAAGAACACACTCAGCATTTCTCAAGCTGGGGGAACTGAAGAAAAAATTCAAGCATCAACTTTCATTATTGAAGATTTCTCTTGGCAAATTATTGAATGATGCAGAAAGTAGCATACGAAGATTAAAGAAATACACAGAGTCACTGCAATCTCGTTAGCAGCTTGGGATATCACAGAAATAAGTTTAGGAATCACTTATACAATAACTAAGGAGAATTGATGGCACTGTAGAATAAGCACTGGACTGTTACCTACAATGATGGCTGTTCAAACCACAGGAGAAATGTGAGGCTTTCTGTTTGCATAAATATTTACAACCTAGGTAACTAAACAACAACAACAACAGGTAACTATATATAGGGTTATTCTGAGTCAGAATCCACTGCATAGCAGTGGATTAATGCAGTAACTGGGCCCTTTTTAAAATTCCTATTTGAAAGGAAAACTAACGGGATACTGTATTTGAAATTATTTGTTTACATTTTTATTGTGAATTAAGTGAAGATTTACAGAGCAGATCATCAGTTACACATGAAAAAAATCATACACTTTGTTTCATCTCAATGATTACAACCTCTGGATTCTAATATCATCTACTCCACTTCCTGCCAGTGATTCTTGCTTTCATTTCTCCTTCTTTCCTAACATTTCTGAATTTTGTCCTTAGGTAAATTCTGCCCTTTGGATTTAGAATTGTTGACTATTTTGTGGTATGCATATCTTACTTCTGTTGTTGTCCCTCCATATACCTGTTTAATTTGGTTGAAAATTAAACCCCAGGGTTGAGTTCAATTCCGGAACTGAAGGGTGACCAAGGGCCATTAAGATTGATATTTTTTAAGATTTTGAGTTTTATTACAGTTTATCCTACTCTATCTAGGACCTGAACCCTGTTGTAGATCTTTAGGATAAGTAATGTACTGCTAACCACAAAGTCAACAGTTCAAACCAACTAGCTGCTTTCAAAAACCCTGTACAGGGTTGCTATGAGTCAGAACTGACTTGACAGCAGGCACACAACCACAATCCAACATCTTCTAATGTGATCCTTTTCAGTGATAGCCAGGCACCATCTAGTTCTTCTGGTTTAGTGTCATGGACACTGGTTACATGTTCAATTAGTTCATCAGACTAGTTGTTTCCAAGTGTCATCAATTTTCATCAGTCTGGACAGAGAAAGACCAAAAGTTTTACCTTAGATGGCCACACAAGAGCTTTTTATATTCCAGTCGCCACTCACCAACGTAGGATATAGAAAGTTGACTTTGTGGACTATGTTATGCCAATTGACAATGGTGTCTCCTGATACTGTGGACCTGAACTTCCAGGTCCAGCAATATTTCTACAATGTGTTTGGTGGGGGTGGTGGCAGCAGTCGTGTGCTGTGGAGTCATTACTGACTCATAGCGACCCTGTATAAGGTTTCTGAGCACTTGTTGTTTTCTGTTTTTCTGAACTTTGCTGTTAATGTTGGGGTGAGATAGTATCTCATTATTGTTTTTATTTGAGTCTCTATAATGGCTAAAGAGGAGTTTTGATGTGGTGTTGTAAGATAAGTGCTGGACTGCTAATTGCAATGTTGGTGGTTCAAACTCACCAGCTGCTCCTTGAAAATCTTATACAGGGTTGCTATGAATCTGAACTGACTCAATGACACTGAACACAACACATATTTATACAATGGTTAATGAGGGAGTGTGTTGGCTCTATAGGACAAGCACTGAACTGTGAACCACAAGGTCAGCAGTTTGAGCCCATCAGTTGCTCCGCAGTAGAAAGATGTGGATTTCTACTCCTGCAAAGTTTAAAAGCCTTTGAAACCCTATACAGGGTCACTATGAGTTGGAACAAACTCAACAGCACTTAACAACAACAACCATGCATCAGGCAATTAATGGAGTGTCACTGTAAGATAAACATTGGACTGCTACAGGTCAGCAGTTCAAACTCACCAGTCACTCCATGAAAATCTTATACAGGGTCGCTGTGAGTTGGAACTGACTCGACAGCACTTAACAAAAACAACAATGGTTAATGATAGAAAGCATTTCTTCATGTTTGCTGTCTGCCTGAATGTCTTCTTTGGTAATGTGTCTGATCATGTTCTCTGGTCATTTTTAAATTGGACTATTTATATTTTTTGTTGAAGTTTTCTATAAATTGTAGAGATTAGTTTTCTGTCTGATGTGTCATTGCCAACATTTTTTACCCAGTTTGTGGGTTCACTTTTTTTCTTTAGTTGAACTCTTTTGATACACATAAAAGCCTAACTTTTAGGAGTTGACAGTCATCTAGTTTGTCATCTGCTGTTTGTAGGTTTTCAATTATTTTTGGTAGTGAATTTATGCCATGTATATTTTTTATACCATCAATATTTTTTCACTGATAATCTTTAAAGGTCTAGGTTTACATTGGTCTTTGATCCATCTTCAGTTTATTTTTGTTTATGATGTGCGACAAGGATTTTGTTTCATTCTTTTGCAAATGGATATTCAGTTTTGCCAGCACTATTTGTTAAAGAGACCATCACTTCCCCATTTAATGTGTCAAAGATCAGCTGACTGTTGAATAGATTTACTACTGGGTTCTCAATTCTGTTCCATTGATCTATGTGTCTTTCATTGTACTGGTACCAGGCTGTTTTGACTACTGTGACTGTATAGTAAGTTTTGAGATTGGGAAGTGAAAGGCCTCCTTCTTTTCTTTTTTAGTGGTGCTTTGCTTATTCAGGGTCTCTTTCAGTTCCATATAAAGTTGATGATTAGTCTTTCCATCTCTTTAAAGAATGATGTTGGACTATGGATTGGGATTGCATATTTGTGGATTGTTTTGGATAGTACTGACATTTTCACAATGTTAAATCTTCCTATCCATGATATTCTTCCATTTATGTAAGTCTCTTTTGGTTTCTTGAAGTCATGTTTTGTAGTTTCCTTTGCATAGGCCTTTTGTTTCTTTGGTTAGATTTATTCCTAAATGTTTCAGCTTTTGGGTGGCCCTTATAAACAGTATTGTTTTCCTGATTTCCAATCAGAGTAAAAGAATTAAAATGATTATTATGTATTGACCTTATATCCTGCCACTTTGATGAATCTTTCAATGAGTTTCAACAATTTTCTTGTGAATTGTTAGGATTGTCTAAGTATTTTTAGGATCATATCTTTGCCACTTTGGATGACTTTAACTTTCCTTTCTTGCGTTATAGCTCTGGCTAAGTCTTCTAGCACAATACTGACTAGGAGTGGTATTAAAGGACATCCTTGTCTGGCTCCCATTTGCAAGTGGAATGCTTTCAGTTTCCCTCTGAAAGTAATACTGGCTATTGGTTTTGTATGTTGTTGTTGTTAAGTGTCATCAAGTCACTTCCAACCCATAGGGATCCTATATAGGGTTTCTGAGGAGCAGTTGATGAATTTGAACTGACATTGTGGTCCAGTGCTTATCCTACAGCACAACACCAGGATCTAGTTTTGTATGTTGTTGTTGAGATGTGCTGTGGAGTCAGTTCCGACTCATAGTGACCCTGCGCAGGGTTTCCTAGGCTGTAAATCTTTATGGGAGCAGAAAGCCTCATCTTTTTCCTGCGGAACAGCTGGTAATTTCGAACTGCTAACTGTGAGGTTCACAGCCCAATTCGTAACCACTATGCTACCAGAGCTCCTTTAGTTTTGTATATATTCACTTAATTATGTTGAATGTGGTCCTGATATGGTACTGTAGAATGAGCAATGGACTGCTGATTGGAAGGTTGGTGGTTCAAATCCACCAACCCCTTCTCAGAAACCCTATACAAAGTCATTATGAGTTGGAACCAACTTGAAAGCACTAACAAACAGCAATAATTATGTTGATGAATTTTTCTTCTCTTCCTATTTTGTTGAGTGTGTTTAAGTGAAATGGATGTTGGATTTTTTCAGATGCTTTTCAATGTCAACAAATATCATCAATGTTTTTTTTTCCCCTTCATTTTATTTATGTGGTGGATTATGTTGATTGATTTTCTAAGAGTAAACCATCATCCTTGCTTACCTGGTGTGAATAACACTTGATCATGCTGTATTATTACTATTTTTTATATGTTATTGGAGTCTTTTGGTTAGGATTTTGTTAAAAATTTTTGTATCTAAGTTCATGAGGGATACTGGTCTACAGTTTGTTTGTTTTAGTGACTTCTTCCTTTGGTTTTACTGTCAGGGTTATGCTCACTTAACATAATGGATTAAGAGTTCTCTAATAAGGAACTCTGGTAGCGTAGTGGTTACGAATTGGGCTGTGAACCACAAGGTCAGCAATTCGAAACTACCAGCTGTTCTGCAGGAGAAAGATGAGGCGTTCTGCTACCGTAAAGATTTCCAGCCTTGGAAACTCTGTACAGGGTCGCTATGAGTCGGAACTGACTCCACGGCACATAACAAAATAACAATCAATTTTTCTATTGTGATAGGTCTGTTTAACTTTTCTACTTCAGTCTGTGTTAGTTTAGTAGGTAGTGTTTTCTAGAAATTTGTCCATTTCTTCTAGATTTTAAAACTTGTTCAAGTATAATTCTTCATTGTATTCTATTATCCTTTTTATTTCCATTAGGTCTGTTGTGATGCCACTCATTTAATTTGTGTTATTTGCATCTTCTTCTTCTTTTCTTTTGTTAAATTTATGAGTGGATTGTCAATTTTATTAATCCTTTCACAGAAACTAACTTCTTGTCTTGTTTATTCTTTCTGTTTCTTTTATTTCTGCTCTAATATTCATTATTATTTTTTCTCCCCCTGGTGGCTATAGGCTTATTTTACTTCTCTTTTTTTAATTGGAGATATTGGGTTAAGAGGTTGATTTTAGTTCTTTTTTCTTTTGGATGTCTGTGTTGCTATAAATTGCCTTCTGAGCATTGCTTTTGCTGTGTCCCAAAGGTTTTGGCATAGTGTGCTTTTGTTCTCATTTAATTCATGAGGGTTTTTTGATATCATTTTTATTTCTTCTATTACCCAGTAGCTTCTAAGCAGGGTCTAATTTAATTTCCATGTATTTGAATTTTTTCCCTTGATCTTTCTATTATTTATTTCTAATTTTACAGTGTTTGGATTGAGAAGATGCTTTGTAGCATTTCAATGTTTTAAAATTTATTGACGTGTGATTTCCAGCTTAGCATATGGTATATTCTGGAGAATATTCCATGTGCACTGGAAAAGCATGTATATTGTTCTCTTGTTGGGTTGAGTGTGCTGTATAAGTTTAAGAAGTCAAATTGATTATGTTGTTTGTTCTTCTGTGTCTTTATTGAGTTTCTTTCTAGTTGTTCTGTCCTTCATTTAAAATAGTGTGTTAAAATATCCTACTATTAATGTAGAGTTGTCTCTTTCTTCATTTCTGTTACAGTTTGATTTATGGATTTTGAGGCTATTTCACTCAGAGCATAGATATGTGTTATGCCCTCTTTTTCAATTGCCATTTTATTCATAATATAAGATCCCTCTTTGTCTCAAGCTGGTTTTTGCTTTAAAGTGTATTTTATCAGAAATGCCACTTGTGCTCATATTTGATTGCCCTTAGCTTGGTATTTTTTTTCCATCCTTTGAATTTTTAGTCTATTTTTGTATTTGCGTTTAAGGTATATCTTTTGTAGGCAGCAGATTGAAGGATCATTTTCTTAACCATTCTGCTATTCTCTGAAATTATTTTGAAAATTTTCCTTCAGTGTTGACTCTAACTTTACCTAATACCCCTACTCCATACTTGAGTATTTTTATACATGAGAAGTTGAACTATATCTAAATATTTAGTTCAGATGCAGTAATTTTTGAAATCATTCCATATAAAGTTGAGATTCATCCTAATACAGTGCTTTAGAGATGGTGAGCATCAGTATATTCCCTTGTATTCAGTTCAGGATTAAGTAAATAATACTACTTACATCAATTTGAATTTACTATTTAGGTTTTAATTTCTGTTTAACCTTTGCTGAAATCCTTATGGGCTGTTGTTGTTGTTAAGTGACAAGGAGTTGACACCAACTCATAGCAACACTATGTACAACAGAACGAAACACTGCCTGGTCCTGGGCCAACCTCTCAATCATTGCTAAGCCTAAGTCCATTGCTGCTTCCTCTGTGCCAACCTACCTAGTTGGGGTCTTTCTCTTTTTATCTGAACCTCCACTTTAACAAATATGATATCATTCTCTAGGGACTCGTCCCTTCTGACAATATGTCCAAAGTATGAGAGACGAAGTCTGGCCATCCTGGCCTCCAAGGAGCAATCTGGCTGCACTTCTTCGAACACAGATCTGTTGGTTCTTTTGGCAGCCCATGGTACTTTCAATATTCTCCTGCAATACCATAACCCAAATGCATCAATTCTTCTATAGTAGTCTGTATTCAATTTCCAAATTTTGTATGTATATGAAGTTATTGAAAATACTATGGCTTGGGTCAGGCACACCTTGGTTTGGTCCTTAAGTTGACATCTTTGCTCTTCAATACTTTAAAAGAGGTCTTGTGCAGCAGATTTGCCTAATGCAATATGTCATTTGATTTCTTGACTACTGCTTCCATGAGTGTTGATGGGTGATCTGAGCAAAATAAAGTCTTTGAGAACTTCAATTTTTTCTCCATTGATATGGAGGTTGTTTATTGGTCCAGTGGTGAGGATTTTTGTTTCCTTTACATTGCAACATATAACTAAGGTTATGATGGTCTTTGATCTTCATTAGCAAGAATTTTAAGTCCTCTTTGCTTTCAGCAATCAAGGTCATATCATCAGCATATTGCAGGTTATTAATGTGTCATTCTCCAATCCTAATGACATGTCTTTCTTCATATCATCTAGCTTTTCAGATTATTTTTCAGCATACAGATTGAATAAACAACCCTTGTGCATGCCTTTCATAATTTTGAACCATTCGATGTTCCCTAGTTTTGTTTGAATAACTGCCTCTTGGTCTATGTACAGATTCCTCATGAGCAAAACTAAGTGTTCTGAAATACTCATACTTCACAATGTTACCCATAGCTTTTCATGATCCACACAATTGAAAGCCTTTATGTACTCAATCAAGCACAGGTAAACGTATTTCTGGTATTCTCTGCTTTCAGCTGAGATCCATTTTTCTACATTCTCTTCTGAATCCAGTTTGAATCTCTGGAAGTTCTATGTCAATGTATGGTTGTAGCCATTCTTTTGTTGTCTTTAGTTAAACTTTACTCAAATGGGATATCAATGATATTGTCCAGTGATTTTGACATTCCGTTGGGTAACCTTTCTTTGGAATGAGCACAAATGAGGATGTCTTCCAGCCAGTTGGCCAGGTATCAATCTTCCAAATTTCGTGTCATAAATGAGTGTCTCCAGTGTAACATCAGTTTGTTGAAAGGTTTCAATTTGTACTCCATCAATACCTTGAGCCTCGTTCTTTGCCAATGACTTCAATGCACCTTGGACTTCCTTCTTCAAGATCGTTGGCTCTTGATCATATGCTAATTTTTGAAATGGTTGGATATTGACCATTTATTTTTGGTGCAGTGACTCTTTGTATTCCTTCCGCCTTCTTTTTTTTTTTAAGGTTTTTATTGTGAACTGAGTGAAAGTTTACAGGGCAGATCATCAGTTTTACATTAAAAAAATCATACACCTTGTTTTTCTTCCATTTTCTTTGATGCTTTCTGTATCATTCAATATTTTGCCTATGTTGTTATTGTTGTTACTTGCCGTCGAGTCAGTTCTGACCCACAGCAACACTGCATAGGGTTTCTGAGGAGCAGCTGGTGATCTTGAACCACTGACCTTGCTGTTTAAATGGCTTTGCAGTCTGACACATTAACCCACAGTGCCACACCAGGACTCCTTTGCCTATAGAATACTTCATTTTTGAAAGTTGAGGCTTGAATTCTTTCCTTCAGTTCCCTCAGTTTGAGAAATGCTGAACGTGTTCTTCCCTTTTGGTTTTCTAACTCCAGGTCTTTGTACATTTCATTATAATATTTGATTTTGTCTTCTCGAGGTGACCTTTGAAATTTTCTGTTCACCTCTTCACTTCTTGCATTTCTTTAGCATCTCTATGCTGGAGAGGAAGTTTCAGAGTCTCCATTTTGTTCTTTTCCTTCTTTCTTCTGTTCTTGCTTTCTCCTTTATGATATTTTTGATGTCATCCCACAACTCTTCTGGACTTTGATGTTTAGTGTCTGATGCATTGATTCTGCTCTCTAAATTCAGATGGTATATGTTCAAGGTCATATTTTGCTTCTCTTGGACTTGTTTTAATTTTCTATGCTTCACACTGAACTTTCATGTGAGCAATTGATGGTCTGTTCCACAGTCTGCCCCAGCCTTGTTGTGGTTGATGATATGGAACTTTTTGACCGTCTCTTTCCACACATGTAGTCAATTTGATTTCTCTGTTTTATATCTGGTGTTGTCCATGTGTATTGTCATCTTTTATGTTTTTTAAAATGGTATTTACAATGAATAAGTTATTGGTCTTGCAAAATTCTATCATGTGATCTCCAGCATCATTTCAATCACCAAGACCATGTTTACCAATTACTGAACTTTCCTCTTTCTTTCCAACCTTTGCATTCCCATCACCAGCAATTTTCAATACATCCTGTTTGCATGTTTGATCAATTTCAGACGGAAGAAACTGGTAGAATTCTTCAATTTCATTATCACTGGTTTAGTGATTCATGTATAAATTTGAATAATAGTAGTATTAACTGGTTCTCCTTATAGGCATAATGACATTATCCTACCACAGACATTGTTGTACTTCAAGGCAGATTTTGATATGTTCTTTTTGACGATGAATGCCATTCCTTTTTAATTTTGTCATTCCCAGCATATAAGCCATGTGATTGTCAGATTCAAAATGGCCAATATAAGTCCATTTCAGCCCATTAATGCCTAGAATATCAATGTTTATGTATTTCATTTCATTTTTGACAATTTCCAATTTCCTAGATTCATATTTCCTATGCTTCATGCTCAGATTATTAATGGATGCTTATTCCTAATTCTCTTCATTTTGAGTTGTACCTCATTAGCAAATGAAAGTCCACAGAGCTTTACTCCTTTTGAATCTCCTGATGAACTTGAATTTGGGAAGACAGCTCTTCCCCAGTTGCATTTTGAGTGCCTTCCAACCTGAAGGACCCATCTTCTGGCCCTATATCTGACAATATTCTGTGATGTTCATCATGTTTTAATATTCAGTATTCTGGTGCTGGCAGTATTCCACTGTATGCATAAAGTTTTCAGTGACAAAATATTTGAAAGTAGTCTGTCTTTTCTTCTTCCTAGTCTGTCTTCTTCTAGAAGCTCATCTGAAACATGTTCACCATGGGTGACCTTGGTGGTATTTAAAATACCTGTGGCATAGTTTACAGAATCACAGCAACATGCAAGTCACCACAGTATGACAAACTGACAGATGAGTGGTTGTCCTTATGGATAAGATAATATGAACTTATTTGCTATGATTTAACTCACAGCAAAATTAATCACTAATTAAAGAGTTTTACCAGTACTGTTACAATATCTTCAAGGTCAATTTTTAGATCTTATGAATTTTTAAATTTTCTTTTGCTTCAGCCTAAACTTGCATATGAGTAATTGATGGTCTGTTCCACTGTTTGCCCCTGGCTGATAATACAGAGCTTTTCTACTTACTCTTTCCACAGAGGTAGTCAATTAGATTTCTATGTATTCAATCTGGTGAGGCCCATATTTAAAGTTGTCATTTATGTTATTTAAAAATGTATTTACAATGAAGTCCGTCTTCTGCCTATAACTGATTGGAATACCTAAAATGGGGCTACAACGTGCCCAGTGAAGGAGGCTTCCTGCGGAGCCTCTGCAATACATAAAACTATA